>NW_008707443.1:215965-479398 GCF_000327385.1 Lottia gigantea
GAGTGTGCGAATAAACTTTTTCTATATTTTCTTTTTCGGTATGTTTCGCAACCATTCTAGTAGTTTCATACCATTCTTCTTCCACCATTTCTTTATCGTAATGATATAAATAATACCAACCCTTTAAAGATAAAGATGGAGCCGTTAGATTATTGGACATATTCTGGTTTACAACTTCTTTCGTGACTTGGTTGTATTTTATCAAACAAGCTCCCAAACAGAGAGTGTCTCTCTTGGCGTAAGGTTCCCATTCGTGTCTCAATTCCTCCCAGTTGTCTTGCGTGTATTTAGCGATATCTACGTCTGCAATCTTTCTCAAATTCGCGGGAAGATTGGAAGAATTTCCCCATGCATGGATTAGATAAAGGAAAAGATAGAATTCCTCTGGGTGTTTTTAAAGGGCAATGCGTTAGTTTTTTTGCATTTTTAAGCACGATTCGGTTGTCGAATCCACTACCGTTATGAGAAATTAATATTAATCTCTTTCTATCATATTGACCTAAATATTTCAACATTTGATCTATACAATCTGTACCTACAAATAGTTCTACTACATTCATTAGTTTATCATGAAATTCTTCTGGAACATTATCAGTAGGATTTATATTTGGAAAGATATTTTTTATCGTTTCTAACTTTTTTCTTAGTTTTTCTAAATTAATTTAGGTGCAGGCATAAGGAATTGCTCTTCGAGTGTCTTTTTCTGAATACGTTTCGCAATCCCAAGCGAATAACGCATCATCAATCATACTCGAAATCACGTTTAGTTGAGGGGTGAAACCTGTGTTACTGCGTTATCGTCTCTACACGTTTCCACACCTGTTCGTAATTGTCTTCTATTTCTTGAATTCCCAAACTTTTTTGGTTTCTTCTAATCAGACAGAAATGCGAGTTGTGTAAGTAAAAAACCCAATCTAATTCATCGTGAACGTCTCTGGGATGAAAATGTCTGTTTTTGGGATTATAAATTTGAAACGAAGTGTTAAATTTCTTGTTGAGTTCCTTCATTCTAGCACAAGTCATCACTCCTTTTCTATTTGCTTTTGAAAACCCGTTGATGTATTCTTGAGATTTACACGTTAAATCTTTGTTCAAAACACGATTGACGCATTTGATAAAACAGTGACCATCTGTAGGTATGTAACAATTTTCGCCTTCGTGTTCATTTATCTTTTTAAGTAGATCAGTTCCTCCTCTACCAACTCTCGATCTTTTTATTTCTTGGAAATTGTCTTTCATTAAAATTATTTTTCCTGTAAAATACCAATCGGAAGCATCAGATTTTTTGTCCATATTTGAAAAGATATTGTGAAAAGTTTTGGCATTGAAACCGAGGAGTGACATGTATTGTCTGTGATTCCCTTCCTCGACTATCTCTCCATCTATTTTAATTTATCCTTTGAATGTTTTAAATTTTTCAGAGATAGCCTTGATAACATCGGAAAATAGGGTGTTTTCTATCAATGTTTCATCATGTTCGATTTTATTCATATTTTTTTAAGTATATATTTTTGATTATTTCTTTATTTTGACCGCTGATATTTCTATTGGAATTTGTCCAAAATTTCATTGAATTCTTTTAATTCTTCAACTGTCATGTTCTTGTCTTCTCTCGATCTTTCGAAAAAGATGTACAATTGATTAAGATACATATTCAAGATATCCGTTTTCTTTTTATAATGAGCTTTCTTTTTGCTCGTGAAACCTAAAGTGATGAGGCCGCAAGAGGTCGTTTGAACGGCTGTTAATGCAGCCAATACGGTTGGGACGATGACCGGAAGCATTAATCCACCAGTCACGGCCGTTGCCACCGTTACTCCTACCGTTAGAACTGTGCTCGCTGTTTTGAAAAAAGAATCGATTCTACTCCATGTTTTCCTGCATGTATTGCACTGTCTCAACTTCTTGTTTGTCTATCATGTATTGTTGTCTGCTTTCGAGTTCCATTTTTTAAGTCGTTAAATTAAGTGAATTTCCGATAAATAGAACCACGGAATATCGTATAGAACGTTGTTGTTTGGCCTAGAATTATTTTATTCGTGGGTATTAAAAATAAAAACATTTACGCGTACTAGCGACATTTCTTTTTTCGTATGGTACTCTTTAAGATGATAGGAATATTTTATTTTTTCTTTAATAAAACGATAAATGCACTATAAACTCTCTTTCTTGTTGACTTTTATGAACATCGATCGAGGTGTATTTTTCACCTAAAGCGAAATACAGTTTTACGTATTCAAAGTCTGTTGTTCGTAAAAACTCGTGACTGGTCGATTCTATTTTTCCGTGTATGTGTAAGCGTCGTGGAATTTTGACAATGTTGGTTGATGGTGGATTTTCCGTCTCCAATATCATATCTAAATCTTTGATTTGAAATCTATTCATATAATCATTTTCTACTTCCATTTTAAAGGTGTCTACATATTTACCATTTTTCGTTTCAATTTCCTGATCCCTTTTATCAATCAAACGTTTATTCTCTTCCAAATTACCATCATTGAATAATGAAATATGTTTGACGGCCTTACCGGTTTGTTTGAAGACTACTTTATTGACTTTAACCTTCATGGGAAACTCTATTTGAATCAGACAATTACCTCGAAAAGAAAACTCTTGCGTTTCGCCGATATCGAATACGTTTTTAGGTTCTCCGTATGCGAGAGTACCTACTTTTATTTCTGCTTTGAATCCGTATTTGTTTGATTTATAAATTTGGTCTTTTTCATCGAAGACAGTGTCACTTTCGAATGGAAGATTGAAATAATACGATTTGTCCGTGACAATAGCTTCTAATTTGCTCAACTTTTTCTCTTGTCTCAAAAAATCGTCATGAATTCTAGATACCAAAAGATTGACCTGTTCTTTAATATAATTTTTCATATCATCTCGAAATTTATTTGGAAGAAAGTTTTTAATCACACCCACTTCTTTTTCTAATTCGTCCGTGATTTTAGTATCCAAAGCAGTCAATTGTCGTTTCAACGTATCTTTGTCAATGGGAAGTGTGTTAATTATATCTTGAACATCTGATTTTTGCTTCGCGATCTTTTCATTCAATTTGGATACTGAATTTTGTAACTCGGTTTTTTCCGCGGTCTTGTCTAATTCTGCTAGCAATTCGCCAAGTTTTCTTTCCAAAGCGGTTAGTTTTCGTTTCAATCTATCCTCGTTTACATTTGGGTTGTCTATTAAACGTTGGGCGTCTATTTTTACCTTCGTAATCTTATTGTCTAATTTAGATATTAAATTTTGCAACTGACTTGTTTTATCCACTTGAATAAGACGTTTCAAACTCGTTTACTCTTGTTGTAGTTTGGGTTCGTCCACAAGATTTTTAATATTTCGTCTGAGGTATCTTTTCATGTCAGTTATTCTATTTTCAACATGATCCTTATCTATTTGAATTGCGTTTATTTGATCCAGTAAATATTTCTTGTTCACGGCATCGTTATCATTTCCTGGAAACTTTAAATTAGTTATTTTGAAATTGTTCATATCGATATCCCCTTGTAAGGTATCTCCGATTTGATCCACGAAAAAAGGTTTCTCTTTGTTTATAAACGCTGTCATGGGATATTTAGATTCTAGAGGTAAAGACCCTAATCCAAACTTGTTTGCCATTTTTATTGAGTTAAATTTATTATAATTTCTTCAAACTTTTCTCCCAAACTCAACCGATATAAAACCCAAAGCGACAGCTGTCCACACGGCTTTTGTCCTGGCATTTGAATTTGAAACGTAGAACATTTGATTGGCTTGATGGTCAATTTCGTTATCTCTTCTATTGGTTCTAGACCGAAAGAAGAAATAAAAGTTATTCGAAGAATCTTTGTGTAAAGCAGAGTGATGAACTCCATTTTGATCCGAAGTATGAATGTTTGTGATGGCGTAAAATTTACCTTTTTTGTATTTCAGTTCATCAATTTCATCTCGCATGCAATAATAAACGGTGATACGTTCAATTCCTTGGCCCATTTCACAAGTTGAAAATTTGTGGTCGTGTCTTTTCCGTATTTATTGAGAAATGCATTCATTTTTTAAGTTGATTTTTTTTAGGTGTTTTTCGAAGCAGGCGGTAAGTATTGCTGAAGACCCAATTGACGAAATATATATGTAGTTCGTGTTTGAAAAAACTTGTATAACATTCTGATAAAACACATTCAATAATATTTTGAAGATAAATTTACATTTAAATTTAAAAAATCTTAATTTAAGAGAGCGTAAATGCTTGTCGACATCTAAATTTCTTAACCTTTCATCTAAATCTTCATTTTCGAGATTCATTTTTAAAAGTCAGTTTTTTGAAGTTCATTTTGATAAAACCTTCCTATGATTTGTTCTTTGTCTTAGTCGATCAATTCATACGTGGGAGGTGATGTGTTGTTTACTTTATCAACGATGAATATCTCGTTAGTCCAATAGCCGACGTAACCTTTCTGAAACAATGATTTATATTTAAAAATACGAACTCGATCTCCAACTTTGAATTTGGGTTTAATATTCAAATTGCTAATCTCGTTTTCAAAGTTGTTTCGAGTGTTGACGGACTTTATGATATTCGGGTTATTAGAGGCTTGCGTTGGCGTCACACCAATAGACGAATGTATTTTGTTATTGTATTCGTTTCCTTTATCAACCCACAACTTTGTATTCGCTTCCTTTATCAACCCACAACTTTAGGGGTCGTCTGTCGGATTGTTTCATTATGGTTTCGAATGCTTGTTTGACAGTCAGACCCGATTTGTTTTTCAAGGGAAAGACCCAAGCGTATCTCGTGTATATGTCGATCACCGTCAAACAATACTTGTACCCTCTCTCGACTGGCATGTTGATTAAATCGGCTGACCAAATTTCATCTTTATCAAAAACTTTGACTTTGAGGTAATGTTTGTTTTTTCGAAATTCTTTGTGAATCTCGTCTGCTATGCCCATACCCAATTTCAATTTTGCCTTCAAGAGTTTTATGATAAGAGCCCTCTGTAATTTCTCTTTGAAAGTGGGATTGGGAATATTTTCAAGTTCGTCTATCATTTGTTTGTCTGCTTGGTGTCTGAATGTTATGTCTTTGTTTCTGTACAGTAAGTCGTGTTTGAGCGCTGCTGCGTCAACTCTATTAACGGGTTCTTCCCCTGGTTTGGGATTATCATTTTCGTCTAAACGCAGATCTAACCTAGTGCCTGGACCTGTATAATTGTGCCCTGGGAGATGTTTTTCTCTGGGATATTTTGTTCATGGGAATCCAGGAAGAGAACCCAATGACTTTTGAATGTCTCCCGCACCGAAATACGTTTTAGGAGGATGGACATTTATTAAAGACATATTTGTTCAATAATGAAATAAACACCATATATTTTTAATACGAAAGATTTAATACAAGGAGAAAACTATTCAAGCGATAGAAATGAATCATTAGATCTTTTCACTGCATCTACTCCTGAGGAAATTTGTTGTTTGAGACAAAATTGGCCACTTTGGGGATGAGAGATGTTAGCGCAGAGAAGAAACCGTCTCCTTCGAATTTTTTTTGTTCGTGTTTTAAAATTAAAGACATTTTTTTTTTTTTTTAATGCGGTTATTTTATACTGTATTATTATAGTGATTCTTGTCTGTGGTTTGGGTAATTTATATGGAGTTTGTTATAATATATTTTTAGCAGTTTGAGGAGTCTGTTTTGATACATTTTAATAGTTTGGGGAAGCCTGTTATAATATATTGTAACAGTTGTGTCTTTTCGGATATGACGCATTGAAAAAGCTGCGCATGCGCAGAAGTGAAATGCGTCATATCCTAAAAGACATATACCTACCATCTCAAAAACCAGATCAAACTGGATGCGCAATATCTGAAAAGACATATACTACTGACAGATCTGATTATCTACGTGTGTTCCTTTTGTCACTTGAATAACTTAGAGGGTTATCGT
This sequence comes from Lottia gigantea, assembly GCF_000327385.1. Taxonomy (NCBI): domain Eukaryota; kingdom Metazoa; phylum Mollusca; class Gastropoda; family Lottiidae; genus Lottia; species Lottia gigantea. The sequence continues at coordinate 221,889 of NW_008707443.1, forward strand.
GATGCGGTATAAATTATTTGTTTTATTTTTACAAATCGAGAATATTGAGCTGACAATTCTGGAGTGTAATTATATAACTGATTTATTTATCAGATACCCGAAAGTTTTAATTTCTTGTTCAAAAATTGTAGGCTTAAAAGCACTAGGGGCAGAAGCTAACCGGCCAGAAATTTCAAAGGTTTGAAATCCATCGCATACGGTCTCGTTGCCACGCTCGGAGTTGTTCACAGTTCTAGTTAAATTTAATATAGAATTCTTTCCTCGATTTTTTTGACTATCAATTTACTCTTTGTTCTCAGACCTAGGCCTGTTAAACCTCGACAAACATGTTATCTAACCTGTAAGGCTTAGATGCATTTCAAGAAATATCTCTATGGTCTCTATTACATCTAATAACCAGTATTGACTAGTGTTGACTATAGTTAAGGGCGGGAACTTAAAAAGTCTTTGCTTAAATCGCACAAAAATTTAATCATCGGTTCTTTGGAGAGTTAAATGGCCACAAATACAATCGGGGTTTGGTAATATCAGAGCATGTTTTTTTTTACCTCCAAACAGGTGGAAAACATCGAGTTTGAAAAGTGCTCAGGAGTGCAAACCATGCACAGGATGAACTTGAAAGTTGAAATCAAATACTTCAAATGGCTATAACTTTTCCTATTTAAAGAGAGGTATAACTTTTATTGGCATCAGATGGTCATAGTTTTAATTAATATTTTCTTATCCCCCTTATATCAACAATTACAAGGACAGCTTATCTCAAATACTGTCAGATACCACCAGATATTGTCAAAATCTTAATCTGCAACCATATTAAATGAAAGAAGAGCAGTTTTAGTATCAATGTAGTTTTTGATGTCAGTATGAAAACATTGTTTTGTGTTGTTATTTTGGTGTTGATAGCTGTAATTACCTCTCAAATATATAGTAGTAAGTATAAACCTCAGCTTCAGAAGGTCTTGGTTTATTAGGGTGATTGAAAGTTGCTATTCTGAAATGAAAATTTTACGTGCTACTTTTATGCACCATACTATTCAACTGAAGGCTAAAGGTTATAGTTTTGCGTACAACTTTTGAGTTGACCTCATTCACAGTGCCGTGGGCTTTTGTTATGTTCTAACGAAATGTTAAAGTTTGAAATATGCTGTGACTTTGATATATTAAGTGGCATCACTGGAGTATTAAAATTCATTTCTGCACTTTCCATGCATGGTCAGACGAGATTCTTCTTTAGATGGTGTTCTGTGAAAAAAAAAAATTCAATTGGCACTACAAGTCAGATGTTTAACAATGGATACCGTAGAATTCATCTTAATAAAGAAGTATTTCATTGCACAGAGCACTTGATTGACTGATTATTAAATGACCCAGAGCAGAAGATGCATAACAATTTCGTAAGATCATGGCAAGTCGAGACTCCAAAAGAAAAAATCCCGTTTGTAATCAATTCCGGATTTATTTCTTCGACTTTTATACGGGTGTTGCAAGAAGTACGGAACATTACACCGAATAATCCAAGGTGGAAGTTTACTGCAGCAATGGTCAAAAAATGATATTAATTTTGAAGTAAAGTATATTTTGTAATTATCTCATTTCTCCTTGTGATTTATTTCCGTTTTTCAGAAAGAGATGGTTGTCGAGCCACAGCTCTACTTCTGTGTAATAATGGTAAGTTATCAGTACCAGTGTTTTATTTCATTGACAATCAGCGATTGAGAACCAGATGTCGAATTTCTATTCTGAAAAGGTGAATGGCTAAAATTTATCTGAGACGGTCGTATCCATATCAAAAAACAAAATTACATTATATTTTAGGCAATTCAGGTATGAATAATGGTGGAATGTATCCTGGTATGAATAATGGTGGAATGTATCCTGGTATGAATAATGGTGGAATGTATCCAGGTATGAATAATGGTGGAATGTATCCAGGAGGCAATTACCCCGGTATGGGAATTGGTGGTGGAAGAGATTTTCTAGCGTGCTGTTTGGCTATGTGCGGTGATGACTGTATTGACTAAAGCATGCAATATGCAATTGACTGGTTCCTTTTAAACTATTTTATTCTGGAAAGAACTTCTGAAATAAAATGTACTAACTTATCTTGATTAATCAAATTTAGACAAGACTTGAACCAGCAAAGTTGAAATGTTTTCGATGAATACTGAGTAAGGTCGATATATATACTAGTCATCCAACTTCCTTGGGTCCTGACCACATATTCTCGAAACGATCTTAGCGCTAGGATGTTCTAGAATCAATGTTAGTAGATAAGAACCTAGGACATCCCAACGCTAACATCGTTTCGAGAATACGTGGCCTGTTTTCCAACGTTGAGAGTATCAGTGACTTTTCAAAACTTTTACCTTCTTGACTGTGCCACCAATGGTGGTGAGTCAATGAGTGGGATAATAGGGGAAAGGATAAACGACTTCTAAAGACTAGAGGCACATTTCTCTAAAATTTGGTTTATAGTTTTCATAAATTTGAGCCAAACAATTGTCGGAACTACAAAATTAAACCAGATTCCCCGTTTGACAAAGGAGTTGCAAAACCAGAAGAAGGGAAAAGCATACCACTCGACTGTATTGTGGTAGGCCTACTGTGTAGAGCACGGGGATATCACATTGTATTGAATTACTTTTCAGACAATTGTAAATTAGTGTTGAGCATTACCGTAACTTTCAGTTTGTTAGTATCACGTGACTCTGAGACCTTTAAAGTTTTGGCTTCTCACGCAGTTTTAAATGGCCTATGCAAGATCACTTTCGTTAAAAGAAACTTAGATGAAACCGGAGACGTAACATAAATGGTGTAGGGATATAATGATGATATCACTGACCTACAAAAATATTTATCTTTCCAAATATATCTTGGTTTTGCAGATCGGAGGTATCTAAATAGGTTTATAAAAACCCCACCTGTGGAGATCCGGAAAATCTCTGTTTAATGGCGCTTAGTTTTTCTCTCCCTACACCAGTTGACATCTGTCCAAATAGCTATCAGAGGCTGGAATAAGTGAACAAATGATCCATTAAATTGATGCTAAAAGTGACATTTTTAATGGCTGATGCTGATATACAATCCAATTCCAGAACTGGGTAACACCAGATTTGCAGTACGTTATGCCTAGGATAAAGAGCAGATTTTTTTTACAAATCAGTTACAAACAAGAAGTTTGGTTTCCATTTTGAAAAGTTCTACAGGTTTTTAGAAATAAAGATCATAAAGTGACAATATCCTTTTTTATTAAGATTCTTAAAGATCAGACTATAAGGCATATACTAGAACAAAACAGAAATTAAATATAAACAAACACTAATAATATTTTGTTATAGCTAAAGTACTTGATGACAATATGTAACAAAACAGTCAATAATAACAAAACAATAAGGAAAAATAAAAATACTCTGTGTCGAAAATGACAAAACTAACAAAAAAAACTCAAAAAAACAATTGGATTTCAATGCTCATTCCCAACCTACTCTTTCACCTAATGATAAATATTCAAGATCGATGCTTTGCTTTCCACTATTTGCAGGACTTTGCAGGATATTGTCATTCAGAAATTAAACCCTTCTTCTTATTGGTTAATAATTTCATTATAATAAATTATGAGCCACTGGATACAAATGATGTAAGATCATAGATGGAGGGTGTAGTAGCCTACAGATAAAGTACAAAAAATAACAAATAATTGCATTTTAATCACATTTCTCAGATATAAATTCCAATCAAAGAAAACACAAACACCACATTTACACTCTTAATGAAATAAAAAAAAAACTTAATATAATTTAAAATAATCAAAAAAAAAATACAAAAGAGAAAAAAATAATAAAATTATGTAAGACTCCTGGCCTCATGATGAAGATATTAGAAAATCAACTTTATCTTTTACCATTTTATCGTTACACCAAAACAAATTATTTACAGGAACAGATTTGCCAATTTTAGGTGTTGATTTCACTCCATCGTTAGGATGGGGTTTGTGGGGGCTGGGCCCCAAGAAGTGAGAATTAAGCCGCAGTAAAACCTTCTTCAGGTCAGCAGAGATTGATTCATTAACAGTATAAAATCATTATTACAAAATCAAAAAGATATAGATTTTGACATGTTTTTGGCACCTCAAAATTGTCAAAAATTAGGTCTGTGGACCTTTAATTTTTCAAAATTTCTGTGTACTAAATCTGAACCCCAGCACCAATTTATTCCTGGCGACAGAGCTGGTTTATTTGAGTCTTTAATTTTTTAAAAACATCTCAAGAAGTACTAAAAATATACGAAAATCTCTTATTTCCTTAAAAATAACCTAAAACTAAGAATTTCACTTTCTATTTCTAAATAGTTACAAATCGTCTTTTTAACTTTCAAATAAGGATAATTCTGGACACACATTTGATTATTACTTATTAGTTTAGCTTAACTTACTTTAAAAAATTTGTACAATTAGTGAAAGGGTTGTGAGACATGTCCTTTTAATAAATATCTACCGGTATATTATACATTTACTTCAATTAATGATACATTTACTTCAATTAATGATACATTTACTTCAATTAATGATACATTTACTTCAATTAATGAGACGAAAATGTCCACAAAGTCATTCATGTCTGATCTATTACTTCTAGTACATCTTTTTTTTTTACACAACATTTCAATATAGATTGATATAAATAATATATATCAAATGATTTAAATATACACGACAAATCTACAATTTCCTTGACGTTCAATTTCTTGGTATTTAACACACACAAAAAAAGATCAGATTAAAGTTTTTGATTTATCTGAATTTGTCAGTCATGTTTAATAAGAACTCCAAAATGAGTGACTGCAATTTAGATCTTTAGATCATTTCCTATGCAAATGTGCTATATTGGTTGCCTTTTTCCATCTATTTTTGATAAAAAATTTGAGGTCAATTCCGTGAAGATATTCAAGTTTGGTATTATTTTGAATCTTAATTAGTGTAGTTTTGTATTCTGCAATAAAAAACACACTTGAAAAAAATTTGCCATGGTATAATAAAAATATTAATCAAACAATATTAAATTTTTATAAAAGCCTGCAACATTTCAGCACAGCCTTTAAATCAGATTTAAAGAATTAGAAATGGATCTGAAAGTGATTTGAAGGCTTTTCTGAAATATAAGGCCAAGTACTTTATAAATTTCCAAGAAGTCTATATTCAAAATCATAAAATAATACTGCTTATTTTCAAATTAGGAAAGTAATTATTATTATCTAAGCTCATTTTACCAACATATAGAATTATTGTTCCAGGTCCATCATCAACATGGATTGGCAGCTTTAAAATAGTGCAATTGGTTAATGAGAATAAACATAACAAAAGCACCAATAGCAGATCCCAGTTGTGTAAAAACACCACACCATAACAATGCTTTTCGACCATCATTTCTATAGAGTGTTGCCACAGATACCTTGGTAAAGGTCAATACAAATGCCTGAAGAATCCAAACACAAATCTGAAAAAATATAAAGATAAATAATTTGGCAGGTATAATGTGAGGAGAGGGATTTTTTCTTGTATAACCAAGCACTTAGCATTTCATTCTTGTTGTTTACCAGGTTTTATACTTGGGTGATTACAAACACTCACATCAAACTCCATCAACAGTTGTGTCTTCTAAACTGTTTATGAGTTTAAAAATTTCCATGTGGGTGTATAAAAATGTAACGCACAAAACAGTCACAATCCAGTGTATTTCAAAACCCTAATCTTCATTAAAATATCAATTTGGTCATAGGACTGATCATTAAAGGTGTAACAATAGATACAATTAAATGAAGTACCTATATAGAATACTTACGATTATTGGTGAGCCAGCTGGTTCATTAATTAATAAAGGTGATGGACTCATCACTGCCATTGCCATGGCATAGCCAGCAAATCCTGTTCCTACCATTGTTAATATCAATAATTTAACCATACTTTTTATTTGCACAAAAAATAAACCAAAACAAGCTATCGGGGCAGCCATACTGCTTAGTTTCACAGCCAAATGATATGATGTATTTCCATATGGTAAACAGGAATATGATTGCACAGAAGGAAGGACACCATTAGTTAATGCATTGATCCATATAGTTAAAAGAGCTAAAACGAAATATTTCATCGTACACAGTTTTATTGATGATGGTGATTTTTCTACCACAACAGGAGAATCTTGAATCAGTGTTTTTCTCTTTGGTTGAAGCAATTTGGAATTGGAATCGCCTTCATCTGCAGCGTTGATAAAAGCACCCTGAGTATTGCTGTCAGTCAGTTCATAAGAATTGGCAGAATCTAATGAAAATCCAACAGTGTAGTCTTCATTTAAATCAGACGAGGTTCCAATACTGTCGGTTTCAGAGAGAAACTCTTTTTTACAATAAGGTAAAAAATTGAGTAAGGTAAAGGCCAGACAACTCAGTAACAGCATTCCAAAGAGAAAGAAAAAGAAGATTTCTATAGAAAATTTAGGTTGATGATATTTTTGAATTGATGTATATTGGATAATGGTATCGAATGTTTCATTAACACCTGAATTTAAAGTTACATTGGTCCAAGTTGTTTGGTTGACACAGTAAATTTGTCCAGCACCTTGTCCCAAGGCCACTAAACTTGGTAACAGTCCACTTAAAGATTCTCCTATAAATAATGCTGTCATATATTGAGGTTTTAGTAATGCCATATAGGTATAGAAGGCCACAGATGTGGTACAGTCCACCAGTGCCAAAAAGAACTGTAAAATCAACAAAGCCACACTGTGTGCTGCACCACCAATATCAATCACTGTGTCCCAGAAAAAAGCCAGCAGAAGACAGGCAATGGCTCCAACCAATATTATCACATATATAACTGGAATTTCTCTCACTTTTTGTGGCCAAATATAATTTGATATAGTAAATATCAAAGGTCCAATATTAGCTATTTGGATAATGATAGACATGTAAGATGGCAGATTCCATTTTTCTGGTAAATTCTGTACAAGGATGGGTAACTCTACCCATAAACCATTGATGTCTATCCATGATGATATAGCAAATATAACCACCAAAGTAAACACAAAATAGTTGATATTCATGTTCTTTTTACATGGACCACACTTCATTTTGCTTTACACTGTGTTGGACTTCAAACTGAAAAGAACAATAATCAAAAACACAAATTATAAAAAATGCTATATGTTTATCTAAAGAGATAAAGTCAAAAAGTATACAATATTACTTTTTATTTCTACAAAAAAATTATCAGATAAAGTCATGTGTGTATTTAAGACATCTTGACCTCATTCAAACAGCTACTGATATCTGAAATTCAGCCGACACAGGAAATATTGAAATGCAATATGTGTATAAATAAACCAAGCACTAACGATTCGAACCGCAAAATGAAATCCAGAATCCAAAACAACATAATATAATACCATATAAGACACCTTATTCTAAGATCATCTGTACATCAGGTAGTTGACAAGATGAGTATAAATGACATATATGAATATTATTGTAGTCGATATTAAAACTCATCAAATCAATTGTCAGTCTGTTAATTAATGGTGTCATGGATCAAATTCAGCCAATAGTAATTAAATAAAATATCATTGATTATTAAAACAACCATATAATAGAACTTAAAATATACATACCAGTATTTTATTGACATGTATTGAAATATCATTTAAAGGGATTGTAAAGTGGTTTTCTAAAATTTGTATGTTTATCGGGATAGCATCAATTTTGCACCATTCCAATTTACAGTCAGATGTCTGTATCTTCTTGCAATTCCACTAAAACTGAGCAGCGTTTTATGGCGTCACCAATGCAAAGGGTCTTACATGATATAAGCATATTTTGTGATTACTGACGTCATGAAACACTTAGTTTAAATGGAATTGCAAGACATCTAGTTGAAAATAGGAATAGTGCAAATTGTCCCTGATACACATAATAAAATTAAGAAAAACTCTTTACAATCGAGTTCATTAGAAATATTAAAATAAAAATATAAACTTACAGTTTCTAACAAATATACCTATATTTTAATGATAAAAATTGCCATTTATATTCAAAAATAAACTATTAAAACATATTATTCCTTTTTCACTTTAAGTTTTAACAACTAATTTTCATGACTGCTGTTCCTCTAATTTCAGTAAATTTTGAACAGATTATAATACTATTTAATACCAAATGGCATGTGCTAAGAAGATAAGTTATTCTGGTGTATCAGGAACCTCAGATTTCAACAGAAAATGGGAATGGTGCATACAGATATTCTAAAAATACCATATTTTAATTTTGATCTAAAGGTACTAACACATTAAAATTCTCACCTACTTTTCAATCCTTTCAACACATCAACTAAATTATTTGTTAAAGCATAAACTTATATAACTGATGAACAGGTCAAATTACAATTAAAACAATAACTAGAACTGTAAACAGCTCTAAACGTGGCTCTACAGATCTTGGCTCATGACTCAAGGACCTTTAGAAGCATCAGATTCTTAACAAAGCAGATCAATATTGATTAAATCCCTGCTTTATTTAAACATTTCAGTTTTTGGTTGTCTGTAACACCATGATTTAACACTTGACAACAAATGCCAGTATACCTATGGATAGCTGACATTCAACTTTGAAAATTTCAAGCTAATTAAAGGTCAAAAGATGTACACTATCAAATATTGATAAAATTAAACAAGAAAAACCAGAAAAAACAAAAGCGATATTGAAATTTAAAACTTAATTCAAAACACAAACTTAGTCAAAATGTTGTAAATCTTAAGTTCTAAAAAAATTTGGTTGACATTTTTTTTTCATCACTTCTATGCTTTTTGCTTAAAAATAAGAAGAAAATCCAAACTAAATTGGTCATCAAGTTTGTTTGCTATTCAGACTCCCAAAACCTAATTCTTCACCTGTTTCATACCAGTAGATCCAATTTTGCGAAAATATCTCTATTCTATATTCAATTAACAAAAGACCATATCTAAATAGCTAGAAATATTATAAATTAGTACAAGCACAAGCTGATAAAGAAAAATGTCAAAGAAATCAAGGACTGGCAAATTCAACACCAATGCAATTAACATTTATTCATATCAAAAGCTGCACAATTAAACAGATATCAAATCTATGTGTTAAAAAGACAAAAAAGATAAAGTGTTTTTTTTTTAAATATGATGACATATATAATTGAGACTTTTACCTACAGTTGACACAAATATATCAATCATTACATCTCTTTATTACATGCCTGTATATATTAATGCTTTGCCTCTATGGTACTTCCATTAGTAATATTTTGTACACTATTTTGTACGACCAGTGGAATCTTGTCGAAACGTCAAGTTTAAGAAATAAAGTGATTGTTATCCATAAAGACTTATATTAAAAGACTCATTTGACTGCCTTAGAATCAATTTTGTACACATATTTCTGAATTCTTTTCATTTTTATGAAGTATGTTCACATCTGAGAATCGATTTTATCAATGTCAATTTTCATTTTTCATTTTTCTATTGTGTTCATAGACAAAGTTTGACCACCTATAACAAAAACTCAAAAGCTATTCTTTGAAAAAATTGTCAAAATCAAACTTGTCCCAGATCTTATCAATCCTTAAAAAAATACTTTCAATGTAAGTTTTGCCTTCTAAAAATCTAAACAACACTATATTTTGATCTTACTCTTTAATTAATACCATTAAATTAAGTTAATTTATCAAACCTTAATAATAAGTCAACAAACCTGTTAACCAGCAAACTTTACAAAATATTTGTTAACATTAGTAATCATTTCAAGATTTAACCAAAAGGTTAAAGAATCAATTGGTTTTGACAAAGTATGATCTAAACTTTAGCCACAGATGAAATAATACTACAATAATTTTGTCTTATTTCAATTCCTACAAAGATAAATTGATGAATTGTGATTCTGTATATATTGTCGTAGGACTGTAGATATTTTCAACAAATTATTTAGAACATTATACAAAAAGTAAAAAGAAATAACAGCTTATATACAGTCAATGATCAAAGACATAACAATACTGTATAATCTTTAATATCAAGGATTAAAATGTTTTGATAAAAAATATTGCAGTAAGTTTAATATGACATATTACCGAATTGCGTTAAAATAAAAAATAAATTCTTTTATATGCACTTAATGTTTCTTCATACTGTAATAAAATATATTCACAAGCTTTGACCCAAATTTTTTCCGGACATATTGTATTCATTTTGCCAGAAAATATCTATGGAACACAATGAGTGTCAATGCATTTCAACAATAATTTACTCTTAATTTAATTTCTTTTTTTTTTTTTACTCACTAAACAATTGTAAATTATTGATCTTTGATAAAATTTTCATTAGTTATTATAAATTGTTAATAAAAAAAATACTGTACAAAGAAATGATAATCAGTGTCCATACAACATGTTTCTCTTGACTTTGTAAATGTGCGTCAAAACAATGGATCCATTGGCCTAAAAAGCAAATAATAATTTCATTAAATATCTGATGAAATATTTTAAGCTTCAAAAGAAATTTGTTCGTTTGTTTCTTTTTAACGAAGTTCTGTAATGAATCCTTATAGGCTTATGTCCATGAATATAATTATATTGCTATACACTGGGCTTATGGCTACTATCTTTATTATAACAGTGCAGTCACTATCCATATATCTATTATTGATCAAATGATATTCATACTTAAAGGGATTCTGAAAAGGTTTTCTACATTTTTAATTTGTATCTATGATAGCATCAATTTGCACCATTCCAATGTTCAATCAGTCTGTAACTGTGGTCCCTACAATTCCATTAAAACAAAGTGTTTCATGATTTCACTGGTTAAAATTGATGCTATCACTATTAGTTTTTAAAAAACCTTTTTACAACCCCTTTGATCATTTCATTTATTATGATACATGTATGTTCCGTAATGTCACCATATATTGGTGAATAGTCTTATGCATCGTTAGCAGGTTGGTAGGCCTGGCCTTGGTAGTTGAGTTTAGCTGGTTGGTTGGTAGATGACAAGTTAACGTTCGCTTCCAGCGGATGCTGATATCGCAAACTAGGTAGTTGTTGGTAGTCGTAGTAGTTGGTAGTTGGATTGGATCAAATTGGATGATTCGGTGTTGTTGGTTTGGTTGTTGATTCTTCGTTAGAGTTTAGCAAGTATCACATCTATTTATACTTACGTAGGAACCTACTCATTGCGTTACCTGCATTGATGATGACGGACAAGGCACACTCACACGACAGTGTTTCAACAAAAACTGATATTTTCACGGTAATATTGTGAATCCTCAAAATACTTACACTCAACTAGCCCAAGCTGCACCCTTGCTGTGTCATGTACACTTCAAGTATCTTGTCCTTGAAGTTTGAAGGGCGTTCAGACATCATGATGTAAATTGCCGGTAAATTTTGTATTCTGCTCACGTTTGTTTACTATCCATACAGAAAGGGATAATTTTGTTTTTGTCTTAAGTCTTCAAATGCACCCACATTTTGAAACTCTTACTCTTTGTAATCATAGTTTTTGTGTAATGCATGATTATCATATTATCATTATAACCATATAGGCTTAGTATTTAATGATAAGAGCTCCAACTACATATTATGTGCTATCCGAGAATGATCTCTTAAATGTTATTAGAATGTTTACGGTTGTGTTCGTTATACTAAAATACATTTGGGATTTTATAACTTGCCGAAAGAAACTTCCGTATAAAAAAAGGATTCGGATATTTTCTTTTTTGTTTGTGTATGTTTTCTTCACAGTCACTGACACTGCCAAACCCCCACCAGTTTCCCTTAGTGTTATCCAATAACTGAATAGGCCTAAGACACAAAACTAATGAAAAGCACAGTATGGGCTTTATAATTCATTAAGAAGTGGATTCAAGTTCTCATTTAAGGCACCACCATGTTTTGAGCAACCGGAAGTTTACATTTTTAAGATGATTCTAGGATTATGAACAAAGACTTTTGATACAATTTTACTATTTTGCATTCAATAATATGGGCAAAAAGCACAAGAAACATCACAAATTAGAACGGCGATCTGATGATGAACATGAGCCGGGTATACTTTCACATTTCCTTTTCAATTTTTAACCGAAAATGAGCCAAATTTTTGCAGTCCGACAGTGTCAAGATTAGAATACTGTCAAGAAATTTCAATACAGTCAAGTAACCTAATTTCGTGGAAACCTATTATTCGTAGATTTTCGGAAATGATTAATGATTTACATGAGCGACCTTGCGCGACCTCCGCATTAGTTTGTTTTGATAAACATGGGTTTTCTGTACAATATCAGCTAGTAGATTGAATCCAGTAGTTTCAAGCAAGGTAATGTGTAATAATGTATACTTTGACAAATACAAAATGGCGGATTTCACTTATTACCAAACGTCACCATTTTTTATTGGCCGAATTTCCTTATAATCCCAAGCGGTAATCGGAATTCCACGTGTCGTCTGCTAGAATATATGCCAACGAATGAAGTCACGTGATCAACTAGCGGATTCTGTGTCAACAGAAAATTTCTATGGAATACAAAGTGGACCATATTCTTATGTTGTTTCAGTGACTCTTAGCAATAAATCATACTACGTATCTTATTTTGTCAGTCACTATTTTTTTTTTAAAATCATGGTTCTTTGAAGGAATTGTCACTAGTTATAATGAATTGATATTAATTATAAATATTAAGAGAAGTTAATTATACCACCCGGTATCCATACAACATGTTTTTCTAGACTTATTTATAGATCAAACATTGTGCACGAAAGTAGGTGATGCATTCTGCCGACGTTGTCGAGTTGGTTGCTCATGAAATATGGGTCAAAGTGAAGGATTCATTAAGAAAATCAAAATAAACCAATTTTAATTACGTTGTAGAATATCTGAGGAAACATCTAAGACATAAATTTAACTTTGACGAAATTCGGTGTTGAATCCTTATATCCACGAAAATAGGTTACACCACTGTATAATTAACAAAATTAAGATACCGGTACATTATATTCCATGAAAATAAAAAGTAACAAGGAAAGTAGGTTATCATTCAATCTTTGATAATTTATGTTTAGTTGATTTGTGTATTATTGTTTGTTGATCATAATGTAACCTTTCATTTTAAGAACCAGAGCTAGAAAAACCCATCACCAAACCTTTGAAATTAGTTTTAAAAGTTGGTCCACCATCAGACAGTTTATCCGATAACTACAGCTCTCCTGCTCATGATGAAGGAGGTAAAAAACATAAACATAAGAAAAAAAAGAAGAAGAAATCGAGTGAGAAAGAAAAACATAGAAGCGAAGAGGTAATATAATAATGATATCATTATCAGTTTTGAAAGACGCCCACTAAACCTAGTTTCGACGTAAAAGAGTGTACCCTATGAATTTATTTGAGCCTTAACGATCTGAATTGCAAAACGAAACAACATATGTTCAAACATTAGTTACAGCTAATGAACAGGAACAATCATAAGTGAGTAAGTATTTCATAATGAAAAGTGGTACCAGGTATCTAGAAGACTAAGCATAAAGCTTTCATTTAAGATATAGCCACTCTAGTTTTAGTTTAAAGACAGCCCTCTTGAACGTTCATCAAATTAACCTTGTGACCTAACTCCATTACGTCTGTTTCAACCAATTTAATTTCTACCTTTCCAGCTCTGGCATTTTGTGACGCAGTGTTTATCAGGTTAGGTCAAATATTCAATTTGCCGAACATTTAAGAGGCTTGTCTGAAGTGACTATATTAAAAATAAAAGCTAATCAAAAAACTGAACAAAATTTTGGTCTAATTTTGATACGACTGAGTAAGCATATTAAATGTATATTCAATATTTTCAGTGTCACGTCTGCCATATCACAATATTGATTTCTTGCTTAAGAGTGAGCTGTTGTACTTCTTTATGACATATAACATATTACAAAGATATGATTTGATCTTCTATTCTGTTAATTAATGAACAGATATGCTTGGTCATATAAAAGAAATTTTGAAATAGAGAGTAAATTGAAGAAAGGTGAGCTAAAGACTAATTTTGTACTGATGTATTGCAGGGAAGTCGAAAGAGGAAAGCTGAAGTACAGGTAGATGAATATGAAAATGAGGAATCTCCATTAAGTAAAAAACAGGCATTAGACCATGATGATCAAGGCATTACAATTGTAGAAGAACAAACTGTAATTAAAAATCCAGAAAGCAGATTGGTAGAAGTACCACAAAATGTCAATGATGGCGCGGTTTTAAAAGTCTGTTTACAATATCTTCAAAAAACAATACAACTGTAAGTTTTTAATTTAAGGCTGTCTTCATTTTTTGTGTGTATTCATGTTCAATAAAATGATTACATGTTTGTTACATGAAAGCGAATGTTGAGATCTGGTCATGAGTGGAGATTTTTCAACCATGATTGAAATGATTTAAGTTGTTCAAATGAAAGAAATAACTGTATCAATGTATTCAGAAGGCAGTCCATGTTGAATATCTTTGGACAGTTAGAAATGGAATATCAACTAGAAAGTTTAAAAAAAAGAAACAGGCTAATAACACTGTCTGTATCATATTTTCCTTATAACACACTGCAATGGGTTGTCAATCTCCTTAAGCTCATGAAGGTCTAGAATCTCTATGTCAAGTAAACTTATTCTTTCAGTAAAGATACCAATGGATTTTTTGCATTCCCCGTCACTGACGCTATAGCTCCAGGATATTCCAGTATTATACATCATCCAATGGATTTTAGTACAATGCAGATTAAAGTAGAAAGTGAACAATATCATAGTGTAGGAGAATATAAGGTAACATCTTTATTGATTTATCTAGATTATAAACGTTTATAAATCTAATTAATTTTCTTAGTTGAATAAACATTAGAACTTAAACATCCTTTGACGATCATCTTCCCTAGATATGACTATTAGTTACATAGGGAAAATGATAGTCATAGTTTTAAGAGGAATGAGCATTTGAGAATTTAGTGACCTTGTAAAAGTCATCTGTCTATATCATACAGTCAACCTAGCTGTAAAGGGTACAAATTATCTTGAATTGGTTAATGCCATGAGGTTTAGTCCCAGTAAAGTATAGTCACTTTGATGGTACAAACAAAAAATATATTAACTTCCAGATTTGTGGAGTCTGAAAAAATGGATATTGGGGCTTGAACAGCAACAAGACAGTAACAATTTAGTATGTTGATATAAAGTTTTGTAGTATTATATATTATTATGGTGTTTACATTTGTCCATTGCAGAAAGATATGGTATTAATGTGTAATAATGCTATGACTTACAATAGACCAGAGACTATATATTATAAAGAAGCTAAACGCTTGCTATTTATTGGTGTTAAACTACTAAGTAAAGTAAGTAAAATCAGATTATTTCACCATTCTGTTGAAATCATTTACAATAGTCATTGATACCATCATCTGTCACCATTTTCAGCCATGAAATGAATTTGTTACTGATGTTGGGTAAAAATGTTAAAATGTGTTAATTGGCTTTGATATTGCCCAATATGTCAAAATTAACCAAGAAATATGCTTGTAACTGGACTTTTGATCAAGCTGATTTGTCTCATCTTTTTTGTTAGGAAATTGTTTTTTGCTATAAACCAGAACAGCAGGTATAATGTACCTAGATGTACACTTTTCTTAATATTTGATTACTACAGGAGAAGTTATTACATATGAAGAAGAGTATGAGTTTTCTAGCTAATTTGTCATTAGAAGAAATAGGATTAGATGAAATGGATAAATCAGCAGAAGTGGTTAATCAAATCAATGAAGAAGATCAGAGGCAGAAAGAATTACAGAAGAAAAAAGAAATACAAAATAAAAGGTTGGTTAAAATGAGATTTTATATTGTAAACATCTTTTGTATATTGCTATAGCTATAGCTTAAACTAATGACCACATTCTAATTAGCACTGAGATGTATGTGGAATGTATTTTTAAGAAATATACATATTATTATTATTATTATTGTATTGAAATCATTTAATCTATGACATTGGTCTCAATAGCATTATTGGTGTGTAAACGCAACTAATCACGTGATAGATGAAAATTATTTATATTCAGATATTTTTATTAATTCAATTTTCACTGTTTCACAAATCTAAGATTGCGTCAGAGTTGTGCTTTGATGACGTTATAGTGTCATGTGACAACTACAGAATATCCAGATCTATAGAAATTCAAATATCACAATATGAACTAAGAACAATATATCTTGATTATACATTAAATAAATGTAATTGTCTATTGTAATTGCATTCCCAGCTGAAGAGTTTGATTTCAGTTAGCCATATAACTTTTCGCTCTATGTCCATATAGATGATGGAACTTTTTTGATTGTAGTTTAGGAAGATTTGAGGCTGTTCCTGATAATTTATCACCAGAAGAGATTTTAGCTCAAGCTCAAGCTGCTGCTAAAGAAGCTAAAGAAGAATTAACATTACGACAACCAAGAACAGACGTAAGTTATTATCATATCTTAGTAATTGCCTCTTAATACAGTTTGTACAAGTATTTTTTAAATTGATTTTGACAGTTAGTACATGATTTATATTACACTTTGACAGTTTGTACATATAATTTTTTTTTTTACTTAATTTGATAGTTTGTACATGTATTCTTTTTTTTTTTAATAATCTGACAGTTTTAATTGATTTGATATTTGAATTAATTTTGCAGTTTGTATATGTATTTTATTTCATTTTGACAGTTTGTATTCTTGAGGAAAAGAGAAGATGGAAGTACAACATTAAATATTTTAAATCCTCATAATGATGGTAGAGGTAAATTTAAATTTCATACACTCACTTTAGCTCTCTTAAGTTTTAACCATAATAATCTAGCTTTGCATAGTATAAAACTCAATAGGAAAGAAGGAAAATGATTTTTTTTATATTAGGCCTTATGTTTAACCAATTTTCAATCAGATGTCTATGGTTCCTTCAATTCCACTAAAACTGATTTGTAATTTTGTGATTGATCATCAAACACTTAGCTTTTAGAGATTGCAGAAACCACAAATGTCTGATTCAAAATTGGAATGGTAAAAAATATTATCTTTGGTTATTTGATATTTACAGTCAGTGAAACAGAGAAAGTAGTTAATATTGGATCATTGGTGGGTAAATTAACAACTGGTACTGGTTCTTTAAATACATTTAAAGAAGACAAACGCAATAAAATTACTCCAGGTACAACTATGTGTATATGTTTTTTGTAAACAGTAAAATAGATTAACAGGGTTTTAGGAGTTTCAACTGACATCTCAGTTGCTGTTTTGGCTAACGATACACAGAATGCTCATCTGCAGGCACATGATTTTCAATTGAAGGTACTGAAGATCAATGATT
Organism: Lottia gigantea; assembly: GCF_000327385.1. Taxonomy (NCBI): domain Eukaryota; kingdom Metazoa; phylum Mollusca; class Gastropoda; family Lottiidae; genus Lottia; species Lottia gigantea. The sequence continues at coordinate 239,312 of NW_008707443.1, forward strand.
TTAGATTTTAGGGTGAACATAAGAAAGGAATTCATGTGCCTAGGAATAACATTCCAGGTGAAATTCTAACTTTACCCTTTTAACACTAATTATTGCTCTACACAGGATACACAGGATGCTCATCTGCAGGCTACATAATTATATGATATATACCTAAGTGGCCTTTACGAAGTGAGACATAACATTAACATTATACGTACTTCACATGTCATATTACTTGGAGTTCAGGGTATATGACTTTTATTTTATTTACACTCAGTGTTTAAAGGGTTAAAATGCTATTCTGGTCTCTTTCAGTTAATTATTTAAACTATGGTCCATTTAGTAGCTATGCTCCAACATATGACTCGTCATTTTCTACCCTTTCTAAAGCTGATAGTGATTTATTATTATCTACTTATGGTGATGAGACTGGTGCTCAATATGCTTCAAGGTAAATAATGTATTGTTTTATTGGTACTTCAAGTGAAAGAGAACATTTAGATTAAATTTTGCTTCAGATTTGATAGTGAAAGATGTGATCAATCAAACACAAGCGCACTTAACCAATCATGAATTGAATCATCAGCCAAGTAAGTCATGATGAATTTGCCATCTGTAGTGGCTCCACATCATGTATATTTCTGCTCACAGTTCTGTGCAAAATGCTAATTGTAAAAAAACTGCGAAATAGCCTACCATAATGTCTGAATTAATATGTACTGTAATAGCATTTGTTGGCAATGTTCATAGAGAAAGTCATGTTGCTTGCTACAATTCATACAGTAGAAACACAAAATTCCTCCTCCAATGCACAATCTTACTTTCCTGTCAGAATTTCTTAAATTATTGCCTGATTGGAATATTACTGGCTTATAGTAGTGATGCCCAAATTGTCAAATCTTATCTAGTCTCTCATAAGTCTTTTTTCATTCATGAAATAACAATTACTGTACTTATCTTTATCTTTGATCATGTAAATCTGACTTATTATAGTGTTATGGATTTTGTTGATACTGCTGGTGATTATGCTGTTAAAATGGTGAATAATTTATTAGACATATTAACAAAATGTGAACACTCTAAAACCCAGAGAACATTAGAAGCTAGAAGAAAAGAAGATGAGAACAAAGAACCTGTAAGTAAACCTGATGATAAACCATGCCCTCTTTTTGAAACTTTATAACTTTTTAATTTTCTAAGAAAGTTTTGATATATGCCCCATTGGCAAGTCGCCAGTCCCTGTCTTAAAATTTTTTATTGACATGAATGATTTTTAATGACATGTTTGTGAGGTGAAGGAAAGATGATAGATTCTAATATTCATAATGTATTTTTGCTAATTATAGGCCTCAAGTGAACAGTCTACTGTAGATACTTCTATAGTTAAAGAAGGTACGTCTTGATTTCAACTCTGATAAAGTTATTGCTTACAACTATTGCTTGAGGCCCAAAAGAATATTTGTATGTTATTTCAATTTCAGATTTTTTGGATTCTGTCACATTTTCACTTCTGACATAAATATATTAAAGCAAGAAATTTCTAAATTGCTACAGTCTTAGTCATTTATTTAAGCAGGTTGTTATTATTTAAAGGGAGTGACTAAACACTTAAATGGGGTCAAAATGTTGCATTTTCCATTGCACAGATAATGCCCAATTTTGGCTGAAAATTCTCTAAATAGTTTCTGAATGCATTTATAATTTTTTCTAGAGTCACCAGTAGATAAAATACAACAACAATTAGATCATACAGCTAGTCTAATAACTTCTTTACATGATAAACAGAAAGAAAGACTATCATCTAAATTACCATCTCATTTAGCTCATATACCTGGTCCTAGTGAGAAGGAGACTGAACTAGGTAAGACATTCATTTACTCAGATTGAAACGTCTACTATGGGTTCTGCATACTTGAAATTTCAACTTTTCTTCCATGGAGATGGTAGCTGATATATCAAAGACTACAATTGATTTGTAATTATCTCCCTTGAACCACAAGAATGAAATAGTAGAAGATTATGTAGCATGAAATGATTTTATTTCAAAACATTAGTCAAGAATGTTATTTTTATACTGAATAGTCCTATACTAGATGAATGTTTCTATTCCTTTTATGGATTGTTGTTTTTCTTTCTTCTAGCTGAAAAAGTTACACAAGAATTGACTGCTCTTGCTAAAGCAGCTGCTCCACAAGACATTGTTAGTATGAATTCAGTGCGGAAAGCTATGGGAATAACATTGAAACCAATTTCATCATCGGGTGATGGCCAGCAATCAAACACACAACCATCATCAGACACCCAGCAACATGCAGACCCCCAACAACCAGCAGACACCCACCAACCAACAGCATATGCCAATTCTACTGCACCAAATGATAATGTCAGTTCTCAACCAATAAAAACAGAAGAAACTGATATGGAAACTACTTTTCAGGAATTGTTGGAATCTAGTGCTTAATTATAAATACCTTCAGAGATTGTAGGTACTTTCTCTACTCAAGAAATTTTCTACTGCATCGAAGGATGTTAAAATTGTGACCTTATGTCTAAAGAGTCCTTAAGTTTCTGTTGAGAAATTGATGTAAAAAGATATCTTATTATTATGTAAGAAGGGTGGGAATAACAAATGAATGGAATGAAACTGTGTTTTATGTCTTAGTTTTCTCAACATGGTTAGGCTAATGAAGATGTCAAAACCATACAGTGTACATAAAGGGAAATGTGTACTGCCATGAAATTCAACATGTTTGTTATTTTAATGTGTATGTGGTCATTTGTTTTTCATTTAACATAATAATCATCATTATCATCATCAAAAAAAAGTAACTTCATAAAGTGTTATATGTATATGATGACACAAGAAAATTACACAGGAAGAAAAAGTTTCTTCTGGAACACTTGATGTCACTCTGTAAATGGTTTGTCATTTTTTTTTGTCCCTTTTAGACGTATATGTATTTGGTATGTCAGAATTTGACAGTATTTTGAATACCGAGGATACTGACTTTTTCCATCTATTATAAATAACAAGTTTAGTTATTTTCATGAAGAAATTTATTTATTCCATGTTATACATGATTCAAACATAACAACAAATAGTATTATATACATATCATTATACAACAAAATATTACTTTTATTGTGTATACTAAAGGTTTTATAGCCTTTTTAATAATTACAGTTTCTAATTCTGCCAATAGCGATGACTGGTCCAAATGTCTGTGGTTCCAGTTATTCCAATAGTAATCTTTAGATTATATGAACAAAATTCCTGGCATATCTAGAAACTATCTGTGTCCCTGATAGTCTCTGAATTCTATGTAGACAACCTATAGGTAATACGTCAAATTTAAAATAATGTTATTCATAAAAGCATACAGAAGACCTTTTAAAAATGTGTCTCAATCATCTGTCATGATAACTGTTTTGTACACATACAATTTTATTATTGGCATTTTACTAAAGGTTTTCAAGAGATACCAAATTAAAAGAGCTGTTGAAATTGAACACAAATAATCACACACATATATTTAAAACACAAGGTGGAGGATCCACTGTAGTTATGTTACAATAACAGTATTGATTAAACAAATTCAACAGTATTATTTGTCAAGCATCTTAAAGGTGATCTGACATTAAGGAGGGAGTTTGCTTCTGAAACAGTACATAACATTGCAAGAACATACAAAATCATTACTAGTAAACATGAGGTCAAATGTTATGTAATGTGGCAAGTAACATTATTTATAATTTTTAACTTATATCATTAAATTCATTTCAAATATATTCCATATTGGTAAAACTTCAAATAGAGAAAGCATGTAAATATCAAGTTGCTGCGATAATATCAATTTCTGATTAACAATCAATAAAGATTTGATTAGTATAAAGCTGATTTATATCTCAATATACAAAATGACATAACATAATTTACATACAATTGTTTCTTAAACACTTATTGCATCCCTTTATTTCACAACCATAAAACAATATATATTTATAAACTTTACAACCAATAGCACTTAATATTCACAACCAACTATAAGAAATATTTGAGGCAGTTTCTATGAAAACAACATTGATATACAGCTAATGATTTCAATGTGCTCCTGTTTTGATCAAAAATTTCTAGCTATTTCTTTACGCAGTGAGTTTTTAATGCCTATAGATTTCATACTATACAAAATGGCTGAGATTTTTCATGTCTCAAACAATTTTGATCATCAGTTACCTTCAAATTATCAGGACAAATATATATAAATCACAACCAACACGTTCACCAGTTTTAGATAGCTCTTACAGAATTATACATGTATTAGTTTAGACTATAATTCAGTTCCTAATACCTTCAACAAATTCAGGTCACTTTAAAAAAATGGGCAAAAAAAATATGTGTTCACAATCAACATATGAAAATTATAGTATTGCTCAGTGATTGAGCTGCTACTATAACATCCTACATTTTGTCAGTTTTTACAGTGCTGAATTTAAATGCAAATTGAATCATACAACAACTGAATGGCACTATTTGACTAGATTAGTATAATAACATAATTCAATGTCCAGTTTAGTTTCATTTTATTTGTCTTACTTTATATCATTGTCAATGTCATGAAGGGATTGTAAAGAGGTTTTCTTAATTTTTCATGCTTTATCACATAAAGCCAACAATTAATGTTTCACACAACGCTTCGTTTTGGTGAAATTGAAAGAACCAGGTCTTATTGAAAATTGGAATAGTGTAAATTGATGCTATTAGTGTCCTCAATACATGTAAGTCCAAAAAACTCTTTACAATCCCTTTAATATCAAATTTCCATTTGATTTGAACCATGCTGATACTTTATGTTAAACCCACACCTATTTGATTGATGATTGTCAGAAAACAGCTTTGTGTATATTTGGAGCTTACACTAATTCTATCTATGACTTCCTTGATACCAATGAAAAATTGACATGACCATTTAAAAACTATGTTCCAGAAGTGAGCTGAACTTTAACTCTATGACTAACAGTAAATACAGGATGTAAAGTTTGTTTAAATTTACTGTCAACTATAAGTTTCTTTCCACATAACATTTCCCCCCAATTTGGTGTTATTATTCTGTACCCTAACAATAGATTCTCAAATTCATCTTTTGTCATAGTGATAGTTAGTGAAACTGGTAAACTGTTCATTTCCATTAGAGATTCCATTTTTCCATTATGGCACAAGCATAAATTTCCATTTGAACATACCACTCCATAGGAAAAAGGGTTCATGCCAACTTGATCCTTATTTTTCAAAATTTGGGATGAAATTCCCACACCAAATAAATAACCAGAATCAATATTTCCCATTTGATTTGAGTTTTTCTCCACAGTAACTGACCATAATGAATTACAAGGAACTGTTTCAGCAGTATATGTATTAGAAGTAAAGCCCCAGGTTATAAGATATCTACTCTGGACTCTAGGTTGATCTGGTTTACCAGTTGATACAGCCACTGATAGAATAGTAGGTAATATAGATGTACATTGGTCTACTTCATCACCTGTAAGGTACAAATATTATTTTGGTTTGGAAAATTAAGTATTAGGGTACATGTATTTTTTTACTATGATAATAAACAGAAGTTACCTGTGCTACATACACAATACTCATGAAAACATAATATGTGCAAAGACTATTACAACAATTTCATCAATATATCAAAATCTTCATGTCTTTCACTTGCCTACATTGATGTTGTCCCAAACAGTGTGTCTTTTTATTATGAATTTGCCAGTTTTCCTCACTGATCCTTTGACCCAGCCTGTAAATGATCACAGATAATCTGAGAAAGACCAATGCCAAGAGTTTTAACTATGGACCATCTAGTTGAAAGAGGTTTTTACTTACAAGAAAAGGACTGAACAAAACTGAGAGAATTTTCTCGACATTTTGTAACTATCAACTTTAAGTCTTCCAATCTTGGTTTACTATCATTAAATGATGTGAAGTTGGTTTCTTTTTTACTCATTCTGAAATAACATAGCAACCATTTATTTTAATTGGTATCTCTCACGTCATGTGCTGAGCTAATTACATGTGTGTCTGATAGATTGATGACTAAACTGTTATTAAGACAAACATACATAATTTTATGAAAGAAAATATGCAATTTTTTGAGTCAGAAAGAAAAAACATGATCACATTGGGAGTTGCATATTGCTTATTGCAAAAGCAAAAAGAGTTCTGATTTCACTGATAATGTGGCATAGAGTGATTGATATATTTTAAAATAGTTACTTCAAAATGGGCTTCAAAGCACCATTCTCTAAATTCTTCAACCTTTGTATTAATTACTTACTCCTTAGAAAGTTTATCAACTTGAGTTAAGAGTGGTTCAATTTCGACAGATTTCTGTAATATTTCTTGATCAAATTCTTCATCAAGAAGTTTTTTGCTTGTTTCTGCTAAATTTTCAATAGATTTTAATAACTTTTTATTGCCTTCAGTATGTCCCCTATATAAGGAAGTGTTGTTGGATTTCTGTTTCAGTATTTTATTAACTAATGATTGTTTCTGCTGATCTAAAGCAGATGTCAAATCATGTATCAGACGGCGATATTGCTGTTCTATTTTTTCTGCAGCTTCTTTATGAATTTTCTAAAAAAAAAAAAAAAAGCAAAAATGAAAATATGATATATCAATGTAAAGTCAACAATTTCATTAAGGTCTTTTCAGTTACCTAGGTAACAGAAACAATTTTCTCACCTCTGTAAGGTACCTGGAAAAAAAAGCTCATCCCTATTGAAGGACTCCTAATAATGTAATCACAGTAAATGTTATATTCTTACCTCTACATCATTTGTGAGATCTTCCATTTGACTATTTTGATCAGATATTGTTGACATCATACATTCTAATTTCTCTTTACTTTTTATCACACTGTCCTGTTAATAATAATTAGTCAAAGTTTTACTTGAAAAGTATTTAATATAGTGTAAGTTTAATCCAATCATAGTTTTCTGGAATTACATCAACCACAGATATCAAAGTGCAAAAAGTGTTCCAAATATATTTAAAAAGGCAGGAAACAATCTTTTGAATCCCTTTTAGCTCAAATAATGCAATTGAGAAGCCATTTTCAAACCATTCCTGGCAATTGATTTGATACATCATCAATAGAATAAAATAAATTTTTAATTAAATGACATCAACTAACATGAATAAATGTTACATAAAATTCTGTGTTAAAAATAATCAATGTTGAAATTAAATACTTCATTTTGATGTGTCTTCATTTGACTTTTTTCCAGAAGTCAGTTGCAATGTTCCTTACCTTAATTGTTTTCCAAGCAGCATCCAGTGGCATTATTTTGTGACCAGAATGTTTTCCTACCCCTTCACAAACACATAAATGACAGACTAGAACTTTACATATATCACAAAATATTGTGGCTGTTTCAGTGTTATGGTCTTTACAAAATACTGGTTTGACGTCTGCTGATCTGTTGGAAGGTCTACATAGTTTATGATGCTGCAACTGTCCTCTCTTAGGATGGTATATTTCCAAACATTTTTGACAGTACAACACAGAACACTTTTGACAAAACCATTCAGCTTTTGATGATGAGTCTGCTTCACACAGTCCACAATTCTCATTGGATGGCGTATATTCTTCACTAAAGACTGGTAGGTCTGAGTCTATCTGATCGGACATGTCTAAAGAATGGTAACTGGATGAGGAAAGGTCCAGACTTTTACTTTTAGTCATTGTATTGCTTTGTATTTCTTGAAATCGACATACTATATTTTCTAATGCTAGATTTTTTGGAAGTGTGGCCATTTTGTTTTTTGACATAGTGTGCATTTTCCGACATGATGGACATTCAAATCCTGAAATGAGAAAAATTAAAAAATTTCTAGGCAAAGTACCAATAAGCTTAGAGCTTATTTTACACACGCTTTGTGTTAAAGTGTACTATTGAACTACTCACATCTTGTGTGTCCTCAAAACAATCAATAAAATAAAGCCTTTCAACTGACCTTCTTTACCAGATTTGATCCTGGAAGTTATGATATCTTGAAGACATTTTTTACAGATGCTGTGAGAACATGGTAACATTAAAGGATCAGCAAATAGTTCCAGACAAACTGGGCATGTCAATTCATCTTCCATCATATCATAGGTCATATCTGAAAAACATTTGAAAATTAAAACATTATGAATACCAATAGAAACTTCATGAGTTAATTTGCTTAACACAGTAGTATCCAACATCAGCATCCATTTAATTTATCCTATCCTTGTAGCACAGTTATTTATGCATCTGTACAACTGTGTTCTTTTTACTGCCATTTTCTTCAATATCCTTGTATATCAAAATAGATGTGCCAATATAACTTAATACAATATTTCCTTGAATCAATTCAAAACCATACCAGATGTTCTGATGTTTTTTTTTTTTTAAAAGTTTGTGTTTCAATACAAGAAAAGCTTAAGCCAAATATATAAAACTACTTTCAAACAGTTGTCAATTTAGCAAATTACAACAGCTGCTGTTTTATATAATAACAAATTATAAATTTAAAACTTTAAAACACTCTGTAACAAAAGCCTACATATTCAATTATCGATAAGACACAGAATGAGGAATATAAATGATATCGAAGACTATAAAATAGTCTCTTTTATCAAGTGGTAGTAATATGATAAGCTCCAGTAATGGCTATCAATAAGTTTTCAATCAATTTTTCATTAGAAACAATGGCTAGTGTCTGATTCCGAGCACTGTAATAGATTATAGAAGCTTCTCATGTAGAAAACATAGTAATAAGAAACCACTCAACTATAATTTGGAAATCAATTTTATGGTCGATTTTGTACAATGTGAAACATTTGAGTATTTTGTAAGTTACAGGTGTCTTCTGAAGGTTTCAAATCACCATTATCTCATGTTCTCTATTTCTATCATGGCAAATATAATCCCCAAAACATTCATATTAGCATATTTGATAACATAACCAAATGTCACTGCCCAAAACATCATATTCATTCCTCTAAAAATCAGCACCCAATTTCACAACTACCATAGAAAAAATATTGTATTATGTTCATCATCAGATTTTTGATGAATTTGTTGATACATATGTATTTGTCAGCCCAAAATCAATGGCTACATTTCACTGACTCTCAGTCAATATGAGTTACTTAATATAAAAATTTAACATGTATACCAGTATATATAATATCTTTCAATTATTATACATCAATGAAAAATTTGGATTTACACATGAAAAAGTTACTTTATTCAAATTGGCCTCAATTCCTACAGGTAACAGGTGGTGATTCATTCTTCTTCTTTGAATGAATGAATGAATGAATGAATGATCAGCCATCAAAGACATTTAAATATCAGTGTAAACAGATAAATAAGATAACACAAGATGCCTAATCAAAGACATGCAATGCCATGTAAGGTACAAAAAAGCCTTGTGTTAGCGAGAAAATTTGAATTTTCCTCCAGAAGAAGATCTTAAAATTAGGAAGACAAATGTTTTACATTTACATACCACTGCACCTTATGAGTGTAGCACTATAAAATAAATACCATCATGAATGATATGAATGCATCAGACGTCAACTGTCAATATTTATCTGGTATAGTATTATACACTACATTCAGATGAAAATATAAAAAGCCTGTAAGGTATTAATGATATAAGAAATAGATAACAACATAATATTTTGAGTATATACATAGGCCTAAAATATTTAAACTTTTTAATATATTGCATGATTTGTATGGCTTGACATGCATGCATGTATTTAAATATCAGTGTAAACAGATAAATAAGAGATAATACAAGATGCCGAAGATGCCTTTTTCACATTTTTAGAACTAAAGCAATGACAAATCAAATTTTGTGAAAATTAAAAAATTGATGGGACTCTGCCAAATCAATATCTCCATTCAAAATATAAAATCCAAGGTCAAAATTTTGATATTGATGCCAATAAAAAACCCAACATGAATCTATTAATCACACTTGTTACCTTTTCTTAGAATATTATCAAATTATGCTTCAGCAACTAAAAACAGGAGTTTCCGATTCCACAGAACATTCAAATTTTTATTTAGCCTTGGTTATTAAGAATTGTCAAATGAACAATTTCCAGTCTGAAAAGTTCTTTACCTACATGTGCTTATACTCAACTGTTGTCAGGTTTAAAATGAAAAATAATACTGTGTGGCCATTTAAGTTTGTCAACCTCTAATATCGAAAGGGCTAACTTGCATAAAGTTTGTTTAACATTAAGATTGGACAATACCATTGCAGCATTTCTATGCCAATTTAAAATGACCCCAAATCTAGCTGACAATGTTTACTACTTCTACAGGAGTTTGTATTTCTCATTTTCTAAAGGATATGAACTGCTCAGACCTGAAAGTATCCAGACCACTAATTATCACAATTTACTATCTGATTGGTCCTACAAATCAAATCATTTCAACAGCAGACACATCACATGGCTTCAAATATTATATTAGCAGACTCATAAACATAATTTGAAAAATTGCAATCATGGATTGATTCATGTACAGTTTTTGTACATTTATCATGACCTTAAAGTCATTTATTGTAATTAACCCTAAAGTAACCATATAAAAACTAACTATAATTAGCAACTAGTTCGTCAAAAAGTCATTTAATTACCTGTTACAGTCTGTCACACCCTTAATGAACCATACTAATTACTACATCACAAATCATTGATGTTTTCTACCTTTCTGGACTCTCAAATTAGAGAGTACTCACACATATCCAATGAACTTTTTCAACCCTACATAAAACAATTTGCATGGTCCAGTAAATCAACTTTACTTTGTCTTTTCTTTGGTTTCAAATGTTAAATGTTTCCTTACGCCATATTTTCAATACTCTCAAGTTTCAGGGACATTAACGCATCTTGTACCTTCAGGTATAAGCTTATATCTCAAGTCTTGTTCACATTAATCTCAAGATAAAAACTGCTCATTCATTCGTTCATTCTTTTCCCCAGTTAGTCTCATCCAAAAACAGGAAAGTGAGTTGAATAAAGACCAATGTAAGTAGTTTGCATTAAAGTACCCACTTATTTAGCCATGACTTGCATACTGAGATCAGCCAATTATAAATGCATACTTCATGTTATTTAATCTATGTAACAAATTGGTTCAGAAGCTGTGTTTGATGTTTTAGAATTAGTATAAAACTTGCCAAACGATTAAAATAAAATCAAAGACGTACCACACATGTATGTTTAAACCTCCATTAACCTCAAACTATATTAGTAATTTGTCCTTCAACACAGTTATAGAACACACCATAATTAACATCCTTAATATCTCATGTATTGTACATATCTTGGCTAAATGGAGTCCACATAACACTTTTTTCTACTAGCACAATAATAGAACACGTCCTTGATTGACAAACGTAATTCTCACTTGAGAAGAAAAACAAATATTTCTTTAGCAAATAATTGTTTCTTGATGACTGAATGTATGTGAGAGTTGACAACAAGCTGGTTCATTAAACAAAACAATGGGTAGATTAAAGATACAATACCCTATAAATTACAAACCTTATTTAACATGCTTGAGTACCCATATCTTCTAATCTAGTGAGATATGTCAATGATCATGTACTTAGAAGAAAGTTAAAACCATTTAAAACTACATTATATAACAATTTTCTATCTTCAATTTTCACATGAGCGCTTTTAAAATCTTGGTGCAATCAAATAAGGTTTAGATTAATTCATTCTGTTTTTGTTGGGCCACATATTCATATGAATAGTTTCATAGGGCAATTCTTGAGAACACTACTTGAATAAATATTCAAATTTTTCCATCTTTTACAAATCAGTAAGAATTTGGCTGCCGACTGGTAAAGAGATTTTAGACAGCAGGCTTATAAACAAATTTTTATAAAGTAAGAAAATGACTTGCCCTTGGATGCATTAAAACTCCTAATTGTTTGTCTCTTTAAAGTCAGACTTGTGTACTGCACAAGTTGTCCAGAAAAAATAACTTTAAAGGATTTTTCAGATGTTTTAGAGTGACTGGTCCAACAAAGACTATACATTGAACACATTCTTTGCCTAGCATTCCTGTGGGTAATTTTCCCACCACCCATCTTAAACAATAACTACTCTGATGAGGTGAGAAAGAATAATTAGGTCATTAGATACAAAATTATCTTTTTTTTCACTTCACTTATCTTAAAGAGCAACCAACCATTCAATTCAAGGCTATCAGATTTAAACCATTGGCTACAAAATATTTTCATCATTTGTTACTGTTTATCATACATATGGGAGCCTTGGTGTCTCACTATCCTACTTTCCCAGTTTGGTGTTTGGTTTCTCTTGTCTGTGATGCAGGTTAAATGGCCAAATTTAATCCAGCACAACTTGCCTAAATTGACCTTATAAAACCTGAAAGGTTGCAAAAACAACTGTCAACCTGACACTTCTTTGAACATAACTATTCATTTTGAGGAAAGAAATCTAATCTAAATCATCATTTTTTTTTATCTGATATAAATTGCATCTGTTAGGCTATTCCGAAACATCTGTGTCTATTCCAGCCTCTAAAACATATTTTGACAGCTGGAGAATAGTCAGATGTATGGGGATATACAAAGATGACTTTTTTGCAACATAATATTAAATAATCTTAATGATGACTATAAATGAGGTATTGGGCATCGCCATAACTTTTCTTTCGTCAGTATGTTTGGCTGAGCACATAGTTTTAAATGGCTGAGGGTTTCAATGGAACTGTAGACATAGATGATGTAGGGGGATTATGATGGTATGACTGAACTGCAAATATATCCATCTTTCTAAATATATCTGAATATGGCGGGTCAAATTTGACCACAAGTGATTCAAGAAAGCACAAATATGAAACCTGAAAACAAATTCAAACACACACATATTTCTACTCCATCAAACTAATGAGGCCATATCACAACATCCCACTCCGATAGGAAACAATCAATCACACAAAATTGGCCTTGTTGTATTATCTAATCTGGAAGAATAATGATTTTACTGAACAATGTGTAATTACAAGACCTGAGGCCAAACTCACTTCATACATTATCTTAAAGTATCCTTCAGTTTTAATTTTAGATATGAGAAACACTGATATAAGGAGTTAAGGACCTCAAAGAAATTGATTTCCTTCAGACGCCTTCATGTGTAGATCTGATGTTGGTAAAATTGAAATTTTCATTGAAAAAGTCATTGATATCAAGACATAGTGAAAATTTTATCAAAGAGAGACCTATTTAAGCTGATCAAAGTGAACACAATCCAGATTGTCCTGTTCTAAATCATAATATGAAAATATTTGCCACAAATTGATGTCTCTTTTCCTTTTATCTGTGTAATGTATATTGCAAAACTGTTAACATGTAGAAAGAGGGCTCCTTCTTAGAAATTTATCTTAATGGACAACAAAGAATCATCAATAACTTCAATCCATTTAATACCACTAAAAAATTTAAGGGTGAATTATTTGATTTAAACTGTCTTGATAAAAAAATCCAATGGGAAATTTGTGTAAATTTTATTTCATGGCAGATCTCTTAAAGTCAGTCAATCCCTTCTCAATCAAACACTCAGACAGGTCTTTAGATAGAAATTCAATGAAGCATTTACAGAAAACATGAACTATCAAATTAACACAGTCAAAAACGTCCAATATCAGACATCTTTATCTCTCAAACTACAGGAAAATTACTGAGACGATAAAATAAACATTTATAAACTATCAGGAACATTTCGATTTCAGATTCAGAATGAGGTCACGTCTTGTCTAATGTTAAGTTTATTTACACTTAATTGTATTTCCAAATCAGTATCTGTTGAATATTAGTGACCAAACACTAACTAAGCCTTCATATCAAAATCTGTTAATCTAAGTAATGTCTAGCTCAACTTAGAATCCACAACAGAATCTGGTGCCAAGCACTGACTAACTTGTGTTGAACAAGAGAATCTGGTGCTAAACACTGACTAACTTGTGTTCCAAAACAGAATCTGGTGCCAAGCGCTGACTAACTTGTGTTGAACAAGAGAATGACTAACTTGTGTTGAACAAGAGAATTTGGTGCTAAACACTGACTAACTTGTGTTCCACAACAGAATCTGGTGCCAAACAATGACTAACTTGTGTTGAACAAGAGAATCTAGTGCTAAACACTGACTAACTTGTGTTCCACAACAGAATCTGGTGCCAAGCACTGACTAACTTGTGTTGAACAAGAGAATCTGGTGCTAAACACTGACTAACTTGTGTTCCAAAACAGAATCTGGTGCCAAGCGCTGACTAACTTGTGTTGAACAAGAGAATCTGGTGCTAAACACTGACTAACTTGTGTTCCACAACAGAATCTGGTGCTAAACACGGACTAATTTGTGTTCCACAACAGAATCTGGTGCCAAACACTGACTAACTTGTGTTGAACAAGAGAATCTGGTGCTAAACACTGACTAACTTGTGTTCCACAACAGAATCTGGTGCCAAGCACTGACTCACTTGTGTTGAACAAGAGAATCTGGTGCTAAACACTGACTAACTTGTGTTCCACAACAGAATCTGGTGCCAAGCGCTGACTAACTTGTGTTCAACAAGAGAATCTGGTGCTAAACACTGACTAACTTGTGTTCCACAACAGAATCTGGTGCTAAACACAACAGAATCTGGTGCCAAGCACTGACTAACTTGTGTTGAACAAGAGAATCTGGTGCTAAACACTGATTAATTTATGTTCCACAACAGAATCTGGTGCCAAACACTGAATAACTTGTGTTGAACAAGAGAATCTGGTGCTAAACACTGACTAACTTGCTTTCCACAACAGAATCTGGTGCCAAGCACTGATTAACTTGTGTTGAACAAGAGAATCTGGTGCTAAACACTGACTAACTTGTGTTCCACAACAGAATCTGGTGCCAAGCACTGACTAACTTGTGTTCCACAACAGAATCTGGTGCTAAACACTGACTAACTTGTGTTGAACAAGAGAATCTGGTGATAAACACTGACTAACGTGTGTTCCACAACAGAATCTGGTGCCAAGCGCTGACTAACTTGTGTTGAACAAGAGAATCTGGTGCTAAACACTGACTAACTTGTGTTCCAAAACAGAATCTGGTGCCAAACACTGACTAACTTGTGTTCTACAACAGAATCTGGTGCCAAGCACTGACTAACTTGTGTTGAACAAGAGAATCTGGTGCTAAACACTGACTAACTTGTGTTGAACAAGAGAATCTGGTGCTAAACACTGACTAACTTGTGTTGAACAAGAGAATCTGGTGCTAAACACTGACTAACTTGTGTTCCACAACAGAATCTTGTGCCAAGCACTGACTAACTTGTGTTGAACAAGAGAATCTGGTGCTAAACACTGACTAACTTGTGTTCCACAACAGAATCTGGTGCCAAGCACTGACTAACTTGTGTTGAGCAAGAGAATCTGGTGCTAAACACTGACTAACTGTGTTCCACAACAGAATCTGGTGCCAAACAAAGACTAACTTGTGTTGAACAAGAGAATCTGGTGCTAAACACTGACTAACTTGTGTTCCACAACAGAATCTGGTGCCAAACACTGACTAACTTGTGTTCCACAACAGAATCTGGTGCCAAACACTGACTAACTTGTGTTGAACAAGAGAATCTGGTGCCAAACACTGACTAACTTGTGTTGCACAACAGAATCTGGTTCTAAACACTAACTAACTTGTGGTCCACAACAGAATCTGGTGCCAAACACTGACTAACTTGTGTTAATACAGTTTGCCAAAACCATATCCATCATCTAAATTTACATACATGTACCATTTGATATCAATAGTCAAACTAATGATAATAAAGATGAGTAAAATCCTTCCTAGCAACCATATCAAATATTGTAGCAACCCATATCAAAACTATATTTTTTACCAAAATAAACTTGAGATTTGATCACATCTGGTTTATATTTCCTAGAATTCTAAAAACTATACAAACAAGTATATTGTTATGGCCATATTTTGTTTAGGGAGAATGAATTTCAGAAACTAAAAGTACAGCTATCAGTTATCACAGTTATCATCCCATGTTATCAACATAAGCCGCACTTATCTCACCTAAATGACACAGGCCTCATTTTTTTTATCACACATGATCTGACACAAGCCTCATTTATCATCGTATCTGATCAACACAACCCTCGGTTATTATCTCATACGTTAATGACATAAACCTCAGTTATTATCATATTTAATAACTATAATATGTCACAGCTATGACATACCTTAATGATACAAGCCTCAATTATTTCTATCACCTAATTGAAAATCCTCAGTTATCAATATACCTTAATGATAAAAGCCTAGGTTATCATCATACCTTAATGATACAAGCTTCAGTTTAAGTCAGTTATCAACATACCTTATGATACAAGTTTCGTTTCCCATCATAACTTAATGAGACAAGTCTGGGTGAGTTATCATCTCACCTCATGAACATCATACCCTAATAACAAGCCTCAATTAACATCATAACTTAATGACACAAGCCTCAGTTATCATCATACCCAAGTTCCAATCATACCATTATGACTAAAGCCTCAGATATTTTCATACCTTAATGACAAAAGTCTCAGCTTGACAAATGTCACATCTATTACTTCTAGAAGACCAGATGTCACCAAGGTGAATTTTTTGTTGAATTTGCACAATTTAAATAATAAAAGGTATGATTACTGACCCTTATTGAGATATTTGACAAAGATTTGCCTAGTTTGAAATCAAGCCAACCCTTTTTAGAAATAAAAGGTGTATTATGTTTATATGTTGAATTGAAAAGCCGTCTTACCATATAGATGAAGAAATTAGCCCTGTATTTTGTCAGCTCATGAGAGGGGAGTGTTGAGTCAATAGGTAGAAAATAACTCGAGTAAGCCTTCAACCAAAACAACTTATTTCCCTCTTTATAATTCAAGCCAATCCACTACTCTACCAAGTAAAATATAACAGATGCCAATATGAGACTCTATTTAAGACTGAAATAACATAACAACTCAAAGTTTTATATCATTTCAAAATAGTTATGAACAATGAAATTTGACAGGCATCAACTCTTTTTTAGCCTTATTGTTTTTTTTTTTTTAAATTAAAATTTGCTAAATTATTATAAGCATAGATCTCTATACACATCAGTGTGACTAAGGGAGGGAGCAAATTGACCCATAAGGACCATAGGTCGGTTTATTCACTTATTAGGTAGAATAAAAAATCTAGATAATAAGTCTTCAACCAAAACAACTTATTTCCTGCTTTATAATTCAAGCCAATACTCTACCACATCAACTAGGGCTGGGTAAAATTATCAAAATAATCGATTATCGTACTAGAAATTTACAATTCGATTATCAATTGTCAAATTTCATAATCGATTAAATGTCAAAGTTACATTTTCTCCTGTGTATAAAGCATTAACAAGTGGTAACCTCTTCCACATAAATTTACTTCAGCACATAGCAATAAACCAAACTATAATAACCGATAAAAGCAATATCATACTTCTATGACACAAAAATAACCCATGGAATTAAAAATTTTGGCATGCTTTTTGTTTTGTATTTACAGGGACATATACTTCGATTATTAATCCATTTGATCAATATCATGCCATCAATAATTGGTAATCGAAACTCAGCTCTAACATCAATAAGGCAAAAAAATCAAAAGAGACAGAGTGTTTGTAGGGATTAGATCATTACAAACTGGACATGTATTGTGTAGAATAGAGGATCTGTAATAAATCAGGGACTGGTCAGTTGGTCAGTTTTAACAGCTTTAATAATACAATGTACAATAAGTTGACATTGTGTCCAGTCAACAAGTTAGGAATGACCGATGAAGAATGTAGGTTCTATTTAACTTCCTGGCCAGTCTTTTGATATAGAGTAAGAGAAATTCCTTCAGTAAACTTAACACAAATACTTCTACATAAGGTTCATATAATACTCCTACTTCATAATGACAAAAAATTGTCTTCTACTTGTGTATAATTTCCTACCTCCTAGTAGTGTGCTCTTTATGAAAGGGAGACTGGTGCCAATTTAAAAATTAAAAATCTGCAAACACGATTTTTGCATTTGACATTTGAATGTTTCTACTTAGGAAAAATGGTAATGCTTTAAGTATTAAAACGAATAAGTAACACATTCAACAATATACTTTATTCAGAGGAACAAAACCGTCTCAAAAGCAACAAAACAACGATTATTAAACCAACATCTTCCGGCCAGGAGTAGCTCTTACTACCAAAGGTTACCCCCTTTCTGAAGCTGACCTTGATCACCCTTGTCTTCCTCATTGAGCAGATACTCCCCATCACTATTAAAACAAGAGAGTGAACAATTCCAGGCCTACTGCTGTTTTGACACATTTTTATCTCTCACATGAAAATACTTTGAAACTCTAGTGTTAACTTTTCTCATATCATATAAAATATGCATATTTGAAGTTTAGCATTTTAAATATATTAGTATATCTTATAATTTATTAATTCAAATACATTGAAACCTCATGTACTAATGTAATCAGTGAATTTGTAATCACATCATTGTTGCTAATAGCTTATATATTAATACAGTAATAATCTGAAACATGTGACTCTTATAAAACATCTAAGATTTGAAAAGTTCATAAGCTGCTACCAATATGTTGTTTTTGCTTTCACGTTTTGTTTTTGCGGATCAGATCATTGGTATTTGGTTTATTTATTACCAATATACAAATTGTGATCAAATTAAAATCAAATTGCAAACAAATACCAAGATAGGGTAACACAAGATATTAACTCTCGAAAGGAATGCTGAGTTGACAAATCCAATCGTAGAATAAATTTAAGTGTTTCAGAAAGATGAGCATATCATGTCTGTCTCATGATTTCCTTGATAACCTTGATATCCTGGACTAATCTGCATGAGTTTAAAAACTTCACAATACTTGTTCATATGACTGCATACCATCCAACTTTACATGTTACTAGCAGTGGTTAATATGCTCACAGGTTGCATTTTTCTGTAATGTCAATCTGACATAAATAATACATGAAACAATATCAATAATTCATAACACATGTTCTATAATAATTCATAATAATAAATTCTTAATATCTTATTCATATATATGTATATAACAGCATTGATTAATGATTAAGGAAGTATTTGGTTAAATATAAGATGTAATATGAACTTTACAGTGAGGGTACTTATTGATATGAACTTAACTCATCAGAACAGCTGTTTTGAAAATACAGGTGAGAAGAAGCAACAATGAGAAAATATCATTTCAAAGTCCATATCATTATCAAGTGGAAAAATGAAAATCTGGTCATGTCAATACATTTTGAATGAAATCCAATCTTCTTTTTCTTTTTTTAACCAAAGAATCAAAAGTTTCTGGAATATTCTGCTATAAAAGATTTTCCACTATGCAACTTTAACATTTTTTTAAATACAGTTGTTGTTTGACTGAACAATTGGCTTTGTTAATAGTAGTTAAAATGTCAATCTTGATTTTTAATAAAAGTGAATCATTTTATGACCTAATAATTATACTTAGATCAAGTCAAATAAATGACTCATTATTAAATATAGGTAAATATAAGAGAGTGATATGATATGAAACTTATGGATGAGTCAATATCTTATATAAATTATATAACTTGTGTTCTTAATGTTTACCTTCCTGCTTCTATATGTCTTACAAAGATTATGCTCATAGACTATTCAAAGGGAAATATATAATTATCTAAAATTTGCTTTTAACATAAAAAACATGTTTCAGTTCATCAAATTGGTTTTCAGAATGAAAATTAGACATTCAGTTCAGATACAATTTAAGCAAACAGATTCTTGAGATCAAATGAAAATGTTATCAGGGATGACACCATAAATTCTGTATTTCTAGATAATTGCATACAAACTGGACAGCTTATTTAATAACGATATTTATTTCACTTTTATTATCATCTAAAGAAGCACACTAATCCTAACATGGGCCCTGTCAATCTTAGATAACAATTTTTTAAAGAAACTATTTATTGATTTACACTTGAGTTTTTGGAAGAGCTGCACTTAATGGCTGACTTTCATAATCAAACTTAAGGCAGAATTTCTGGTTACGCCAGAAAGGAAGTAGTAATTCAATACGGTTGATTTAGCTTGTCCCAAGTGTCTGGAGACGAGATGAAGTCAGAATATATTGTCTAAGATTATGGATTTTCATGTTGTAAAGAATTCTAAAGGGAAATCTTGAGACGGATCATGACAAAATAATTGAATTAGCTTAATCTAAATACACCGAATTACAAGAGGACTAACTTCAACTAACACTAGAGACCAGTAACAACAGAACTATTTTAAGCTTCTTTATGAAGAAAAATCTTGAAATCAATTCCACTTTCATTCACTCTATAAGGAAATAAATCAGAGTTTTATATCCTACATTTCTGATCTTAAATTGGATGATGAGGACGATCATGCCATGCAGTGTGCAATGAGAGAAATTTGTTATTAGTCAACTCCTTTACAAATTCCAATTGTTGAGCACTCATGCAATATTTCTGTTCATTGTCCCAACAACTAGAGGCTTATATATAAGGAAGACAAACATTACATAATGGAGAGCTTTACATAGTCATACAAATAATATAATAATAGAACACAACAGATCCTGTTCAAAAATAAAAGTTAGCAAAAAAAAAAATGCACCTAAATATTTCCCTAAAGATTTCAATTGAGATTAACAACTTAGTCTAATTTATTGACACAATAAATAATAAACAAATAAATAGAAACCAAGCCAATTTGGACACAATAATCTTATGAAGTAGACCCATTTAAATTAAAGTGGCTACCTTGTATTTGAAAAGATATAGCCAACTTAAAAGCATCAGACAAATTTTATGTCTTTGGCATATAATCACCTGGAAGAAGATTTAGCTAACTACTGACTGTTGTTGTTATTTATCTCCTGGAAAAATTGCACAGTTTAACTCTGGCAACATAAGTATATGGAAAATGAGCTAGCAAGAGAAACCAGGATCATCAGGATTAGCCTGGTTATTAGGGACATCCTGGTATTTAAATGACCATGTTTTATTATGCCAGGACCAGGGATGCCAACCCCACAGTTGGTGTATCTAGAATACTTTTATTAACCAACATGGCTTCCAACAATCAAACCAAAAAGAAGACTTCCTTGAAATGAAGTCCTACCTTGAGTCAATAAAGAGCACAACCTTGGGTAACCAAGCCAGCCTGGTACATAAAAAAAGGCCCAAAACGAAACCTAATATGTATGTCCAATATAACATATCTGCAGTTGGGCAAATTTTAAAATTTGGTAGCAGTTGAAATTTCTGAAAACAGTTGAATAAACATATGAGCATGACAGAACAATTAAAATAATTTGTACTCAAGAACATATAACTGCACCTTATTTGTTATAAGGTAGGAATATTTCAGTGTGTGTCTATCCTGTTATAAATTGTGTCATATATTCAATGTATTGCAGTCTGATTTCCGTTAAACAAGACATGCACTGTGATTGTGATCTTTAGTCATTTGGAAATAAAAATTCTGGTTTAATTCTTTAACAGTGATGACTAGTAATTACCTGAATACTGGTTTTGATTTATAGTTTCAGTTAAAGAGATTAGTATTCATATAATTTTCGGTAATAATAATGATATATTATGATAATATTTTTTAATTATAGGTCTATGTTAGAAGCACTACAATTTCCATTTTAACATACTAGCCTTAACCCTATGACAGTGCTTTCTGTTGAATAGTAACTCTAGTCTCTGAATACCCAAAAGATCGTTCATTCATTTAAATTCATTCATTGCCAGTTCAAAGCACAAAGTCTCAGCTGAATAAGAACATTCTTTATAGAATTTTCATTGATTTTTAAAACAATTTAAGTCATCATTATCAATTTATTCTGTACATTTTTTCTAGATCATATTACAAATTGATCATAAAAAAACCTTTATCTATACCTGATTCACTGAATAAACGTAGTCTGTAATCCTTAAAATCTGGCTTCTCATTTGAACTTATCTTTGTTTGTGTTTGCTCCTTTTTATTTGGTGTCGATTCTTTAGGTACAGATAATTTCACAATGGCACCTTCCTCAATAAAAGCCACATTTGAATTTGATCGGAAAGACATTTTTAATCTTCTGTTAATCCAAAATCAAACACGTCCAACAGTCCCAAGTTATTGCTGGTGTGATAAAAGCCTACATACTCTATTATGAACAATGAAAGCATACGCTATTACAATATCTTACAATGCTAACCTCTCACCTTTCACCTTAATGACCCCATGACCTCCATAGGGTTCAAGAAATAAAAAGACAACATTGGTTGAGAAATAGATAACAAATAAACTAACAACACCATGCAGATAAGATCTCAATGGAAGGTAGAAATGAAATTTAAATTGAGTAATCACTCAATTTAAGCAGCTACAAGCCGTCTGTTATTTATCACACCTGTCAATTGAAGCAGACATATTCAATCTCAAGCTTACTGGACAGAGTAAACAGCCGGCAAATGGGGTACTTAGTGAACAAAAAAATTAAAGGCTCTCTTTCAATGATGAAGACTATGAAAAGTACACATATCAAAAGCCTTTACAATGGGATATGGTGTCCTTGAATGTATGCCTAAAGATAACTCAAAGTAACACCTCATCATATCTATTTATAGAATCAATTTGAATAGATTAATATATATGAGACAGATGTTAACTCTACAGCAAAACAATAACAAAATGCAAATGAAGGTTTAGCTTGTCCCTTTTACCTGCATATTCTATTAGGAGCTCAATGAGATTGTACCCAAGGCTATGAATGCAATTTCTATTCCATTGAGTCATTGTGACACATGAGCTCAAGAAAAATTCAGATTTAATCAACCCCACAGAAGGAATTGGGGTATATATACATCAATCAATGAACAATAATGAATATAATATTCTTAATAAGCATAAATCACATTCTAATTGAGTTAATGAATAGTTTTCAAGTTCCCCATTACATGATATATATATTTAGCCTGAATTACCAAGAAATCAATAGAATAAATAGCAGACGGCATATTATTGAGTCATTAACTTCATCAAAGTAATAACAGCTTTCAAAGACCATTCTATAGTTTCTAATGGAAACTGTATAAAAACTCTGACATAATATTGAGTCATCATTCTAAAATATTTTGGACTTCAACATGCCCAGCACAGCTTGTTTGTAATTATAATAATTTCAGCAGTATTTGTCCCAGTGAATATAACCACATTTATCGAAATATAAACTGAATAATATTATTAATGCTTTATATCATATAAAATTTTTCATACAAATCCTTTTTTAATCATTCAGTCATTTTGATAAGTACATAAATTTGATTTTAATTGATTTTATTTTCCACAATTCACATAAACAATAACTTGGGCTTGTTGAGATTAACGAAGATTCCATTCCAATCTTTACAGAATCACATCATTTGATGAAGTATAGCAATCAAAATGATTGTGCATTAAAAAATGAAAATATGAAACATACCAGCTGATGCTGCCTTCATGTGAAAGATTTGTCTGGTCTTGGTATCTGTAGTCATTTTGAATTCAGCACGGTAATCTAATAACTGTTTCTGCTTTTAGATCCTGAAAATAATAGAAAATTGCTTCGCAAAAGAGCTTCACTCACACACCAAGAATGCTCAACTTCAAGTACTATATTACCCTACCTACAGCACTACCACAGAACCACAAAAATCATGCAGTCAGAAAAATATTGTATTATTGAATGTGGAAATAAACTCTACCTGCTGGTGAAACGATGGAGAATGGGCCTAAAACCATTTAAAAAGGGCCTACCACAGATTCGGCAAAAAGATTTTCCATCTCACAAAAAGTTTGAAAAACAAAAACATTTTCACACTCAGTCATTCAGTTCCAATCCTAGACAATAAATAACACTTTGAATAGGCTTGATTATGCATCATCAAGTATTGGATATAGTCAGCAGAGTCATTATACAAGTTTTCATCAGGTATGAATCAGTCGTAAAATCAATTTTTACTGTCATTATACCTGGGCCATCATAATATCACAGTTATTGTGTGTGAGGAATCACAATTAATAAGACTATACTGTTATGCTATTTTATATTTATACTATAGCATAACAGCTTTAGGTCATTGCACACAGACTGATCTTTGGTGAGCACCATTTGATTTTTATGCCGAGTCAAATTATAGGAACGTGCTGTCAGCAACTGGCAAGGCAATGTACGATGAGATATGATGCCCAGGTTCATACAATAATTTTAAATGAGAATTGAGTCTGGATCTCAGTAATTTTAGGTTACCGGTACTGTACTTGAAAGATATAGATTAAACATTGGCTAAGCCATGACAAATGATAAAGATCACAAGCACACTGGCCGACAGGTAGGAAATCTTTGAACCAAATATGATAGGTAACTCCTGATGTTGTCCTACTAGGCCAAAAATGGGGGCGGTGTATAACATTAACAGCCCTGCTCTACTTTCAGGTAATTCAGACAAATTGTTTGCGCCATATCAAGATATTTTCATAGGTGGTCTTCTGACTGTCTGCCGACCGCATTGAGAGGCAGGTTGTTTCGGTCTAGGCCTATGCAAACATTTTGAGAATTTTCGTCATATTTCATTGTTCATTATGTCATTAAGAAAAAATGTTCAATATAAAACTAAAATGACTTAGTCTAGACTATTTGAACTTATTTTGAAGCTGCACAGTGTTTGATCTGTAGCCTATCCTAGATAAGGTCAGAGTTTCTTGGACTACTACATAGTCACAGTTGGCCTACATCATAAAACTGTATAGGCCTAGTGTTCTATGACTTACTTGCGCTTTGCATAAAATTTAGACTTTAGGATTGTGATTTTGAAGGGTAAACGTCGGCTGTCTCACCTAAATCTACAGGACCAAGTAGGCCTAAAACAAAAACAAGCCTTCCACTACTCGGCACTGATTGATCTGTTTACATTGGATGGGCTTCCGCTGTAAGAGATTATATACAGGGAGAAAACTCTTCAAATTTGTCGATATTCCAGGCAACAATAGTAGTTTTCGTTTCATTTATTTTATCATCTTTACAGTTTGTACGTACCAACCGGAAGTTGAAATTGTCAACAAACCTGAAAACGGACATCGGAATGAAACTACAAATTAAAACTAACAATAATTCTTATTGGAGATGAATTTTTATTGGATATTGGAATGTCGTTTAAGTAGACAACTATATCAATGAATGTGTTTTTATCAAAAATGTTATGGAAAACTGCTCTGACCAGAGGCTTGGATATCTCTTTACGAGTTCCACCGCTTTTCTTTATGGACAGTATTTTGGACAAAACTTTGTTTAGTTCTTACTATCCTTATGATTCGTTGCAAACATGGATGGATGTGGTTCAGTGGTTTCTGTTTATGTCTTGGTGTATGTACCAGAAAATTAATTTCCTTCATTTTATTTTATTAAGAAGGCACATTGCAGGGTTTAGTTCCTATGAGAAGCCAAAATTGAAATTTTTCACAGCAATCTAGAGGACTACCAAACAAATTATGTAGAATTATTAGGCAATTCTCACCGATATTTGTAAATTGATGACCTTTTAGTCAAGAAATAACATTGAAACTTTAATTATAGTTTCATATTCTCAAAACAATCTTAGCACTAGGATGTCAAGAAGATAAAATCCTCCAAATTATTGGGTTTTTCGTCTAGTTTGTTTTCATCCATACCGGAAGTTTCCTTGTCTTAACACTGTTTCTTTGATATCTTAGCACTTTGATCGATTTGAGAAAATACCTGGCATGGTTTTATCAACTTTTAATATTCTTTTCCTTTCATTTCAGTTTTCTGCCTAGCACTGGGAATATTTTGTTTGGGTGCTCAACAACTTCGTGAATTATACAGTTATGTATTATCTGTAGGTGTTCTGTTAGGATCATACTGGTGTAATATTAATTTTATTACTGAATCAAAGCATCCTGATCTCCATATTAACAGCATCTGGAAAGATTTCTCAATTCGAAATATGTATCAGGTGATATTCAACCTAAGCATGCAAATCAGTCTTTCTCAATTATTTATTCTCTTACGGACTACTAGAACATCATACAAATTTTATCAAAATAACAACAAAGTTCAAGTTGTATTTCAAAGTTTTATATATATTTCTCTTACCTTGCCTGTAACTTTAACATTATTTTACGAAAACCTGCTGATACTTGTATGGTCACCATTATTAGCATTGATAGTGCCAAGTTTACAAATTATGACCGATTTTTATAAAACCCTATGTTTTATGTGCAAAAGAATTTACAAAAGTTTGATTGATGCATGGGTGATTTTAGACCAGAGGGGCATCAGTGACTTTCTTTCAGCACATTGGGAAAGGTTACATATACCTAAAGTGTTGCGTCTTTTCTTTGTGGTGCGTCTTTTATATAACATAGCCTATATTTTATATTCATCTTGGAAATCGAACGAAGGTCGGAATGAAGAAAACTATCAGACTTTAGAATTCTCTGTGGAACTATTAAAAGTTTTATTAATAGAGAGCTGTAGTAATATTGTAGCTTTAATGGGATTTACAAGTATGGTATCCCTTATTATGTATTACATTGGACAGTTCATGTCAATTTGTTTAGGAGCAGATTCTGAAGAAGATAAAATGATTGGAACTGTGTCAGCCATTTTGTTTTTTGTTCTAGCTTTACAAACTGGGTTGACAGGATTAAACCCAGAAGAACGTTTGATCCGACTTTATCGTAATTTTTGCCTGTTATCAACTTCAGTATTACATTTCGTGCATGGAATGGTGAATACTCAACTCTTGGCATTGAGTGCCTCTTCAAGTTCTGTAACATCTAAGCATCTTAGAGCTTTAGGAATGTGTGTGTATCTAGTATCTTTCCCGGTTTGCTTGTTAATTTATTTGTGGTCCTACCATACATTGAATACTTGGCTCTTAGCAGTGACAGCTTTTTGTATCGAAGTGATTCTGAAAGTGATATTTTCTTTGTTAGTTTATGCTTTATTTATGATTGACTCTTACCGACAAGTGTTCTGGGAGAAACTTGATGATTATGTCTATTATGTGCAGTCTACTGGAAATACTATGGAATTCTTTTTTGGAATCTTTTTGTTTTGTAATGGTGCTTGGATCATGCTGTTCGAATCAGGTGGTGCCATTCGAGCAATCATGATGACAATTCATGCCTATTTTAACATATGGTTGCAAGCTAAAGAAGGTTGGAAAGTTTTTCTTAGAAGACGCACAGCAGTTAATAAAATTAACTTGCTTCCAACAGCTACAAAAGAACAACTAGAACAACATAATGATGTTTGTTCCATTTGTTACCAAGATTTACAAAGTGCAAGCATTACACGGTGTAAACATTTTTTTCATAGTGTTTGTTTACGGAAATGGTTATATGTTCAGGATACATGTCCATTGTGTCATAAAAATATATATCCTACTGATGATACTACAAAAGAAAATGGTCAACCTGAGCAACCTCCACAGCCAAACCACCAACCTGCATTCCAGCAACCAGTACCTGGAGAAAACTTTGGTGCTATACCATTATATTATAGGGAGGAGCCACAAATTGGAAATAATAATGTGCATTGAATTTCCATGCTATATTTCCCTTAAGTATTCGTGGCAAGCTTATTAAATGTTTTGTTATAAGCTTAACCATAAGTGGCCAGTGTCATATCTTTCTGTTGTGATACCTTGTGTTGGTTTTTTTCAAAAGTTGTATGAAATTTTGATATCTTTCCCTAATTCCAACAATCTTATACTTTTAACTGTACAATGATTGGTCAAATTTATTACTGATGTTAGTAGCACAGAAGGGAATTACTCTTTTTGTGGAGACTACTGGCTTGTTGCCGTAACGGAGTAGGCATGAAATAGGTTTACTATATTTTTTCATGTATCAGGGACACTAAAAATATTAGTTAGACATCTGCGGTTCTTGCAGTTCCACTAAAGCTAAAGCGTTTGTAACACAATGGTCTGAATATGTAAAATTGAAATGATGATGTCTTTTAGTTTAGAATAAATGATTAGTTTTTTATCAACATGAACACTTGAGTTCTACCACGTATGTCAGTGATACTGTCAATGGCTGATTTTATTATAAAAACAGGTCATGACTTAGAATTATTCATAAGTTTTTGGATGGTAATTTTGTATTTGATACCTCAAGATCCACATAATGATTTGTTTCGATTGTTTCCATTTTAAAAGGATTTGTTATACATTTATATTAAGAACTGTAATTGGATCACATTAAGCCAAAAGTAATGGTAAAAATTGGTTGCCAGATTCTGTAAAACACAAGTGTATTTCATAATGTTTGTAATAATTAAAATAATAACAATGTATTTTACACTGAGATGGATGCTCCAAGTGCATTCCAGTATCAAAAGCAGTTGTTATAATTTTCTTTTCTTGTGGCTGGACTCAAGGAAAGAATTAGATCTTAGAAGTGGATTAAAGATTTCTTTTAAGTGTAAAAGTTTTGTATCCAAATTTAGAAATAGAAAGTGTGCATTTTCAACCTGTGATTCTAAATTATCATAATCAATTGTAAATAATATGGAGAGAAATAATAATATATTATTCTGTTACATTAATTTTATTGCCATAATTTTTTTATTAAAATGTTATTACATTGTTTTTCTAATTACTATTACTACTGCTGAATCTGACAGTTGGACAGTCGCATCCAACTCTTGATAAACCTGCCTAGAGCTATTTTCTATAAAATGTCAGGTATCAACATTAGCCCGTTAGAAGATGGCAAGATGAGGTGCCATCCCATTCCCGCGAGCAGCTCTTTAATGTGATTTGTCTTTCAGGTGGAAGGGCACTTGAAAATCTCTGAGATTACCTGGAAATAAAATGACACAGACAAAGACTCACAGACAAAACTCTTCAAGTGGAAGCCCAGCAGTTGGTATGAGAGTTCACCTCGTGCTTCAGAAATAAAATCATTTACATTTACTTCCAATAACAGGATTTTATAGGCTCTCAGAGCTAAGTAAGCAATAAAAATCAGCACAAGCAAAACAATTCTGTTAATTAAAATCTCGTCAAAAGTATGGCAAAATCGAGAGCAAAAGTAGTATCAGGTGTTTCGAAAAGAGTAAGCATGGTCTGTTATATAAGTGAGCAAACTCGCACAAATCCGCACAATGACTGTCTTACCTCTAAGAGAAAATGAAAGCTTTCATTTTGAATGGCAGTGTTCCTTTTATAACAAAATGTATATTGACCTAATAAATATGTTTGATTGAATATATCATTTCAATTTTCTTTAAGTGAAATTATGTTGAGAATTGTTTTATGAAGGTGTAATTTAAACACAAAAACCATCTGTTCGTTTCGAATTGAATTGATTAATTATTGTAGCATCTAAAAATGTTTGGTTTAGGATGAAATGTATTCAGTGATATAAAGAAGTATATTTGTTCTGATCAACCATTGTGTACATTTAATTCCTTAATTAAGGATGAATTTTGTTCAGAGATATAAAGAAATTTTTAAGTTGGGAATTAGGGTTGAATTAACAGCTTTTGGGTGAGCTGATATCAGTAATGGGTACAGTCCTTTCTACACCTGTATTTTATTTTCATTGTGACCACAGACATCCCAGGGTTTACTTCTATCTATCATGTCAGCAATATAACAGAAAATTTTCTTCCTTGCTGATAAATTTGAAAATGTCATTTATTTATCTGATATTTTGGTGTGTTAGGTATTGGCTTATGTTGTTGGAGAAAAAATGAGTGAATTTTTAAGATTGGTATAGTTGACTGGAAAAAATAAGCCATCAAACTTGATGATCTGCTGTTGGAAAAAATGAGTGACTTGTGTATTTGTTGTAATATTATGCCACCAACCATTTGATAGTCCTTCCAAATCGTAAGGAAAACGCTATTCTAAACTCATTATGGTGTAACTGTAATTATATAAGCTGAGGAAATATTGAACCATCAACTTTTTGATCTCAGCATATTTTACATACTTATTATATTTACATCAACTTTTAGATATTGAAATATTTTACATACTTATTATATTTACATCAACTTTTAGATATTGAAATATTTTACATACTTATTATATTTACATCAACTTTTTGATCTCGAAATATTTTACATACTTATTAAATGTACATAAACTTTTAGATCACACCAAGTTTGATTGAGATAAACTTATATAATGGCAAATTGTAAAGAAAAAAACACAATTCCAAACTCATTATGCTGGACTCACTACTTGAAGACTTACAGAATATAGCCTATAATCATTTCTTGAGGACATCCAGGACAAGTATTAGACTCATTACTTGAAGTCGTCAATTGCAATTGAAAATTCCGATTGTGGTTTTTCGACAATATATGGATATCCTTTGAAATCTTTTGAGATTGAGATTTATCTGCCGGTAAACCAAATATTTTTTGAATTAATAGGATAGGATTTTGTGTTTATTGGACTCTGTGTCCAAGCCAGAAATGGCCATTGTTACTTTCATACAATGTTTGAAGACCCATAATAGATATACAGTCAAGTAACCTAAATTCGTGGAAACCTATTATTCGTGGATTTCCGGAAATGATTAATAATTTACATGAGCGACCTTGTGCGACCTCCGCATAAGTTTGTTTTGATAAACACGGGTTTTCTCTACAATATCAGCTTGTAGAATGAATCCAGTAGTTTCAAGCAAGGTAAAATGTATTAATGTTTACTTTGACAAAAACAAAATGGCGGATTTCAGTTATTACCAAACGTCACCATTTTTTATCTGTCGAATTTCCTTATAATCCCAAGCGGTAATCGGAATTGCAACTAGGTAGGTAGGTAGGTAGGTAGGAATTGCAACTGTCGCCTGCTAGAATATATTCCAACGAATGAAGTCACGTGATCAACTATCCGATTCCGCGTCAGCAGAAAATTTCTATGAAACACAAGTGGGCCATATTCTTATGTTGTTTCAGTAACTTTTAGCAATAAATCACGCTAGTATCTTATTTTGTCAGTCGCTATTTTTTTTTTTAATTTGTGGTTCTTTGAAGGAATTGTCACTAGTTATAATGAATTGATATTAAAGATAAATACTAAGAGAAGTTAATTATACTACCCGGTATCCTTACAACGTGTTTTTCTAGACTTTTTTTTATAGATCAAACATTGTATACGAAAATAGGTGACGCATTCTGCTGCCGTTGCCGAGTTGGTTGCTCACGAAATATGGGTCAAAGTGAAGGATTCATAAAGAAAATTGAAACAAACCAATTTTAATTATTTTGTAGAATATCTGAGAAAACATCTAAGACATAAATTTTTTGTTCGTTTCTTTAACTTTGAGGAAATTCGGTGTTGAATCCTTATATCCACCAAAATAGGTTACACCATTGTATAGGCCTAACCGTGTCAACATTTTTAACTGTTTAAGCAATTTCAATACATAACTATATTGAGATGTTCAACGAAAACTAAGTAACGATTCACAAATTGGAGATGAGAACAATACATGGTTTAAATCGTACAAGCACAATTTCGGACAGAAGCTCATAAAAAGCAAATTTCGCATCCCTCACACTCACTGAATTTGTGTGGATGGCCTAGTGGAAGTTATGATGATAGACTTATCATACAAAGTGATGCGAAAAGGTAAAACAATGATTTAATGTACATGTAAGTCACAATATTTACTCTAAAGATTTTTTTCAAACAAAAATAGACCAGGCGTGGCAAAAAGCATACAAGTGCCATGCGTGGCGAATATGTCTTGCCGCATGCTTATCATGTGACTATCACGTGATGAGGTGTGTAATCATAATATGGCGTCAATTTCTTAGAAAAATCTGATATTTTTCAGAAGTTAAGATTAAGAGCAACATCAGATAATGGCAAGTAGATTTTCATGTAGCATATGCCTCGAAGATTTCACGAAGCCAAAACTAATCGACTGTCATCATACATTTTGCGAAAAATGTTTGTCAGATCACATCAGAAATTTTTCTCTGAACAACCGCTTTCCGTGTCCCATGTGTCGACGTGACATACAAGTTCCTGAAGGTGGTGTCAGTGCATTTTCTTCAAATTTTTACTTAGAAGATACCCTGAAAGAACCTAGTGCTAGCCCAAATGTCATTGACAAAAAGATAGATGGATTAGACATTCTTAAATGTGATGTATGCTTTGGAAGACAGGCTATTGGAGACCATGAGCTTACTCCTTCTGCTAGATTTAAATGCAAAGAATGTCAACAATTTATGTGTGGTGACTGCAAAACTACTCATGATTCTTTTTCTGGCTGCTTTAATCATGTAGTATTAAGCCTTGAGGATCTTGAATTGTTTGAAGAATCACCTGGGGACTCATTGAAAAGAGAAGAAAAGATATTTTGTCCTAAACATCCCAAAGATTTGTTGGAGTTTTTTTGTCGGGATTGTTGGATAAGTGTCTGCTACAAATGTTCAGCTACTGTCCATAATGGTCATAAAATCCAAGAAATTGATGAAGGAGTTAAAGCAGATGCTATAAAGGAAGTTGAAGATTTGAAGTACCAAATAACTTACACAAAAGGAAATATTGAAGAATATCTAAATTCATTGGTATTTAGCATATCAACTTTACAGATATCTACTCACGCAACATGTGATAAAATTGACGACCACATTGCTAAAATGTGTCAAGAATTGAAGAAAAAGGGTGAAATCCTGAAAACTGATATTGTCAAAACCAATTCAAAAAATGATGCAACGTTGAATAAACTGGCCAAAGAATTTCAATCATTCAAAGAAGAATTGGAATTTAGTTTAGAAAATGCAACCAAAGTCTTGAAGACGGATTCAGCAGTGCGAATAGTGAGTGTTTTACCTAAGTTACGTCAACAAGTTGTAGACATAAATGAGACTGATTATGTTGTTCCAGAGCAACAGAAAGTTACATTCAAACCAGGTTGTATTAGTGCTGAAACCATAAATCATAATTTATTAGGAAGACTTGAATTCCGCAATATTTCTGAATTCCAAACAACCTTTAATTTAAATGATGTGGAAAGAAATGAATGGGGTGTATCTAGCCAAGAATTTCTCATCAGAAATAAAGTACGTTGTAGTTTAAGTATTAATAATAAATCAAATGTTTGTAATGCTACTTTAAGCACAAATCGTGAACCAAAATCTAGTAACAATTACCCTTATGCAATGGTGGCCATTCCACCATGTTCATTTATTTTAGAACTTGTCAATTCTCATATGAACAAAACATTAATGACCCGTTTGAATCAGCCTGTTGGCTCAGAGAATAATATGATGCACTTCTTGCAATGGCCGAAAATTATTGATTGGAAGACATTAAGAAATCCAGATGCTGGGTTTATGGATCACCAGGCAAATGTTACATTTCGTGTTATGCCTATTTATAAAGATAACTAAAATATCTTGACATTTAGAGGTGCAATTGTGATATTTAGTTTATATTAAGAATAATACTTGTTTATTATATTCATCGATCCTGACGTTTTGTTATTTGTCACAAAGTTGGGAGATTTAATTTGAACAGCTGTAGATATTTGCTTTCTTCATTCATGTCATAAACCTTTCAAAAGCACTATGAATTTATTAATTGTTTGTACCTTAATGGGCTAATGATGACAGGCAACACCTTTAATGCAGTGTGCAACTGGGTTAAAATTCTCTATCATCCTGTGCTGTATATTCGTGTTAGCGAGTATGTGTTGAAGTCACTGCATCTCTCATAACCATTATCAAGGGGATTCAAGAGGGGTCTCTGTTCTACTTCAGTGCATCATAAGCTATCAATTGTGCCATTTGTTCCTGCAATCCCAGAACTTAATACATGACTATGGTAGATACCATTCAAGCCCAATAATATATGCCTTAACTGATTGTCACATCATAACAAAGTAGTAATACACAATGTGAGCTCTATTGGAAAATGAAGTATTTCAGCCTGTGTGTCCTTATGTACGGAGCCCCTAAGGCGCAATTGTAAACATATTTATTTATTATTTCGTTTAAACGAAATAAAAAGATGGGTTTATTATTTTGTTTAAACGAAATAAACGATAAAATTAATTCGTTTAAACGAAATAATAATGAAAAGTGTGTACTTATGTTTGTTTTGAAGGAATACTTCCTCTTACAATGGGACACTGAGACTCTTTTTGCCAAGTTTAAAAATAGAGGTACTATACCTTTAAAGAAGAAGTAGGGGACAGTTTTGCATTATTGATGGAAAGCTGTGCTGTTTTTTGTAGCAACTTTATTTCATCATTGTTGAAAATATAAACATTATCAACACATCAGTTGAAATAATAATAATAATTACAATGTCATGATTTACAGTTACATTTAAAAATATACCAAATATAATTAGACTTGTCCAATATTTTTATTCCTGTATATAAAAGTAACAATGTACATTGGAATAATAAAATTGGTTCAGGCCTAATACTATTTTGGTAGACATGGGTTTTTCTAAATGATCTTCTGTACTATGGTAGCACTCCAAGTTTATGTCAACAAGCATTTTTATTACATTAATAACTTCTAAAGTAGGAGTAACTGACAGCGGTATTACTGTACTAAACAACAGCTATGACATGTGCTCTATGCTAAATGGTGCCAAAACAATTCCTGATACCACACAAAATGAAATGAAATGTAGTTTTACAACCTACTTATCTGCACCATGTTAATACCACACTAGACTTATGTGAGAAAAAATTAATTTTTGCAAGACTAACATTTGTTAGTGCCAAATCATTTCAAAATTTATCTTTTTTTTGTCATAATTGGTTACATATATTTTCCAATGATTACTCCTGATTCAACTATTACATCAATCAAAATCATTCTGTCCTCCTCAAATAAAATACATTACATTTCGATGTGCATTGCAAATAACAGACATATTTGACGTAAAATCACTTTTTCACACGAGGTCAGACCTCATTAACGATTTGATTGGTTAGATTCGTTTTGACATAATGAGATGGTGCAATATAGAACTTAATTGAAGAGTGTTTGGAATAAATTATAAATTTGATTTACATCGTTCATCATGACATGACACATTCACACATAATGACCTGTTGATTGATTTCGACGATGGATGTAGAAACTTAACTGCTCACTTTAATATATTTCCAAATTGATCTATGGGTATAAAAAAGGTGCACACAAATGATCATTCAAACGACACAGAAAAATCAGATATTCCTTATAAAATCCAATTGACAAATTAGTAATAAATATCAATGTTTATATAACAATTATTGTCTGTTAACACACTAAGACAAGACAGTTTCTAGATCTATCTCTGAGGCATTGGATATCGGTTATGTAATATTCAGTTTTGAGTTGACTTTTATATCATATTATAGATTGCTGCCACCTCTTGCTAGCTATCATATTCCAACAAAGTAAGTAACTTGATCAATATCATTGCCGCCTTTCACTTGATACCATGTTTGCTGAAAACACAGGAACACGCCAACACTTTTGAAGACGCTTTTGTTCCTCTATGTTTTCAAGCAAATAACTACATATCTGCCCACGGATAATGAATGTTATATAATTGTATTAAAGTGGTTACAATTTGAAAGGCTTACAAGTTTACTGGACTAAATTGGTTCAATAATTCTATTCTCACACTACACAATAACATTAACTAGAACTCATTGTCAAATAAATCTTGGACATCTAGACAAGATAGATCATAGAAAAAGTCTTTCTTTATTGGTGAATTACTAAAACATCACTGACACTAAAATATTCTATTTACACTACCAAACATTACACAGGCTCATATATATACACATTGTCATTGTCTTTTATGACCAGATAACACTTGGCAAACCATTTAATTATTGAGTTTGTATTATCTTGTATGTTTTGTGGAGATGTGATTGATCTATCAACAAAATCAAGCACTCATAAATAAGAATGATTTATTTTTTTTGCAAATGTAACTAAATGCAAATTAATGTACAGTCTTATTTCACCTTTGAAGAGAAATCATATAAGCATGTTATTCTTTCATGACAGACATTTAAATTGTAAATTTATTAATATTTATTAGTCTCTATCATTCAAAATAGACCACCAATGTCGTGTATATAAATATATACTGCATATATCATGATCAACTGGGACATAGACAACACACTGATACAAGAAAACGGTGTCTGCGTTATGTCAACTCAAGGACAGGATTTGCAGAAGCCAAAATCATGTTCGACTCTGTAGATGATAGAAAACACAATCAATAAATTATTCTATCATTACAATCAAAAGTTGGTCAATATGTTAGGACCTATTTTCTATGGTCACATCATTACTATAGTTTGCAACCTAGCGATTGCTTTCTGCCATTTGTCAACTCACATCACATTCAGTACTTTCCATTTGATATGAAACATCTACACTAGTTGGGTTCTCATTTATACACCAAGTAAACTATGTAATTCATCATCATCCATAATAGTATCATCCTCTTCATCACTATCTCCAGTTCCTTTATTACTTCCTGTTGTTCCTTTATTACTTCCTGTTGTTCCTTTATTACTCCCTCCCTTTTCTTTATTTCCTACTGCTTTAACTGGGGAGATTTCTTTAGAATATCCTGGGCTATCCTTTTTAGAACTGGTTTTAGAAGAACCTTCCATTATTTCAGCTATTCTTGCATT
This sequence comes from Lottia gigantea, assembly GCF_000327385.1. NCBI lineage: Eukaryota > Metazoa > Mollusca > Gastropoda > Lottiidae > Lottia > Lottia gigantea. The sequence goes on from NW_008707443.1 coordinate 276,195, forward strand.
TAAATCACGATGTTCCTGAAATAAAGTATAAACACTTGTATGATTTATAGAAAATATGAACTTGGAACTGAAAGTTTAGATTAGAAAATATGCTTTATATGATCATTTCATAAACAAATTGTACAGCACAGAGTTTTGAAAAGTTAAAAAATTTTTAGTCAGAAACTATTCTTATCTTTTTAGAATTGTAATTAAGAGAGAACATGAACATGCAGTCTGAAACATGAGCTTTGTTCCTTCATTCCATCAGAAAAACATTAGTATTGACAAATTTTACCGTAGGTTCAACATAATCTTCAGATTCTTCCACATTAGAATCCATAGTACTGGAATCTTCATCTTCATTACTGATAACTTCTGGAAGGGGTAACTGAGTTCGAGTACTTGTGTCAGGAGATACAAATGGTTGGGCATTATCATTTTCTGCCTCCAGTTTCTGGCGTTCAAAAAATGGAATAATATGGGGAACATTTGTTTTTGGTACTATACTTGTGGGGGCAGTGTCTGATGAAGAGACTGTATTAGACTGGGAATCTTCATCCACAGGTTCAACTTTATTACTACTATCAACTAATGGTTGGTCCACACTATCAGCTTTTTCTACAGGGGTAGCAGATTCAGACACAGTTAAATCCTGATTGGGAACAGTCGGACTAGTTTTTGGTGAACTGTTAATTTCAACAGAAGGAAGTTTAGGTTCAGACACACTCACAGCTTCCTCTGATATCACTGAACGCAATGCATTAGATGGATTAACAAGCACATTTTCGATATCTGATATTTGCGAGCTGTGTCCATCGCCTTTGGTTGTAGAGTCCACTGTATCTCCAGGAGTCACTGTAGAGTCAACCTCCATGGGTTGATTAAGAGAGTTTGCAACTGAATGTTGAGAAGTTTGTACAGGATTATTTTCAGTAGAATTATTCTCGGTAGAGTTATTTTCAGTAGAATTATTCTCAGTAGAGTTATTTTCAGTAGAGTTATTCTCAGTAGAATTATTCTCAGTAGAGTTATTCTCAGTAGAGTTATTCTCAGTAGAATTATTCTCAGTAGAATTCACAGTTCTATCTCTATCTGTGATTATAGGAACATTACCGTCTAGCCCAGGAATCACATTAGAATCACTTATTTCATTGTTACCACTTAGAACATTTTCAAATATTTTATTATTTTCACCCACAGAGCTATTCACATGATCATTGTGTTCATTCTCTTTATTTTCTTGTTCTTTAGAAGTAATTGTGTCACCTTTTTCTTTTTTCTTAAAATCTGACACCTGTAAGAAAGAAAAATCCAAACATAGTTCACACAATGTGGAAAATATATTTTCAGTTTTCACAAATAAAATAAAATATAAAAAGATAATACAATAAATACCATAAATTAGTCATTATTAAATCTTTTCAAATTTTTGGGACCTCAAATTTACCTACCTGTGGCATTTCCACATCACCCATAAGAAATAATGCTTTAAATTTATTATATATAACTTCTGCTTTATCTTTTATCTTGTCACTACCTTTATATTTCCGACACTATAAATATAAATAAATATACATTATATACACACAAACACGCAAAACTTTGTTTACTTTATCGTCTTCAACATAATGATTTTCTCAAGATTTTCTTGATTTTTCTCTTTAAAATTTAGATATGTAACTAATATCAATAATTTGACACTGCTGCATACCAACATCAGGGGTGATGCCCTTAAATAACCATATTATTTACATCCATAAAGTTTGCATCCTTATATTGGGCATCTTAAGCAGATTGCTGTTCTCTTCATTGCTGGAAGTTTGTGACGCTAACAAAAGGTGCATTTAGTGTTTAATGCTTCTCAGAATACACTTTTGACCATGTCACAAATTTGGAGAGAACAGATGAACGATCAAGGTTGTCTTAAGACCTTAACCAAAGTGGCTATATTCAAAATAACAGCTAATAATAAATGGAACAAAATGATCTTGAGGAAAAATCAATCCTGCATGTCATGTGTATACCTGATTTTAGGCATTACAGAAAATTCATCGATATAGCAACCCAATCTGCATGGATAGAAATATTCTCACCTTTTTCATTGTGTTCATTATATCTGGATTTTTCTTCAACATAATTTGATTGACTGGTAATGTTTCAAGATCTTCCATTATAGCTACACATTTATCTACATCCTAGACAATATGATTAACAAATTAAATTGGATTACTTTTATTTGAAAACACTGAAAATTTTACTCAAATATTCTTCGTGTGACTTCCTGTTCCTGTTCAATGAATAACCGTGTAGCATGATGACGTCACGCGTTTAGCCAGCTGTGCATGCTGGGAATGAAGTGGGGTTTCTATCAGTATTCGTGCGGCCATTTTGTAATACCTTGACTCCAATTCAATCCCATAGTTCATAGCGTGAAGTTTTTTTTATTGAAATGTCAGGTCTATTGTACCCCCATGACTTGATTCAAATGTCCTACCATGAAATAATCACATTGTTATCACTTACAAGTGTAAGGAATGAAATGAAATGAATGGAGTTTTACGTCCTACTTTTCTGCACCATGTGGGCTAATGAAGACGGGCAACGCCATGCAGGGTGCAATGAGGGAAATTTTGCCAGGACAGTGGCATTAGCCTGCTCTTTTTCGATTTCCAACTGTCGAGGGATCTTTAACGTGCACAGCCTGTAGCACACGGGGCCTCGGTTTATTGTCCCATCCGAACGACTAGACGCTTTTTCCATGTCAGCCCCTCTTACCTGCAGTGTAAGGAATGAAGAAGTAATTTAATCATGTATCTGGTCAAGATCACAATCAAAGAGATCTGCTTCATTACAAATAAGGTGGAGTTATACATCCACATAGGCCTATAACTTAAAGAATATAGAAACTTACTGTTCTGTCTATTTGCAATGATTTCTTGATCTCTAAATCCATCTGAATCAATGTTGTTTCTGTTTGCTCAACTATAAATAAAATACAGAAACATTCTTCAAACAACAGTTGTTATCCACATCTTACAGTGTATGATGAGGAGAATTTTGCAAAGATAGAATTATTATTCATATTGGATTATTGCACATTGCATATCACAAGAAAATTATTCATGTCAGCCCTTCATTCTCTTTTAAGCTGGAAGCAGCTTGGAAATTATGATTCATTACGAGAAAAGAATTGTGAATGACCAGGTACAGAAAGGTAAAAACATACAATGGATCTTTTCTTTCTTTTCTTTTTTCTTCTGTTCATATTTTAACTTTTTCTTTCTTTCTTTTTCTTCTTCTTTCTCTTTTCTTAAATGAAAATTTCTCATTTATTATAATGATGGAGAGAAAAATAGAACAATAAGCCTTTCACTGTAATATTTGTATTTTTAGCAGAAACAAACCTGGTATCCAACTATCATTTTGAAACATGATACAGATATCTGATGTATGACGTTTGCAGGTTAAGTAAAATATAAGAGAACTATATCTCATTTCAGTTGAGTAAAGCGAATTCTGACCTATCATTAGTTTAATAGCTGATACCAATGTATTATCAAACTGTTCTTTTGGAGATGGACTTTTTGACAGTGGGAATATTTTTAGGTTTTGTTGATTACTTACAATCTCCTCTCTTTCTCTTTCCTTTTTCTATCTTCTTCTTCTTTATCTTTCTCACTGTTTTCAACTTTAGGTGAACTTTTGACATCCTAAAAAAAATTAAATAATCTTTAGATCTATGGAAGATTTTATGTGCAAAGTCAAAAAAAATTTTCTAAAAATACTTTATGATTTGGAATATCTTTCAATTTCAATGTAACATTATCTAAATGCTATGTCAATATATAACTTGCATTTGTGCCATCATCAAAAGTGTTCTGATATATCAGAAGTTGGTTTATTAAGACATAAGTGACTTTACCTCAGGTGTTTCTGTAGATGTATTTTCTTTTAAACTACTTGTATTACTAGCTTCATCATTTTCTTCTATATTCTTCTAAAATATATATCATTATCATACAGTAATATTTTAACACTATTAGTTCTATGTTTATCTGTAGTTTCTGATATGAGTTTTGCTACCTACTTACATACTATATTGGTTTTAAACATTATTTAGTGGAAAAAATAGAGAAGTGTGTATATTTTACACGTCAAACACATATTTTGAATAATTTTGAAATGACAAAAATCAACTCACTAATATTAATCAAAGGCAATGCAAGGGCTTGAGCTTTCCTCTTTCCAAACCTATTTTTTCACTTTCGCTCGATTTTTTCTTTAACTATTGAATTTACTAATACCGAGAACTTTTTAAGTCGATTGCAGCAATAAATTTTCAAATTAATAAGTAATAATTATGGTACCTCAGATATATTGGTTTCTGATTTATCTTGAATAACTTCAGCTTGAGTATCTCCTGATTTGGTTTCTTTGTTTTCTTCCTCATCACTGCTTTCTATTGTCTTTGTTTTCTTACTTGATGATGATTTGGCAGATGAATTGTTAACTTTAGATGTCTCATCCTCTTTCTTTGAATCTTCATTATTATCATGTTTCTTTGACTCTTCTGTACTATCACGTTTTCTAGAATCACTCTTTTTGTCTTTGGATTTTATCACTTTGTCTCTAGTTTCATTGTCACTTTCACTGTCACTTAACACTTTCGATTTTTTACTCTTCTTCTCTTTGGTCTCAGATTTCTCAATTTTTCCGTCTTCTTTGTATTTCTTATCTTCTTTCAAAGATTTTCTTCTTTTCTTTTCTTCCCTCTTCTTATCTTTCTCTTCTTCATCCTCTTCCTTTAATTTAGCTTTCTTTAATTTTTCTAAACTTTCTCTTTTCTTTTTTTTTCTTTCTTTTTCATCTTCATCATCCTGAAATTAGATCAATGACAGGTTTTATAAAACAGACCAAGTCAGGTCAGCTCAAATGGTGGATATTTGTCTTTTAAAACTAATCTTTAGTTTGACAAAACGATTTGGTTTATAGCTAGGGCTGGGTAAAATGATTGAAATAATCAATTACCGTCGCTACAATATTTATAATTTTGATTATCAATTATCAAATTTCATAATCGATTTTATGTCAAAGTTACGTTTTCTCCCCTGTCCCCATTTACAAGTAGTAATCTCTTCCACATAGGTCCACTTCAGCACGTAACTTACCCACAATAAACTATAATAACAGATCAAAGCAAGAATATACTTCTATGACCGAAAATGACCTATAAAATTTGGAATTTTGGCATGTTTTTAATTTAGCATTTACAAGGAATTCCTCATTAAAATATTTCGATTATTTATCAATTATTAAACGATAGTCAATAAATAATCAATCTAAATTTGGTAATCGATTCCCCTCCCTATTTATATCCATTGCACCACTCTATAATTTTGCATTTATTGTGTTAATCTCGCACACTCCATTTTTCCTTCATCTAAACACTAAACATATTTCTGATGCCAGCTGAGGATGACAATCCCTATGTTTCCATGCTAACATGTTTAAGATTCAAAAGAAACCTGAAATTTGTCTTACCACAAAATCTTCAAATTTCTTTTTCTTTCTTTCTCGTTTTTTATGATCTGGGTCATCATCTTTCTGTTCTGACTCTCTTTCTTTTAATAATTCTTCTCTCGCTTTCTCCATCCTCTCTTCCTCTTCTTTAGCACGTCTGTAATCAAATATATTGGCAAATTATTGAGTTTCATTGTGATACAGAGCTTTATCAAAAGAAACAATATCCATGAATATTGATTTGTAGAGCAAACATTATTTACCTGTCAGCTTCTTCTTGTAATTTTCTTTGAATTTCTTTCTTTTTCTCTTCATCTTTTTTCTTCCAACTACTAATAGCACCAGATCCATCACTGTAAAATACATAGAGCAAGTATAAATATTTAACAACTTAAAGATAATTATTGTACACTATCAAACTAATAGTGATAACCATTTATAATTCAGCTGAGACTGAGATCTGTTGAGAATATCAAAAATCGAAAAGTTATCCATACAGGCAGGCGGTCAATTAGATCATTATCACCATAATAATCAATTCTTTTACAATCTTAGACGGCCATAGGAATAATTATCTATGGCTCATTGATGATAGTGAGTTGCATAATCTTGGGATGCACAAAAAATCCTTCTGTTGTAGCCAATTTTTTACTATGAATTACCGATCATGTAGGTTATCCAGTTACAAATTCTAGCTAATCTCTCAAATTGCTTTGTGATTGTATAATCAGGTTTTTATCACGTTGAAGTAAATTTATACATTGTCAAATAAGTTCATTATTTAGTATATTAATTAAAAGGGAACTGACCTATCACTATCAGAACTAATACTATCACTAGATAAGACTTCTTTCTTATTACCACCACTAGATGCTCTACCTACAATATATATATTTATACAAATAACAAATAACCAACTGATGCCTAATATATACTATACTCTTAAAGCCATCAAAATTTCCTTGCACTTGTAATAGCCATGAAAATTACCATTTACAGTGTAAAATCATTTGCCAAATATGGATGTCAAATCCAACAAAATGGAGTTTCACATCCTTCTCTGGTGAAGCACTCAATGGAATCTTTCAGTCAACTTTTATCACTGACATGAATTGAACTGCAACAGAAACTTGCAGTGGGTTCAAAAACCGCCGTTTAAAATCCTCATTTTGTGCCGTTTTCGCCGGCTACTTTTCGTTGAAAGCACGTAAAAAAAATTTGACTTTAGCATTTATAAATCGAAATTTTACGGTATCCTTATTTTTACAGAAAACGAAATCAATAAACAACTTAGACGGCGTTGCATAGGTCTTTCTACTAAGTAGAAAATCCTGCTAGACTGGATGTCCGAATCTAATGTGATCTGTATCTTCGTTTCATAAAATCCTTTTAAAATTTTATGACAGCCCGTAAACTTTCCGTTCTTGCATTTGTTTTTCTGACCAACTTATACAGGGGACAAAATAACCAACATGGAATCGCTAATTGAGATACAATTTCAAGCAAAATAGAATGTAATTTTCGTCAGTAAAGCATTTTTTTTTTTCATTTGGACGATTTAAGATTGTTTCATAACCTCCGAATAAAAAACGACACTAATGTTCACGCTTTTGGGAACAGGGATATGGCTTACACTAGCTTGGTAGATCTGGACCCTACCGATCGACAATCAAGTAGAATTGGAAAGCTTTGTCATTTTCAAAAAGATATAAAACACTTTTAATTTAGAGGGGTTCTTAAAAAAAAATAATGACAGGCTTATAAATATTCGTAACTGTATAAATCGCAACCCTGAGCTTCCTATATTTATCAGTTAGTTTTGTCTCTCTCAATCGAGATTCATACGCGTACGACCTTCAAAATTTAGACTCAATGTCACGAAAAGATACAAATAACAGTAACAAACAAATATTATTTCTATCTTTGGCTTTGAATTGATTGAAAAATGCAATTGAAATATAAACGTAAGAAAAAAAGTCTTTGTTGAAGACAAGTTGGTAGATATGCGGTATTTCTACTCAAAATTATGGTTTCTACGTTATGCCAACTTGTTTACTTTTTGCGTCCGGACTGGTAGTTAATTATTATGTGACAGATTTTCCCCGATTCACTCAAATGTATGAAATGGTGCGTATTATACGGTAATTAATTCTAATTAATATTTAGAAACAGATTTTGTATTAAAATTACAATCAAGTGACAAGGTTTTTACGCAATTATGATGCCATTCATAACTTAGAAATTTGCAGAGCTGTTCTATATTCTTGAAAGTGCTGTGCATTTTCAATTGTCGCATTAAAAACAAACTGCTTCACTAAGTTGTTATGGAAATCCTTCATAAAGCTTAAAACTTATGTTTGATTAATAAATAAATTTTTAATTAGTATTTATCCTAGTCTGAAGAGGACCTAGATGGAAGTGTCAATTTTGGTTCAATCCTCTCAAGTGCCAGGATTATCTGATGCCTGATGTTTCATTTTCCAAATTTTCTTTGGGGAGGTCTTAACTCCCCTTGACTCTCATCTTCCGCCAACGAATCTTGGAATGACCAGCCTCCTACTTTTCTGAAACTGCCCCCTACTTTAAAAACTTTTGAACCCCCTGAACTTGTAGGAAACTTACTTTTCTTGGGTGCTGATTTATTTGCTGGAGTTCTGGGTTTTCTTGGTTTCTTCGGCTCTTTCTTTTCTTTCTTCTGCTTTTTAGCAGGTTTTTCTTCAACCTCTGAATTCTCATTATCTGAACCTTCTTTTTCACTTTCACTATCTGACCCTTTACTTGGCTTTCTCTTTCCTTTACCTTTCTTTTTCTTACTTTTAGATTCCATCAAATCAAAATCCTAAAATTAAATATCAAAGGAACATTTAAGGTTTCCATTTGGCATCGACAAAATCTTGTGAATACTTCTACTATCTATCAATATTAATAAGCATTATAATAAATATATAGAATTACTACTAATTGATTTTTAATATTTCTGCATCGCTCTACAATTGATGTATTGAGCACTATTTTAGCAGTGAGAATTTTTCATTACTGTAATATATATATATATAGCACTCAAATAATGACAGAAGAGCATGACTTCCGTGCTGGAAACATTAACAATTATTAATAAAATTTCAATGCCAAATAATAGCTGAATCAAGATAATATTTAGTGTTTTTTTTTTTAAACATAAGCTCTTTCTTCTAGGATTAAGGAAGAAGAATCCTACCTCATCAGCAGAATCTTCCTTGGACGAGTCAGAAATTTCATCAAATTCTTCAGCACTATCAACTTCATCATCAACCTTTGATTTTCTCCTTGCTTTCTTAGCAGGTTTCTAAAAAAACAAGTCATCTGTGAGAAATCTGGACACAGTATATTGTTATTGATCAGTTCTTTAAGCCTTTCGCTTTCTTGATACTCAAATAGCTTCTGGACTCCTGACACTAGGCGTAATCCCTAGCAATTCTGGGCTCAATCAATTGCACTTAACACAATTAGTCACAACACTTACTCAGTTGATCATGATGATCATATTATACATGTTATACACTTCTAACATTCTAGCCTTAAAGAAACACCTTATTATACATCCTAAATCAGAACAGAGACATGTTTTATACAAACCTTTTTCTCAGAATCGCCACTACCTTTTCTTTTTCTACCTGCCTTTGCTTTCTACAAATAAATCAAGTCTTAGATTTAACTAAACTATTGATTTTTAAACAATCAGTACAAATAATGACAGTTTAAACAAGATAAACACATTTTGACTTAATATAAATATATACTATTTAGTGGCATGAACATAGGCTGACTGTGTCAAGGTTGCACAGTCACGTTATAAATCAGAGTTTGATATTTGATGATTGAAACTGTTTATAGCTTACAGGTGTTTTCTTAGGCTTTTTTTCTTTTTCTTCCTCCTCTTCATCAACAGAAGAAGATTCAGGTTCTTCTTCAATTTCTTCTTCTTCTTCTTCCATCTCACCTTCATCTGTGCTTTTAGCCTGTAATAATAGATTGCAAACATTTATAGTATAAATGTTCTTAATACTTATGAACCTTTGTAAATTTAGTGAAAATCATTGTGTTGGCTCTGCCACAGAGAAAGATCTACACTGATATTGTAATAAAAAAATTACCTAAATTTTAAGTTACTCTATGATGTATAGAAACTATCCTTTGAAGCAACAAGATTAGGATGAATAATAATATATTTATTAATAATAATTGTCTAACTTTAACTTGTGCATCTAATATACCATTAATACTAATAAGATTAGGATAGTTATATATGACCTACCCCTTGAAATTTAACAGAAGGGTTATGGATAATTTCTTCCAGGCCTTCATTAAAACCAACACGTTTATTCTGTTTACCGTATTTATCTACATACTTATCATATGGAAAAATATCTTTAGGTAATAAGAAAGCCCTAGAATACAAATAAAAAACTGTAAAATATGAGACCGGCAAAATTAAAGGGATAGCAAATTTGTACACTGAAAATAATCAATTTGCTAATAATACCACTAGAAAAAGATATCTAAGCACATCCTGGTACAATTCAAAGCTTCAACACAACCAGTCTCTTTTATTTTAAGGTACCAGTAAGGTAGTATTAAGAGCTAATGAACACAAAATAAGCTTGAGTCTTGTTTGTATGGTTTCAAAAACAAAATAGACAATGTAACTACATGTAGTGCTTTCATAATAGCTTATGATTAGATTCATTCACTTACGTTTCGTGAGTACCATAGAAAAAGATAGGAAACTTTCCTTTAGGTATGGGAGATCCTTCTGGCAGCTCATCAATCTGAAAAAGAAAGACTGAACATGTAAGGTAACATTAACTCTTTCACTAATGCCCTTTCCAATTCAACTGTAAATTTTTTGGACTGATAATCATAAGGGCGAGATAATTTCTGCTACAAAGTCTGTTGTGCTACAGAAGACTACAATAACATGATGCAATTTGATTCCACATGGAGTTTTTCAGACTTTAATCGAATAATCATCCCACTCCCTTCAATAGAAAATTAAATACTTAATCTAGTTCAGTCTAAAAACTGATAAGATGGATATGAGACAGACCTCATACTTACTCTGGCTGGCCAGTGTGGATAACCCTTCATCTTAGCAAATATCTTATCACCAGGCTTGTACTGGATCTGATTAGCCATGTTGTTGTTTGACTTGTTGGAGCTATCAGTTGTCAATCAGAAATATCAGTCATTGATCATATCAACATCATCAAAAATCAAACCACAGTATGACAGAACTATCTGTTCTGTTCATAATAAGAACTAATACCAAACAAATCTGTTATTGTTAGTCCAACCAAGAAAACTGTATAACAACTAACAAGAATAATGAAAAGAAACGGTAAATAGTTCAAAATAGGGTGCAAATTAAGTGCATAACATCAACATATGTAATTAATTAACTGTGAGAAACTAAAACAACCCTTCCATCAACAATATTACCGTTTCATATTGATGAAGATAGCTAATTTCACACTTTAATTCACGTTTTCTCGAGTAACCCTAAGCAAATTCTTTGTAGTCGGCCATGTTCCCGCGAGTGCTCTCGCGAGAAGTGGGATTTGGCGGGTGTAATAGACTCCCCGAAAAGGGGTGAAAGGATGTAAAAAATATTTCATAATTTTTCACATCTTGGAATTTTTGTATCATCGAACATCATGAATCAAATTAGGATCACGTAGATAATCAGGTCTGATATGAAATTCAAGGAAAACCATCTACATACATACATTTCATAGTTACATACATTGATGGTGATCCCTAAATTTCAGATGTATTCGTCCAACCTAAGAACGTCACGTGACGCTGAAACTTTTGCAGTGTTTGCTTACAACAGAAAAAGAAGACAGAAAATAACTTTTATTAACCCTTAACATATCAATTGACAATTTCACATCATGGAAATAAAGGCACTCATTCACTGTGCTGATTTTTCTGCCAAAAAACATAAAGATCAGAGACGAAGAGACCCTGAAAAGACTCCTTACATAAACCACCCTATAGGTGACTTTTTGGTGTCTGTAAATTGTCAACTTCCTTTAAAAAATTTCCAGTGTCTTGTACAAAATCAAAAAGACAGAGGTGAAAATAGCCTCTCATGTCCTTGGTCTTGGCATCAATATTTAAGTTGGCTTTAATGTATAGGCCTTGATTTGATTGGAACCAGTGTCCAGGGAAAAAAGCATTATCACGACCCATTTTTTTTTTTTAATTCATTTCAAATGAACAGACTAATTTAAAGTAGCCTCCACTAGGCCTACATGTATAAATGTAGTGACAAAGAGCCATTCTAACTAACCATACTTATTTTTTTTTAAAACTCTGGCAATCAATGGTGGCCGATATGTATTATGAGGATATATTTTTGCTGGGTTTTATTTTTCTTTGATCCTCTACAATTTCAGACTAACCTTATTTCACCTACCCTCCTGTATTATATTTATAATGTATCCCTTTTTTCAGGTGTAGCTCATATATTAACAGAAGAAGCTGGTATAACAGATATTAATGTTATTCAGGTAATAAGGGTTTTGGAGGAATAGTAAGCCTTTTGATAAAATTCAAGTTTCATGGTGTATTAATAATATTTCAATTTTTCACCCATGTAGAATGAAAACATATATGCACCTTGACACCATCTTGGCTGAAAGTGCTAGATAATGTGCACCACTATTTTTCCTAGCCTACTTAAATATGTGAGATTATACTAAATACTTGAAATGTAAGCAAAACAATGACTTGCATGTGATATTACTGAATCAATGGTGCAAATTGAAGATGTACATTTTGTCAAACCATATAAAGTATTCAAAGAACTTTAAAACCTAATTAAGTACAATGATGTGTATGAGAATACAGTAGCTGTTATGTTTCAGGCTGCATTACTACATGATACAGTTGAAGATACTAATACCACTATAGAAGAAATAAAAGAAGAATTTGGTGAGGAAATAGCAGGTAGTTACATTACTTGTAAGTAAGATATATGTTCTAATCTATATATTGATTATATTTATTGCTATACTGTAGAAGCACAAGATCCCCACATTGTGAAGATGTAAGAATCATAAAAAGGAAAGTTGATAAATTCAGTCTAGGAAAGGCATCAGGTGTTAAAAGAACAGTAAAGATAGATGTTCACCTATTAGGATCCAGTCATTCAAGCTTAGTGAGACCGTTTCCATGGAACCAATTGGAAAAATAATATAGGAATCTATATTGGTGGTTTAATGATCGTTTGTTTATTTTAGGAATAGTTGATGAGCTTTCTGATGATAAAAATTTACCAAAAGCCGAGAGAAAGAGATTACAGATTGTTCATGCTCCATCAGCAAGTCCCAAAGCTAAACTTGTGAAACTAGCTGATAAACTATATAATCTACGTGATTTACAAAGGACCAAACCTGAAGGATGGACATCAGAGAGAGTGGAGGAATATTTTATCTGGGCAGCCAAAGTCATTGATGGTTTACGTGGAACTAATAAACAAATGGAAGCCAGTTTAGATGAACTATTTAAAGCTAGAAATATTTCTATTTAACCCTGTTGTGTTGCAATCCAATCTGTATGTTTCTCTAGACATGTACACAGATTATAGGACAAGACCGTTATACTTAGACAAGAGTATACTTCCATCCTTTGATCACAACTCACTTGTCAGGTGTGACATTTGTACACTGGGAAAAATAAAACAAATAGATTTTACAATTTTATTTCTCCAGAAAGAAAAATATAAAATACACATTAATTTTTTGAAAGAAATAAATACATCTTTTACTATGATACATTACAATGAAATGACAATTGTGAGAATTAGTGAATTATTTAACCATTACCCTTAACAAGTTGGCAGAAAACTAAATTTTGGAACATCTGTATATAGTGCCTAGATTTGCATACCAGTACTTTATCCATTTGATATATACAAAATAAGGTTGACTTCCCCAATTGATAGAGCTCTATTCCAGCCTCTATAGCAATTTACAGAATGTACTACAGCTGGCTTAAATCGAGCTCTATCAATTTGGGAAACAATTATTTTGACATTTATCTCTTGCATATATGTTCTTGCATTCAAGGAAATTAGACTAAGCTATAGATCTAATATATCTAAGATCACAATATATTTAATAAAGTTTTGATTTTTGTAGTAAACCAGAAATTGGAATAATTTTTAAGAAGAAACAATTTAGAACCCAACACCTATGATGTTATGTTTATATAAATTCATTTATTCCAGGGAAAAATCTTCACCCTCGTAAATGACCTTAGGGTGATATTTACCCCTGTGGTAATAAATTTGTTTTTGAATTTGTATTTGCATCTTGTCTAAAATATGTGAATACAACAAATGTAAATGTGATAAGATTTGGCAACCTTCACCAAGATGCAAATTTATTTATACTAAATCTAAGTTTATTACAGTTTTTCTTTTGATCCAAATTAGTTCTCTCCAATACGACTAGTTCAAGACATTACTGGAACAGTGGACTTTTTTTTATCACTGAAGAAACTACGCAATACCATTACCTGTCCAATTCCAATGATCAAAATAAGTGATGCTGCAGCAAGTGACCAATACATGACACGCGATTGAAGATTTTCAGCAAATATTCGACCACTACTCTCTCTATTACGGAAATACATTTGTTGTTTAGATATATAATTGAGGGCATGGTGCACATTTTCAGAACCAGATTCCATCTAAAATATTAACATAAAGGACATGGTTATAAAAAAAAAGGTGATGTGAAAATTTTGAATATGGTATGTCTTACTTAATTTATAAATAAGCGTAACTACTAATATTTAAAGAAAATATGACAAAAATAACCATAATGCATTTCTTATGCAAAGAAGCCACAGATAATAAGACAAATTTGGTCTATGTCAATGAACAATAATCTTAAAATAATGCCAAATCTATATAGAACACTAACACACAAACATGATATATATATCTGTAAGCTTACATTCATGACAATAGTTAAATTTTGTGTAACAATAGACTTGAGTAAATAAAAATAAACTAATTAAATAGGGTATAGTCATTTGGAATGAAGTTAGAACAGCTGTATTGAACAGCTGTAATAATGAAATTCTCTATGGTACATTATTTTGATATCTACTTATGATTGATAAATTTTCAATAAATATCACTCCGAGCATAATGGATGTTCATAATCTTGTTTGACTGACAGGAAATAAAAAGACACTTTGATACAAATAATGCTGATATTTCAACAACAATTTCAACAAATCCATCATTTTTTGATTAATTGAAAATGACTTTCATCCTTATGGCCTTAAAAAGATCTTGTTTCTTTGATCGTTACAACCCATTTAATGGTTAACTAAAAATCCACCTGAATAAAGTAATTTGTAATGGAACATTCATCAATTATTAAAAAAAAAACAATTATAACACACAATATTATTTACATATTTATAGTACCTAAATAATTTACTAAAATCACGTAGCACTTGGTGTTTTATGTTTGTCTGTAAAGAAACTTTGTAAAACCATAACTTGTCCAATTCCGATTAAAACAATGACTACTGATTGTCCTATTGACCAGTACATTACACGTTCATTTAAATCTTCAGCAAAAGATCTGCCCTGTAGTTCTCGCAGACGAAAATGAGTTTGATAATCTATGGCTGTTTTAAAATCCTCGTGTACATTTTGAACTGAGGTTTCCATCTAAATAAAAAAAAAAGAACATTGGGTACTTAATTTGGTAATTGTGGAAAAAAGATTAGTACAAGCAAAAAGAAGGTTACAACATTATAGAAAGAATAGAAGTCCAAATACTATAGATACATAAAGAGTAACTGCCAAAACCAAATATTAGAATGAATTCTACAGGATTAAAATAACAAATTGCAACAGTTAAATAATTGGTGCTGAGACCTTTTAGAATACAACAGGGACCCCAGTAAGGAATAAAAAAAAAATTGAGGAAATTTGAAAATATTAGCTGAGGTTCAAAGGGGCCACAGGCTACCATGTTGAGGTTAAGGGGGAGATTTTACCACTTTAAGATGGTTTGGAAGACATTTCCTACATAGAAATCTTTTCACACCTCAAACCAAATTTAAAGTGGTTTTATTAAAAAAAAAATACTGGCCAGAACAATAGAGGAATTTTGGTATCCCTGATATAAATTAGGAATTTTAGCATTTTCATCAATACATTATATTTAACTTTATCTAAATATAATATTTTTTTTGTTTCTGAAATAATCATACGAAAAAAAAAAAAAAAAAAAAATGGCAATGAACAATTTACAGTGCAATTGAAAGTATTTATAATGTCCTTTATATATTTTCATAATCAGAAAATGTAATAAGAGGTTCCTAACTCAAGATTGTACATGTGCATTGAAGTAAGAGACGGTGGTGAAAACAAAATATAGAAAAGAAGGTATTCTAACACCAAAGTGTAATGATAATGCACCAGACATCGAAATAATAATGCACCTTGGAATTTAATAATAATAATAAAAATAACACCACAATAACAAAACCATCACCATATAATCTGATTTCCACAATTTTTGTTCCGAAGAGAATAGGATTGTTGCTATAATGCACAACACAATTTAAGGAAATGTCCAGCTTGAATTGAATTTTGAAGTTTGGAAGCAAAAAAAAGTTACAATGAAATGCCAGGGTACCTGTGGCTTAGGCTTATAAAAGGAAAAAAACTCTGATTACAGTGCTGGAATGAAAAAGAATGCATTAAATCATACTAACCAGAGTCATGGCTTTAGCCTGGGAATCCATGCCTTCCATCAGGGGTTTTTCATCACCAACTTGAAGATCAAAATAAACTACTTTGTGTGAGAAAGTAGAGAATTCATTACCAAAACAGAACTTGTAAATACCAGATGCATCAGCTGTCCATGTGAAACTGTCATATTGTTTTTTAACATCTTTATATAGGACTTGTCCAGATGGTGCTGTCAGTTCCATGTCAACATCATAGTGACCACCAGTAATAACCTTCAATAAGAAAATAACACAACTGATCATTGCCTAAACTATAATATTGACTGTAGGTTGACCCTGCCCGGACAGAACATCAATCTCATGACCATAGTAGGCTTACTTATCACCAAGATCAGCTAAAAAAAATATAAAGCATAATTTATCTGTCAATAACAGCAAGACAATCTGCCAATTGTATTTGCCTCTACTACTAAACTTCTGAATAGTTAAGAGAAGTCAGTGAAGACTTTGAAAGGAAGCCACTTGCTGCACATAAGGAATTAATTCGTACCGACAGGCTAAAAAAAGTAATATTATGAGCATATACCTGAAATTCTATTGTGCTTTTAGTACCCTTCTCTATTGATTCGAAAAAACATTGATGTTCATTGTCAGGTAACTCAAAAGTCAATTCGACAGAATATGTCAAACAAAACAGGGTAGCAAACAACGCTAAAATAAAAGTAAAATGTTCCATATTGAGTATAATTCACTCCTATTCTTTAAAATCGAATATTAATTGACTTCTGTTCGCAACATATGGCAAAATCTTGCCAATTTATCAATATTTTGCCGATGCTTCCGTTAAGTAAGATACGTTGTCAACAATGGCGCTGTTCTCAACGTGGCCGGAAGTAGTTAGCGAGATCCTGGTATAATTCTTTTGTGCTCTCCACAAATGTAAAGAGCCTAAAAGAATATACCACAATTTCTCTCGAATTTTTTCAAACTACCGAGAGAAATCGTAATATTGAAACTTTGAATAGAAACCTTTCAGAAAAATGAATTTTCACCTTTTACTGAAGTTTAGAATGTAAGATCTCTTTATACTAACAAGTTGGTATTGAAACATTATTACCAACCTAACTATCTTAAGGCAATATTTGCAAACCTGATCATTGCATAATATAACTATAATATTGACTGCAGGTTGACTGAACATCAATCTCATGACCATATATTTGCAAACCCTTAATCTTCAAACTTTTTCTCCTTAATTCAACAGGTTGTAGTAGGACCACACGATCATTTCTGATATATCTTAATTGATTTTTGGATTTAACCAAAAAGAATAATAACTGCGATGATCAAGAAAAGAGGCGTAAAACTCCATTGACACCCCATGCACATAATACAGTTGTTTCAGAGAGTTATTATGTGGCAATTATTAATTAAATATCGTCTGCTTGAAAAAATAGATATTATTGTTGTCTCCCTTTATCCAATCTGGGTGTATTTTTTTTGTGAGGTGGAGTTGGTCTATCTCATAGAAAAATTCCAACAATCTTGTGCACTGCATTAAGCTTATTCGTTTTATATGAAATTTACAGCAAATTGTAACCGTTTGAAGTCACCAAAGAGAATTAGATACGATAATATGACTCAAATTATATTTCTTCTAGTTTGTCAATCAGTACAAGTTTGGCATATTGTGGCTATAATTTTGAAAGTTATGACCAACAATTAGATTTTGTAAACAAAATTTAAATGAAGAAGAAATCACAAGAAAAATTATTGGTTTTACTCAGCAAGAAACGTGTTCTTTTTTTTTTATTGTAACTTTATGAAACTTTGAGTAACATCATATTTCATGTTTTGTTTTAATATTTCTATATCGCTCTACTGATATATTGAGCACTAATGTAACATTGAAAATGTTTTGTTATTGAAACAGGTATAAGCTATGGGGAGGCTATTAGTAGTTGACCTCTATAATTCAAGACGTTCCCCATCTTCATTACCATGTAGCAAAGTAAAACTTTTTTTTAATCTTCTCGAAGTATAAAATAGATGAATTTCATTTTTGAGATCTATATAACAGTAGAAAGTAAATCTGGTATTGTGATCACGGATCAACCATATTATCTCTCTGTTCTCATCATTAAAAACGTACAGCCTAGGGTGTAATTCGACTTGTGTGCTTTTGCCAATCTCCGCAATTCCGTTTAGTGTGGTAATAATACTCGATGGAACTCTGTTAGGATGATTTCTGATTATCTCTCTAACACGCGACTGCGCGATGGCAAGCTAATTGCTTATCGATATGTCGTGTCTCGTGCCGTACTGCCAGCCTTCAGATAGAAATTGATTAAACTACGGAATGCCGGGATGATATTACTTATGTAAATCAGATGCAGAAGCGCAAAATTCATTTTCTATGAGAGGCTATTCCAATATGGCGACAACAGTTCAGAACGGTGTGATATCTGAGTTGTTATTAGTGAACGGTGGACCTAACGTTCTTCAAATGGGCCACATCCCAATGAAAGAAAACGACGCCATCAAGTTGTTTGTCGGCCAAATTCCCAGAAATCTCGAAGAAAAGGATTTAAGGCCTGTCTTCGAAGAATATGGACAAATATATGAGTTGACAGTTCTTAAGGATCGATTCACGGGCATGCATAAAGGTAGGTAGTGTAGGTGTGTAAATAGTCGCGTGATGAGAATTTAAATGTCCATGAACAATGAGTCACATGGATTAATGATATATGTCACCGTATTATTATCAGCTTAATTCTTTTATCCATCATTTAATCCTTCTTATCTTTACTGACACAAAACTTTTCATACAAGAACTCCTCATTAACTCAGCAAGAATTAAATAAAATCAGTACAGACTAGAAAGTAAGGATGCTTAACCAGCATGAAAGACCCTAATCAGCAATATTAACCCCTGGGAATATATTTATCTGATAATACACGCAATATCATTGTAGCGTGAAGGGGTTAATGGGGAAATCTGTTAAGTCCAAGACTATCAGGAACAATATCTTTAACTACTGGAATAATATTTACACAAGATTGTCACTCATTGTTTGTTTATCTCACAATTCTTTCATCATGTCGCCGACAACAATAACCATTTATTACACCTAGAACGTGATAACAATAAGGTTTGAATTATGTTAGATAAACACTTTAGGTAATGTAATTTGTTTAGGTTTCTATATAAAGTCGTGAGATCTAATGAATAATTAAAGAACATTATAGGTTTAACTCTGATGGTTTTCAAACACAGTTCCCTTTGAATGCTTCCGCCATTCTTTTGTCCTTTAAAAATATAAATCACCGTTTCCGTGCACTCCCGATGCAGTGGGTCAACTAGATGAGTGTGAGCCCGTGGGTTGGGGCCTCTACCCCAAGAAATTATTTTTTTTTAAAATATGCTCTCTTGACACTTTTGTGGGGTGGGCGCCCGTGTGCTTGGTAAATGAGTCACATGGTGGCCTGGTGTTGTAAATAACTCAATGTGATAATTTTGTCGTGTGGGTACTATCCTATTAAGACAAAGATTATCGAAATTAGTATATCGCTCATTACAGCTTTAATGTAAGAATTCGAAGTGGCTTTAAGAAAAGAAGAACAACAGATTGCACATTTTGAATTTATAAATTGATTTGTGAAACAAAATCTAACTATCAACAAGAAAGTAAAGCAATTTGCAACAGTAAAGTGAAAAAAAATTCCAACAGAGAAACATGTAGATGAAACAATTTTTGTCTATAAATAGGAAAATAATCTTCCACAAATACAACTAAGAAAGTGAAATTTTCTGTCATTATCATCAAAAGCAATGAACAATGTCTATATAAGAATGGAACAATGAAACAATCCGATACCCTGTACCAAAAACAACCAAAAGGAAAGTAAAGTAATTGTTGTTATTAATTGGAAAGTGAAACAATCCCTGGCTACCACAAGCAAAAGTGAAACTATCCCTTGCTACTAATCGGAAAGTGAAACTATCACTAGTTATAAACAGGAACGAGATTCGATCTCTGGCTAAGATCAGGGTCTACAGGAAAGAGAAACTATCTATCACTTGAACTGTTAAACAATCCTTGGCTACTATATGAACTGTGAAACAATCTATGGTTACCAGCTGAACTGTGAAACAATATCAAGCTACCATCTGAACTGTGAAACAATATCAGACTACCATCTGAATTGTGAAACAATATCTGACTATAAGCTGAACTGTGAAACAATATCAAGCTACCATCTGAATTGTGAAACAATATCACACTACCATCTGAACTGTGTAACTATATCAGACTATAATCTGAATTGTGAAAACAATCTCTGGCTACCATCTATGAAACAATCCCTGGTTACCATCTGAACTGTGAAACAATCTCTGAATACGAATTATACAGTTAAACAATCCCTGGCTACCAGTAGAAATACGAAACATTTATTTTCTTGCTACAATCTGAACAGTGAAACAATCTCTGACTACCATCTGTGAAACAATCTCTGAATACCATCTGAACAGTGAAACAATCTCTGACTACCATCTGAACAGTGAAACAATCTCTGGCTACAATCTAAACAGTGAAACAATCTCTGACTACCATCTAAACAGTGAAACAATCTCTGACTACCATCTGAACAGTGAAACAATCTCTGAATACCATCTAAACAGTGAAACAATCTCTGGCTACAATCTAAACAGTGAAACAATCTCTGACTACCATCTGAACAGTGAAACAATCTCTGGCTACAATCTAAACAGTGAAACAATCTCTGAATACCATCTGAACAGTGAAACGATCTCTGACTACCATCTGAACAGTGAAACAATCTCTGAATACCATCTGAACAGTGAAACAATCTCTGGCTACAATCTGAACAGTGAAACAATCTCTGACTACAATCTGAACAGTGAAACAATCTCTGGCCACAATCTAAACAGTGAAACAATCTCTGACTACCATCTGAACAGTGAAACTATCACTGGCTACAATCTAAACCGTGAAACAATCTCTGGCTACCATCTGAACTGTGAAGCAATCACTGGCTACAATCTGAACTGTGAAACAATCTCTGGCTACAATCTAAACTGTGAAACAATCTCTGGCTACCATCTGAACTGTGAAGCAATCACTGGCTACAATGTGAACTGTGAAACAATCTCTGGCTACAATCTAAATAGGGAAACAATCTCTGACTACAATCTGAACTGTGAAACTATCTCTGACTACCATCTGAAGAGTGAAATAATCTCTGACTACCATCTGAACAGTGAAACAATCTCTGACTATCATCTGAACAGTGAGACAATCTCTGGCTACCATCTGAACTGTGAAGCAATCTCTGACTACCATCTGAATAGTGAAACAATCTATGACTACCATCTGAACTGTGAAGCAATCACTGGCTAACATTTGAACTGTAAACAATCATTAGCTACCAGTTAAGCAGTGATACTCTTCTCTGACTACCATCTGAACTGTGGAACAATCTTTGACTACAATCTGAACAGCGAAACAATCTCTGGCTATCATCTGACTTGCGAAACAATCTCTGACTTCCATCTGAACTGTGAAACAATCTCTGACTACCATCTGAACTGTGAAACAATCTCTGCCTTCCACCTGAATTGTAAAACAATGTATGGCTACCATCTGAACTATGAAACAATCTCTGACTTCCATCTAAACTGTCAAACAATCTCTGGCTACCATCTGTACTGTGAAACAATATCTGACTACCATCTGAACAGTGAAACTATCTCTGTCTCAATCTAAACAGTGAAACAATCTTTGACTACTATCTGAACTGTGAAACTATCTCTGGCTACCATCTAAACAGTGAAATAATATATGACTACCATCTGAACTGTGAAACAATCTCTGACTACAATCTAAACAGTGAAACAATCATTGACCACCGTCTGAAATGTGAAACAATCTCTGACTACAATCTAAACAGTGAAACAATCATTGACCACCGTCTGCAATGTGAAACAATAAGGCTACCATCTGAACTGTAAAACTATCTCTGGCTACCATCTAAACAGTGAAACAATATATGACTACAATCTAAACAGTGAAACAATCTCTGACTACCATCTGAACTGTGAAACAATATATGACTACAATCTAAACAGTGAAACAATCTCTGACTACCATCTGAACTGTGAAACAATCTCTGACTACCATCTGAACTGTGAAACAATTTCTGACTACAATCTAAACAGTGAAACAATCATTGACCACCGTCTGAAATGTGAAACAATAAGGCTACCATCTGAACTGTAACACTATCTCTGGCTACCATCTAAACAGTGAAACAATATATGACTACAATCTAAACAGTGAAACTATCTCTGGCTACCATCTAAACAGTGAAACAATAAATGACTACAATCTGAACAGTGAAACTATCTCTGGCTACAATCTAAACAGTGAAACGATATATGACTACAATCTAAACAGTGAAACGATTTTTGACTACCATCTGAACTGTGAAACAATCTCTGACTACAATCTAAACAGTGAAACAATCATTGACCACAGTCTGAAATGTGAAACAATAAGGCTACCATCTGAACTGTAAAACAATCTCTGGCTACCAACTGAACTGTGAAACAATCTCTAGCTACAATCTGAACTGTAAAACAATCTCTGGTCACCAGCGAACTGTTAAATAAGCACTCTCTAACCACGAATTATACAATCTCTGGTCATCATCTAAACAAAGGCAAACAGTTTCTGACCTATTGTAACACACTAGTGTTTCTTTCATGGAAATGGAAAAAAAATGTTCACAACTTTCCTTTCTGTCACAATACTGCTAATACGAGCAACAAATGTCAACTGTAAAAACGTTTCTAAATATTCCCAAGATAATACAAGTTTAAAAGATAACATCTTATTGAATCCCACCTGAATTTTCAATCAATCTCTGACTACCAACTGGACTGTGAACAAAAATATACAAATCTTAATAATAATAATAGCAGCACGGAGTAAAATACTCAAGAGAAAAGACAATTGGAAAGATAAAAGTTCCGATTTATCTTTTATATCACCCAATTCTTTTAATCGACTATATTCATTCTGTCTGCTACAGTAAAGATTTCTAACAAATTATTCTCTTGGCCTTCAAATCAATTTCTCAACTCTCGGCTCATTACCGGGCTAGTAAAAAAATATGATGTTGTTTCAATCATTCAATCGCTTCTAATCTAGATTCCCGTGGTGATCTTTCCGTTATGTCAGCTGCCTATTGAACTCATTTTCAAGCGAACTCGGGCGAATTGCGTAAATATAATGAAGATGGAGTATCTCTTGATTGCGAAATGACGAGACAAATATGGTGAGGCTATCTTTCCTATTGATAAATCCGTCTGTATAAACCGACATAAAATCGTTTGAATAATATTCATGAAAGAATATTGAGGAATCAATGAGAAAGAACAATTTGATGGCATTGTATTCGACCTATTTACTCCCAGTGTGAATACTAGAATTTCTGTCTTTCACATTACGTTGAATAAGGTGCACGAGTTTGTCTTTAGAAAGTTTAGGTGCATTCTGACATTCAAATACAGTTGATGATTTTCTTTGAAAGAAAATACACATTTTTCTTTAAATTAGACGGATATCTTACGATTACGACTACTGATATTGTTTTACTCAGTGTCATTTACCAGTCTTATTCGATCAGTAAATAGCCGGTGATGTTATTATCTCGTAATGTTATCATCTCGCCACCTCCATGCCCCAAAGTTTTCTGAAATCAAACGCACAACTACCGAGGTCCAAATTGAAACAAGGAGAGTTATTAGTTTCCAGTGACTAGTGCTTTTATAAAGCATTGTTTTCTCCCTTTTATAAAACATTTGCTTACTATTATTGAAAACTGATTTTTTAGGAAGTAAATATCCGACTTTGATGTCCGAGTACCGACTTTGACAGCTATGTCCGAAAACCGACGTTGATAGGTATGTTTGAATATCGACTTTAATAAGTATGTTCGAGTACCGACTTTGATAGGTATGTTTTAATACTGATTTGATAGTTTCCCAATGTGATCGAAGACGTGCTGATTTTGATAGAGATATGACAGAGTTTCCAAGTATACCCAGTGATTAATGCTATTATACTAAAATAGGCAATTCCATGTGCCTCTTATATTCCCCAGTTCCCATGATGTTTATTTCCATTAGATATACATTCATTGTCTATAGAACATTAACCACCAGCTGAAGGAAAAAATCTGTCTCATTTACTATGTATATACTGTGTGATTCTTAGACACAAATCGTTTATAAATAATTCATTTAGCGGCAAATGTATGGAAAAGATAATCATTTGAATAATATGAAGATAAATGAATTTTCTTTTACGAGAAATTAGTCATTCATTGTTTCTTTAAATGAGTTATGTGTGGACATCTTTCTAAAGAAATGACATATGCTGTCTAGAAAATTTGCTATCTGTAATCTGTATGGTTTCAAAGACAAAACAAAAATGGCACTAATAAATAAGTTCTGAAATACTACTGACTATCATAGTGATATTTATATAACATACAGCCGAAATACTACCGACTGAATGTTTTATATCATACATACTACATACTGAATGTTATATATTATAATGCTGAAATACTACTCACCATCATACTGATTGTTATATAATATATAGCTGAAATACTACTGACTACTATACTGAATGTTATATACTATATAGCTGAAATACTACTGATTACTATACTGAATGTTATATAATATAAAGCTGAAATACTACTGATTATCATACTGACTGTTATATACTATATAGCTGAAATACTACTGACTACCATACTGACTGTTATATAATATATAGCTGAAATACTACTGAATACTATACTGACTGTTATATAATATATAGCTGAAATACTACTGATTATCATACTGAATGTTATATATTATATAGCTGAAATACTACTGACTATCATACTGACTGTTATATAATATATAGCTGAAATACTACTGATTATCATACTGAATGTTATATATTATATAGCTGAAATACTACTGACTATCATACTGACTGTTATATAATATATAGCTGAAATACTACTGATTATCATACTGAATGTTATATACTATATAGCTGAAATAATACTGACTTTAACAAAGCGATATAGACACAGACTCAAGAGACAACAATGGCTGATTTAAGATATACAAGCAACGTTTCGACGTTTTCACATCATCAGACACATTCAGATAATAATGTTGTATTTTATTATTTGTTATTATTAAATTTGACTATTTGATATTCAAATGAGGACTGCAGTGGTGGTAATTCAGTTATCAACTGAAAGTGACAGATATTCAATTTAACAGATTATCATTGGTACAGAAGATCGCCATATTTTCATTTCAGTTAAATTCAATTACGTGCTTTCTGGTAGAAAAATTGGAAGTTACAAAGTGAACGTGCCAGAACTATTTGCACATTTTGATGTGAATCTTTGAATAGAATTACCATTATTCAAGATTCCGCGGAGACAATTGCATGTATATATGAATAAATATTCATTCTGTTATACACGTATATATACCAAATCATAGTTTGACCGTATATTGTCAGTTTTAAATATATTAAAATACTTGTACAAAATGATATGCTTATAATATGATACTAATCGAGAATTGACAAGCTAGTGTTTTGCACATATAGCTAAGGACTGAAATTTTCATGGATTATTTCAGCGAATATTGCGCAGTTCCAATACTTCAGATGACTTTATTACATATAAATGTTTCTTATATTTAAAACCCAAATCAATCCTCGAAAACCACGATGAACCATTGCCTTTTTAAATAACAGATGCTTCATGTGAATAATGTGAAGAGAGGATATCTTTAAGAATATTCTGTCGTGATGTCTTAACGTCGTCTCCAATTTAATGTCTTATATCTCTGACAAAGTTTCAGAAAGGATAAAATCGATGACAAGAGCGGTAGGAAGTATTAGGATGTCTTGTTCTATAATTACCAACGTATGACATTTCAGATGGCGACTTAAAACCAAGCTCTCAAGATTATACAATGTATCCCATATACCGCATGTATTTGGAACACGTGGACGAGAAATAGCGTTTTATTTGAAAGTGTAAATCCTTAGGGAATAGAACAAAAAATAACATTTTTTTTTAGAAAAACACGGATTTTTGTATTATTATTTTGTCATGACAACATCGATATACTTTTCACATTTCCTTGCGTACAATGATGAATTCCCCGAGGTATATAATATAGATGTATATCAACTCCTGCTCAATTTAGCATTTGAAAGCCTGGCGGTGTGTGTTAGGTTGATATCAACCTCCGCTTATCACAATATAGACATTGTGAGCCTTCAGTCATCTTGATATAAGATAGAAACCTAAAACATGATTCGAAAGCAGTGGAAGTCTGAAGAAAAACATCAGATGACATAATATTCGATTTGAGTACTTAGATGAGAATAACTATCTCTTTGATTTTCTTTAGACATACTGTGTTATTGCCTCCACTCCATATCTTTTCTTCAAGGGACAAATTTGTCTAAATATCTGCTTTCAAAAAAGCAGAAATCATTCTTAACCATCCATGAAACATTTCAGAATTAAAGATAGGCGTCCGATTACACAGTAATTAAAGAAAACATCCAAGCGAAAGTATCAGGTTTTTTTGCACGAGTCATTGAACGATGCATCGAATTTGCTTCTTAAAATAAGATGACATTCATTGAAATGGTTATATATTATGCTTTAAAAGTTCATTGTTTTGCCTGATAATTATTTATCCTGTATTCCTGTATGTGGTTATATACCTTTTACCATAATTTTTTTTAAACGAAAGCATCATTCTTAGATTCAGAATAATTGGAGTTCCCGAGAAGATGAGCGAAACAAAACAATTAAGGTTATTATTCCAAGAAACTGAAATATATTGGAGGGTGTTTACTATACCGAATCTTTTTTTTTCAGGTTGTGCTTTTTTAACTTATTGTTCTCGAGAAAGTGCTATTAAAGCTCAACAGTCCTTACACGAACAAAAAACTTTACCGGGGGTAAGTAGAATTGTTTGTCGGAAATGACAGGGGTTGTTTTTTTTTATTATTTCCATGGATAAGAGGACCCAGAGCTTCTTTATGTTTTTTCTATTTGTTATTACATGTTCAATAGTTTTGAGGTACTATCAAGCAGATCTCAACGAATAAGCTGAGATAAGAATGAGTCTATTAATAAAGGGAGCTCAAGACGATCTTGCGATTTATAGAATATGAGAGCAACTGATAATCAAACGACTACAGAAACTGACAGAATCGATGAAAACTGATCACCACAGGAGTTAGTCAACGTAAGAGCACCAATGACTGACAGTAAACGGAAGCGTACACAGATCATGGCACAGCAACGATCTGTTGTTTTGCTCTGAATCACTAGCCGATCTGAGACGAACCGTTTAGGTGCCTTTCTTTCGATTCTTAAGGGTCTGGTATAGTACATAAAGTCAATTATTTGTAAATATTTTATTTAGTTTTACATAATTGATTTATTGAACATATTTATTGTGTATGCTATTGTCTTACAAATTACAATCACGTCTGTGTTTTTGCCTTATTAGTCTGAAGAGAAAAACACAGGATTTTATCGACTGTAAAGTCATTTCTTTTACTGATAAAGCGTAGCAGAGCTATATCTTGTCAGAATGAAATCAGACATCTAGTTTGCCTGTAATATGTCAGAAAAAGCGTGATGAATATCCAGATCGTTTCTCCATATACGCTAAGAAAGCAGCGTTTTTGGAGAGATTGTTAAGAACTATTGAAAGGGTATCAGGGACACTGATACCATCAATTTGCACTGTTCTAATTTTCCTTCAAATGTCTGTAGTTCTTGAAATTCCACTGAAACATATCGTTTCATGACGTAACTTACTGTCTCTAATGCTGCTAATAATATTTAGGTCCTTTGAGATTTTAATGTCACAGACTCTACGTTTGACTGTAAATTGAAATGATGCAAATCGATACCATCAGTATCCCCGATAAAAAAACGTTTAGAAAACAACTCAACAATCCCTGTAGACTCCTATGAAGAGGAGACAGGTCAAGATGGTTCTTTCAGGAGCGTATTAAGTCAATAAATTACCTAGGCTATACTGGTGCCACATGAAAAACGGAATTGTTATTGTTTTAAGAATCACGTTTGGCCTTGTGAAAGAAAAATGTAAAAACAAATGGACTATCAATTTTGTTAAATGAAAGGGACTTGCCAATATATCACGACTTTTAGCTTTGTAAATTAAGAATTGTCTGGAATCGTGGCTATATATAATGTCAGATCTGAGAAACGAAAAAATCTCAGAAATCAAACAAATAAAGGTGATGGTGTGTGTGGTAAAGTGTACACTATCTTTTTCTCATGTAATATGGGTCTTAGTCACGATATTTCAACTTTTACCATTCAATTCTATTTTTCATTCAGAAGTAAAGTGGACCACTCAATTTGAATTCTTAATTCCTAATGTTCCTAATGGTCTTTACTCTCTGATATGATAATACAAATACATGTAATATTCTGAGAATTAACTCAGAATTAGGTCCATTGCACCAAAATGACTGATATCCAGTAATTTATTCGTTATAATTAATTTGTATGCCATATTTTTTGCATTTAACACACTAAAGTTTAAAATAAATCTAATACCCATCAAAATATTTCCTGCAGCAATCACCAGAAATCGAGGTTACGTTACGTTACTTTACGTTACGTTACTATAGTGAAACCATGTAGGCTATTAGCAAGTTATCGATACAGGTTAGTTGGTGATACTCTCTGACTCTTTGAAAGGGTTGGTTAGCAAAATTGAAGTTTTCACGTATATGTCAGTCGACCCATTTGTTTGAGTTGGGATCCTTCGAAATAACACGAAATCACGAGGATAATACGTGTTAAATGAATATCATTTGCTAATAACTTTTTCAAGGACAGTTCGGAATGTGTTTTTTTCAAAACATTAAGACTAAATTTTAGCTATGATATAAATATTTCACTGTAAATTGATGCAGACTGGCATGTATTGTGGTATTCAATAGGAGGGTTTTCTGTCAGAGCTCATGCAGTGCGTAGATTTAAGTGCCTTTTCTTTAACCTTCATAGAACACCTTCATCTGGCATTCAACCATTCAAAAGTGTGATTATAATACCTAGCTTTAGCTATTCACATAATGATTCTCTCTTTTTCACATTTAAGTAACAAATTCAACCTGACTTATAATCATTGTAGTATAAAAAGTCAAATTTGTCGAATACCATTCTGTATATTAGCGTGTGAGATGTAACAGACACGAAGCGTAACATAATGATTATAAAATACACACACTATAAAAAGTTTATATTACAAACAGAACACCTTCTACTGTCAATTTTCTTGTTTTTCTAAATCAAAGGTTTATTGGAGATAGAATGAAAGAAAGTGATAACTTCCACACTAATGATAAACCAATTTAAATCTATACGGATGTGATTTTCTTTAAAGAATGTATCATAACCGTTAACGATAACAATTTTCAGGTTAAACATTCATGTGAAGTCGAAATGAAATGAAATGCGTTAAAGAGCTATAAAGCACCCAATTGTGTGTGAATGTCAAATAGCACACTGTAGTTAGAAGAGTCGGGCAACATGGGCAGGATCTGTGTCAGTTGATGCACCATTGACGGACCGAAATTCCAGCTGGTATACACCCTTGGTCGAATACCACATGACTGTGGTAAATAATAGCCAAAGTAAAAGTAAAATTGTATGCAGGGATATCTGAACAAATTAAAAAGGCCATACACTGAAGGAATTTATGCGTTTCAGGGACACTGGTAGTATAAAATAGCACCATTCCAATTTTCAATCAGACGTCTGTGGGATCTTTGAAGTTAACTATAGCTAACTATCGAAAGCTGCAAAAACTGTTTCTATAACCACAGACATCTAATATGACAGAATTTGAATGATGCAGATAGAAGCCATAAATGGCTTTGATACACATAAATAGTTTAGAGAAGTTTACGTTTCGCAATCCTTTAATCCTTTTAAGTTATGTGTAAATGGGAACTGATTTGCATTACAATAACTACTAGAACAGGCCCTGCCCTTCTGGTCAAACAAATCTCATAATTATTTTGCCAAACAAAAATGGCGAAGAAGCTTTACCAAGACTGACTCTTTCTAAATTCTTAGTCCCCAAATCTAGGAGTTAAATTTGAACTCACTTCATTGGCTCAAGAACAGTGACTTACATCAGTCTCATGAGAATATTACAACTCTGATCGATTCAATCTCAAATTGTTATCGCAATAATTCAATGGAGGATAAACTAAAAGGGTGATCGTCTGCAGTATTTCATAGATGGAGCCACATACCACCAATGGCGATAACAATATTACTTCATTGACTTTGATGATTCGGGTGATAAGTTAAACTATTTATTTATTGAGATGGGATGATTAGATTTGTGATAGATGATTAAATAAAACGCGAAATTAAAGATTATTCACTTTTTATTTACCGATTAGCATCAAATTTAGAACGATTCCAGAGGCTCTTCTTTCTCAATTGACAGATGCATCGATGGCTTAATCCTGCATTGCATGCAAGGCACCTGGATATGGTTAATCAAATTGTATAATATGCATTGTACTGGATAGGTGCATGAACTCCTTATATATAGTGTTCTATTTTCTTTTTATAGAGGATGCTCGAAATCGCCAAATAGGGAGAAATGCAGAATGCACAGGACGGACACAGCACCCAAATCCTGGTCTTTCTATTGTGTTGTAAGAATGTTGTATTTCTTGGAGCTGTGGTGGCTCAGTGGGTTAGATGCTTGCCCGCTCACCTGGTGGTGTAGGGTTCAAACCAGGCGTAGGTCCAGATCGTACCTTCTTATTTTTCAACCCGGTTTCCCTTTTATTAGGTTGGTGTCAGTTTGGTTCACCATTCATTAAGTAGCTTACCTTAGCTAATGATTATAGTATGATCTTTATCACCATTGATCTATTTACTGTTATCAATTACTATTGATTTCTTAAACAAATTAAGCTATGGTCTGCTGGAGATTTTGTCTGTGGGTATATTTTTAAATCGATGAGGTGCTGGGTGGAATTGTTTTAGTCTTTAAGATGTTCTTATCTTTAAACTACTCAGACAGAGTTATAGATGTCTAATTATTACAATTTGATCATTCATCACTAAAGATACCCGTAAACATCTTCAGAATAAAAATCCAACCCAGGTTCGTATAGGCTACAACTTGTAAAAAAGAACCGATGCCAGAAACGGATGTTATTAAAAATTTCATAGAATCTGTGTTCGAGATATTGTTTTCTGCAAGTCGGTTCGAGTATCTATTTTTTACCTTCGAGAGATGTAAAATCATTACCGATCAAAACTGATTCCGAAAACAAGAATGACGAAAAATGATAAATTTTGTCCACACGCACACTAACAAGAAAGAGATGTATTTTTATCTGATCTCATCAAATATTTTCTCATTTTCTTGCTAGTTTCAATAACTAATTTAAATATTGTAGCACCTTTGATGGATATACATACAGTGGCGGAGCCAAAGGGGGGCAGAGGGGGCAGTTTTTTGGCATTGGAGGTTAATGTGTCTGGTTCCATTAACTACCCTCCTTGCCACGTGAAAGTTTGTCGTGTTCAGGAAATAGAGCTATTACTTTATGAAACTCTTCAAAAACATCTTTACATTTTGATGGAGTTAATCGATGTTTGAAGCAACGATGCCAGTACGACTTGAGTTTAGAAACGGCCAGTAATTTTGACTAGTCTGGGAAAGATAATTGGAAGAAAAAGGTTTTCACTATTGAAGTATTGATTGGTATGAGAAAGGCTTTAGAATATACATTAAGGAATAATCCCTGAGTAATAAATCGAGAGAAAACGAAAGTAAAATGTCAAGCATGTTGTCAGCAAGGTGTAATATGATAAGACCATGTTCTAGAATTTTTTACTTTGACGTATGATATAGCTAAATGAATTTAGTCACGATATCAAGTAAGGTAATTGATACAAACAGATAGTTTGTATTTAACTATGTCAAATCATTGTGTGTACGGGAATTGGCCTGATGATATGGCTTTTTAAAATCAACAGAAAATCTCAAGACCTGGTGTTATGCTTTGACACTGCCTAGTACAAAAACAGCAATTGGCTATAATTTTAAGTTAAAAAACATGGTCCAAGGACGTATGGGTAGAGTAAACGAAGTTTTAAGTCATTAACAAGGAAATTCAAACTCTCTTACAACAAGACTCTCGATTAGAAAGGACCATGACTCTTTTGCAATTATTACTTGCCATTGGAATTATCGCCTTGCTTTGGAACTATGAAAATTAGGCGTATTCAGCTACGAGGAATACCATGTTTTTATATCTAACCTCAAGATGATTATGCTCATCCTACAATTTATTATATACCTGCTAAAATCAATAATCCACAGTGAAGCCCTACTTGATAGTATTAGCAGGTTTCCTTATCATGCATCAGCCATTTTAACATCTTGTAGTGGGAGAAACGTGTCATAAACATCGCTGTCTTATCACCTAATAAAGTATTAAAAGTTCATTATGACCGAATTGGCGCTCCATAAAGATACAATCTGATTATTTATTGAAGGAAATTATTTGAAAGCTGCAGACAGATTTTATTCACATTTTTATGACTTCTTTTTAATCAACTGAACTGACACATATTAAATAAATGGAGAAGACAGAACAAGGTTGATGGTGTGTAGGTGAATAATTATCCTATATTACTACTGGAAAGAGCTTTAGGTCACAATGATGTATTAAACAACGTCGTGGCCTAGATGTCTATCCACCTATCTTTTCCAGAAAAGAGAATTACATCAAATTCTACCTCACTGTATTTGGGATAAGAATGCTAAAAATTTCCCAGTTTAAGTGTGCAAAGCTAAAAAAGGAAAACTTTTCTCATTCTATTAATAAAACGACAAAACTAGAAATAGAATGAGAGTTTTACGTCTTATTTTTTTGTCGCTCCTAAAACTGGTAACTGTGTGTAGTAAAGGGGAAGGGAATTACGATGTGACGACGATATGAGGATTCTTTAGGGTATATTGATGAGCACAAGCCTGTAGCACGGTTACATACTAGACAATTTATCCGTCTGTCCTGTACCCAATAAGGGAATAGGGTAAAACAATTCATCGGCACATGGGAAAGACCTTTATATCTGTATGTACTTTCTGTATGTCCCTACCTTAGAACTTTATCCTCTATTGTTTAGAGGGATAAATCAAAATTCTGGAATAACATTTGTGACTACTCCCTAAGTAGTTCAAGTTATATATCCGAACACGCAAAAACATTGTAAATTGTAACTATTCAACTAAGGAAGGGAGAAAACTCCACTTATTGGTAAATTGAGAGATCAATATAGACCATTACAACTGATCAAATATGTTGAACACAGCCGATAATAAGAGTTCAATTGTCTAAATGCTATATAACATATTGACTACTAAATATTATAGATTTATTTCTTTAGTATTTACATATTGTTAAGTTTTACACTGATTATTATCTGTTTAGTGTATTTATTGTTGCTGGGGTACAATAATATATTAATGGAATTTCACCAATTCTTGTTGATTTAAATAATGTTCTGGAAATTGAACGTGACATATTAATTGTTTTTATCTATTTTCAACTCTTATTTGTGTTAGAACTGTACTTCCGATTCCATGAAATTGATTGGGTATGTACTTCCAGATATTCTCCAACGGTTTCAATCATTTACATAGAATTGTTCTGTTGCATCATGTACGGCACTTTACTTACTGCTTCGAGACACATCGCAGCGGCCTCGAGTTCGAAACTTGGCCACATCCTCTGAGGAGGGTCGTCGTGGGTAGAAATAAAAGGCTCGATTTAAATAACTTCTTTTCCGAATAAGTATCCATCTGATAAAGTAGATCAAGGTAGTAGGACCATTTTTGCGTATCATCGGCTCAAAGTACAAGTATTCCAATTTTCGGAATAGTCACTGCAAATAAAATACAGAGTGGTTCAACTGTTCATGGAAATGTTGTATTGTTTGTCTGTTGGCCGAGAAAAACATATTAGTCATATGGATAAGGATTTCGTTACAATTGCCCGTACTCGAGTAATTTCTTCTGACTACAAATAAATACCATTGTGCAAAGAACAAACTTTCAGCCAATTCGACAAGTGTTTTTTATTCTTTTTAAAATATATAATAGATTTTGAGGAAATGAAATTTTACGAATCAGTTCCAATCATCAGTTCTATACTTATATATAATTAGGTCATGGATGAAGCAATATTGTGACATAAAGGATTTTTGTCAGTCTCCTTCTGGCCCAAATTTCGAAAAGCTTTAACCTAATAAAGAAAGACGGTATAAGCTTTATATAGCCTATATCGGGAATAGAAATGTTGTCACGAACAAATGTGTCAACTGAAAACTGTATAATGACTGTAGTTGTGTGGTTAATGTTGTGGATAAAGCAACTTGTGGGATTTGAGTAAGAAATCAATCGTATTGCCTGCTATTCCAGTCTTTTATTGAATCATTATATCACAGGATGTTATTAACCCCCTTTCCCCCGCCTTCTGAGTCATTAGACTACTCTAAAACCATGCAGTAGAATCCAATTTGCCACCAGAAACACCGAGAAAATCGATTGACCTGATAGTTAGAGAACTGTAATTACCGGTAACCGCGCTTCTCATATGACATTATTTCTCCTAATATTCTCTACTTGCCTATATTTGGAGACTTAGCTTCACAATGTTTTTATTGCTTGACGACATTGCTTACTGATCATGTATTATGTTCCATTCTTGTGCTCCAGAGAAAGATAACAACTCTTAAAGATCAGCATAAATCGTCATCAGAATAGATCATCTTCAAGACCGTCGTTTGTTGTCAATGTACCAATGTCCCTTAATGACTTTCATTGGAAATAATTCATTTTCGTCAGTATAGACCATGTTCACTAATATTTATCAACCAATGATAGTCATCAGCAAGACTGCTCATAAACGATTCTCATTAACGGTTGATCTTTATAAGCAACAGTTCTCATTATTAATATCAGAACCAACATTTTTCACATCAACATATAAGCTCATCAATGATGGTCATCAGCAAGAATGTTCATCACAGAATCTCATTAACTAGGCTGTTGATCCTCATCAGCACCAGTTCTCATCATTGATATCAGAACCAACATTCTTCACTGATATAAATTATCTTTAAAACTCATCAATGGTCGTTATCAGCAGGACTGTTCACCACAGAATCTCATTAACTACGCTGTTGATCCTCATCAGCACCAGTTCTCATCATTGATATCAGAACCAACATTCTTCACTGATATAAATTATCTTTAAAACTCATCAATGGTCGTTATCAGCAGGACTGTTCACCACAGAATCTCATTAACTACGCTGTTGATCCTCATCAGCACCAGTTCTCATCATTGATATCAGAACCAAAATTCTTTACTGATATGCATTATCTTTAAAACTCATCAATGGTCGTCATCAGCAGGACTGTTCACCACAGAATCTCATTAACTACGCTGTTGATCCTCATCAGCACCAGTTCTCATCATTGATATCAGAACCAACATTCTTCACTGATATACATTATCTTTAAAACTCATCAATGGTCGTCATCAGCAGGACTGTTCACCACAGAATCTCATTGACATGGCTGTTATCTTTGATCTATCAGCTATCTCATCAGCACCAATGATCATCATTGATCCTCATCATAAAAATGGATATTCCTCATCAGTGTCATTGTCCATGCTTGCGGTTTTGAGCTTTTTGTTGTTTTTTGGTGTCCTCCATTTGCTATTTTGAAAATTGTCACTTAAACCAAAGCTGTTAAACCATCAGATGTTTAAATATCTCAAGTGTACAAGTGCTTGAAATTGTATTGATAGAGCTATATTCATTAGAAATTTGGCAGTAAGTACCAGTATACATATACCAGTATTAAAATCTAAGAGTCAGGTTATTTAGGTACAGCCAAGTAATTATGAAGGTAAATAATGTTATTTACATACAAACAATCCCCAGGTATTGAAGGTAATCTGTTAAATATATATGTAATTTCTCTTAAACTCCCACTGTCTTCTCTGCAACTCTCATATTTATCTTAAATTTCATACCCTCCTTAAGTGTTGTCTGACATGTTAAAAAAATATCATATAATGAAATAGAAATTAAGCCATTGGGCTACATCTTATATCAGTCTACAAAGATCTTGCTCTCTTGTAGCTTTGTTGCTGGCATGGTTGGTTAACGATTGTTAGTTTGGGGTCAGACTGACTTAATAATGGCAACTGTCTCTGTTGAGAGTCTCCCATGGAGTGTCTGGTAGAGTTCATACTGAAGAAAATTGAATTAAATAGTACATTCTGAAATATATTAAAAGGACAAAAACTATAAAAACATATGTTTGTATTAGTTAAAAATGCATATGGGGATGTGATTGGGGGTACAAACTACTTTTCTAGTCCTCCCCCCCCCCCTCCCCACCTCCCTCCCTATACTCTCACTGGCACTGCCACTAACTCTTGCATTTGTTAAAAAGAGTCCACTTTGGAGGGTATAACTTTTGCAACTAAAAATTTTTTTTAAGGTTAAAGCAAGAGTCAAGTATAATGATGATGATGATGATATAGGATTTCATATTGAATTTATATTTTAATACTGATAATATTACACATTTAATATAGTATCATATTCCTTTATAAATATTAAACTTGTTATCCAAATATTAAATGTGAAGCCTGTAAATGTAATCGTAGCCTCCAGTCTCCTTCAAATCTGATTAAATTTAATAAAAACTGGTGTTCTACATGAAATGTTCTCTAATATTCAATGTATTTTTATCATAAAATTACTATGGCCTCTGCACTTTAATTCAGGGAATATTGATAACTTTTTTTTTAGCTCACAAGAGTAGAAGACAAAGAGTTGACTTAAGACAAAATAGTCTTTACTAGATTCTCACAAATCCCAAACTTGTTTGCAAAAGTTAAGACCATAGTGCAATATTCACTTACTTCATAACTAAGATGGATGGCGAGGTTATGTTACCGGCGTGGTTATATTTTATATTCCATTCCATGCTCTTTATCAACGGAAACCACATATTATGAAGATTGACCATTTTTACACAAGGACAAGGTGAAGGTCATAGAAGATCAGATCTCCCTTGTATGAATGATGCTCATGATGCAGCAAATAAACAACCTTGAATGTTCAGCAGTAATGTTTCTTGGGAGATATGTAGGCCTGTCCTATAAAATCCTATATAGTTTCATCTCAGAAATAATCTTTGTGACAATTCTGCGCAAAAAATGATTCTTCAGTCTAAACCATATTGACCTATATTTTCTGATAAATACAGAAGTCATATGTGAGATTGTCAATCTGCCATAGTCTTCTCACTTTCATTAACAATATTCTTCATTTACTCTTCTCTTCTGTCATTCTTCAACTCAACTGTCAAATCTTCATCCTAAAGACACAGTTTTCTGAAAGCTGAGAAGGTCATAGCTTTCCAACTTGTCAGGTATCTAATAATTGGACATGAAATTTAATAATGCATCTTTAGTATAGATCGTGATAAGACTTTAATAAGTTTCTATATTCTACAGATACTCTTACTAAAGTTAATGTCACTGGACTTGGACATGGATTTCGGAAACTTCAACACCCGTTTGAGCAATCATACTTTAGTCTCAGAAACGGAAATTGTAAAAAGGTTTTGTTAAGGGACCACTGATAGCATTGATTTGCACCATTCCAATTTTCAGTCAGAAGTATATATGACATCACTATACTACTTATCAGTTAATACTTATTAGCTGTTATTAACAGTTTTTGCCTGAGTGACATCATAAAAGTTAAATAATCATTTCTATAATTAATCAAACTACAGACATCTGACGGAAAATTGTAATGATGCAAATAGATGCCATAAATGGTCCTAATACACATAAAAAAGCTAGAGACCCCTTTTTACAAACCCTTTAACCTTAATAAGAATTGATTATGCAATTGAATCTTACAAGTCCTATTGTTAGTAACATAATACCTGATGTCTCTTGATGGTCATTTTGTATAATAAAAAGTTTGAAATACTGCATTGAAAATATAGCAGTTTTATGAAGATCCTGTAGTTATTGTGTATGTTTAGGGAGGGGAACCACTGATCTTTATTTTAAATTGGGGAATACAAAATCATTAGTCTTTAATTATCATTTATTAAAGACAAATGAGAAAAGATGGATAAGGTTCTTTACAAAACATAAGAGATAAGACATTGAGAATGTTATGAACATTGACATTGAAACAAGCAAGAAACGTGAAAATGTAGAAGAAAGATGCTAATTTCAGTAATCTTTAATTCATGAATAGCAAAGATAACCAAAATATTCTGCAACAATGTGCTAGGAAAGTTTTCAATGAATAATTTCAATAATCAGATTCTACCATGAAAAGAATGCTCTCTATTAAAAGGCAATAGAATTCACCGCATGGTTTGGATTGTGATTGATGGGTCAGGAAGGTAGTGTATAATAAAAGTGAAAATGAGGAAGATAGAAAAGCCTTTATCAGATAACCTTATTGACCTAGTAGTAGTAAACAGACACATTACTTGCTTGGATGAAAACATCAGCAGAATTAAACAAGATATACCAGACGTCTAATTACTATCCAATCAAAATTCTTCTATCTTTTTCCTATCTATCATCTACAATGATAATGCAAAGAATGAGTAAAATTTAAAACTGTTCTGTAATTTGCCATTTTTTATTGATACCTATGCAAGTTTTTTAGAGCTTCAAGCCTTAATTTAAAACAGATAACCTGCAATTTTATCACCAATTTTTTTTAAAGTTGGCTGATTGATACGGATTTCTTCAAATGTATAAGTTGATCAGTAAAGATCTCTATATCAGATTTAAACTTGATGTGGATAGCTGAAATTGTGCTTTATCAGTCGGTAAAGAAAATACTTTGATAGCTAGACACGTTTAAGTACACTTTTCATGAAAGGCTTATATTGGTAATGAAATTATTGTTCTTTAAACAAAAGATTTGTCACATTAAAAATGTTATGAATATAAAACCAGTATAACATGATGCTTTCAGGATTATAATGGAATATTAACAAGCCTGCAAACATACATTAGACTCTAGCATTTACTTAAATAAATACATCAAGCTATTTGATATCTCATTTATAATGGAAATATCATCAAGTTTGTTTAATTTCAAACCTATACCTGCTATATGTAATATGACGTTAATTATCATTTTAAACCTTGTTAATTTCTTACAAATTAAACTAAAAGGTTGAAAGTCTGGTAATAGAACAAGCTGATTAATGTCGAACACTGGTTACTGATCTCTTTTCTAGATCATTAAATCAGGGCTTTTCAACCTTTTTCTTTCTTTTACCCCTTTCAGGATCCATCATCGATTGCATTACTCTTTTTCCCCTTTGATTCCTTATTTTGTTGTGATTTAGTCAGAGAATATGGTCTAACTAAATAGAATGATATATTATAATTGTCCAATAATTTTATGCTAGACTACCAAGCACCTCATTACCAACAATTTTAAACTTACCCCCAGGTTCAAAACCCCTTCATTAACTCATGGTTGCCTTAATGACACAATTGCATAATAAAAAGGTATACAATCTACAAAGATAATCTGAGTATATGAACAATAATATTCATTAAAAAGACTTCAATCTAAAATTGATCTGAGATTTTGCCTTGCTCTATAAAATCAAACTTAGGGTAATATTGAGAGAAGAAAGGTCTGTGGTCATGTAAACATTTCTATAGATTTGTTTATCCAAGATATTTGTTATTTCACAAACATCCTCGCTATAGTTTATATTTAATTTAATTACATTCTATGATGATTTGGTGCAACTGGTGTGTTGTAGACTAACATCGTTTTCTTTTCTTGACAACCTTGTCTTCTTAATTTGAGGCTTTCTTACAGTCTAATAGTCTAGATTTAAGACATCCTTTCCCTAGGTTACTTATAGTAAGTTTCTATATTTTTCTACTTTTCTTATCTTGGAATATCTGCTGTGTAAGGCGTTAAGTGTTGATCTTCATATAGTTGGCTACCAAAATAAAGATAGTAGATCACAGCCATATATGCCCACCACGGCATGCGGATGGTAAATATTCAAGAATTTGGGGCAAGGGCAATAACTCTGCTTCTAACTGTCGAAAATAGCTCAAATTCGAACTTGATCTTTGTTTTATGAATATGTATACACATACCGAATTTCATTTGATTCCATCAAAAAATCTAGTTTTTAGAGCGTTTACTAGCAAATGTTGACGGACACACCGACCGACTGACGGACAGGGGTGCCGACAATATAAGTCCATATATGAAGTAGTGGGCGTATCAAAATACATTATAGACTATTTTCCACTTTGGAGTGGCTTTATCATTCACTGGATATGAGAACGCCATTCTGACGAAATTAATTTGTTGCATAAGTATCACAAATAAAAGTTTTGTCCTGGTGCAAAATTGCAGAGGGCCTTTTGTGTGTCCACATTTGAGTATTAAGTTACATGCTAGATTAAAATGTCTATACTATGGTACTTGATTGTCTTACCAAGTATTAAATACATAGGTCATATTGACAATTACATTTGAAAAGTATGCATATTTTATGTGTTATTATATTATTATCTTCAATCTTATTTATACAATTCAATAATTTATTGTACAGATATCAATGATATACAATATATTCAGAAATATTATCTTTCAAACCTAACTGCTATCATAAAAATTGTAAGGAATTTAAAAGGCAGATGTTTCTAATAGAATGTTTTCTAGTTTATGCTGACAGACACAAATCACACCTGTATTTTACAAATAAATAAACAACAGTTCTCCATCAAAAATACCTGTAAAAACTTAACCAATTATAATATTATTAATCTTTTTTTCAAAGAAAAGGTCATTTCTGTTTTCTAATGAGGATTATCTAAAATTAATGCATCCTCATCATCCCTCAAGACAACATTCGTCAAAATCACCTTTTGATAATCACATGACATCTACTTTAACCAATCAAATTACTTCACTCCATTAAAAAATGCTATCACTGGAGAGGGCAGAAATTTGATTGACTAAAGCAGGGTTAGGTCAAAAGGTTGTTATATTTAAGAGCCCAGTCTTGAGACCCTAACTGAAGTGGCTATATGAAATATAAAAGCTAATAAAAACCAAACGAAAAGTTTGGTCAATTGATTGACACCCAATGATAAAAATTCTGATGTTTACAACTATTGGATATGAATCTATCTTAAAAACTTTAAACCCTGTGAAAATCCCACCCTTTGTAAAAATACTCAGATCTTTGCTACAAGTTTTGTAACAATTTTTTAGATTCCTGGGTCAAGTTTGATGTTCATAAAAATTAGTTATTCTTTGTCCAATAAGATGGTTGAGAATCTAAACTTACCCAGGAAAAATGAAATTTTGTTTCTAGTTTCCCATGGCAAACTCTTAAAATTAATTAACACAAGTTCAAAGTTGTTGACACATTTATTGTTGTTAGCACAAACTGAAAAATTTTCCTTCTTGTGACAAGTTTGGAGATTTTAGTTACATGGTATCACTCTGCAGCTGAGTTTACATTGCTGTTAGTAAGTCTTGTTTACCCAATTGAAACAGCTTATGCCAACCTGCAACTGAGTTGTCAACAACTATCCATCTATTTGAGAAAGTTATAAGCCAAATAGTTTTTCTCTGCAGAGAAGTTCAGTAGTAGTGATTTAAACTAGAGTTATCTCCCATCGATAGTAGCAGAAGTCAGTTGTGAAACAGAGGGTTGAAAATCAATATTAAAGATTAGTAATGTTTTACTCTTCAATCTGCTACAGTCTGCTGTCTATTGACAAGTGTTATCTGTAGGAAAACATAGCTCTTATCAAAACTAATAAACAAATGAAGTTTTTCACCATGCTGAGATTAACATTTGTATTATTAAAGATTGGAGAAAAGCCCCATGTGATTCCTGTGTTGACAGGTTTTCTTTGACAACTAATGTTTCACTGTCTCTTTCTAATTTCCTGAAATTTTATACACTGAATAAAATAATTATTACAAATGTACAAATTCCATTTTACAAGATTTTCAATTACAGACTAATTCATACGGCAGAAGTTTTTATTTTACATCTAAATTAACCTTTTTTCCCATTTTTTTCTTTATAAATGGATTTTTTGGAATGAAAATTATATATTGGAGAAGGGGAATGGTATATTCTTTATAGTTTTATCATTGACAGAATTTTAGCTTTTGAGAGCACATTTCATGGGTGGATTTTTTCAAAGAAGTAGATACCACACAGCAAAACAGTAAAATATGGAAATGAATTTCACGTGGACCACAGCCATATACGCCCTTCACGGCATGAGGATGGTAAAAACGAAACATCCATTTTAGGTTTCATCAAAATCGGTTGAAAACTAAGAGAGTAATAGCATATTCAAGATTTTGGGGCAAGGGCAATAATTCTGATTCTAACAGTCGAAAATAGCTCAAATTCGAACTTGATCTTCGTTTTCTGAATATGTATACACATACCGAATATCATTTGATTCCATCAAAAAATCTAGTTTTAAGAGCATTTACAAGCAAATGTTGACGGACGGACGGACAAATGGACCGACGGACGGACAGGGGTGCCGACAATATAAGTCCACATAGAGATGTGGCCGTATAAGACAATATACATCCACATAGAGATGTGGGCGTATGATAAAAAGGAATTGAATTAATCAGTGTTCTTGAATAATCAGTTTTTACCTGTCATGTATAGTATGTATGAAATTTTGATTTTGTATGTTTGGTTAATACTTTTACAACCTTCCTATCTCCATACTCTGGGGAAGAATCAGGGAAGTCCTAATAAAGTAGGCCTCGGCTCCATAGACTTAATATGTTGTATTGTATAACCAAGACAACTAGGATCAATCTATATAAAAGCTGTAGCCCTAGTCATTAATTAAATTTTATATAATATAAAAATCATTATGATTCTATTATCATTGCCTGACGTAAACAAACAAAAAACGTGTAATAAAAAACATAGTATCCATGATGTTGATTTAAGATAAAATAACAGAATAAAACTAAAATAGGAAAGTAATGTCTGGAAGGAAAGATTGTCAACATTTTTAAGACTAGTCCATTAACCTTCATGTCATTATTTCAGTCTTCAAGACATTCAAACCTGCAATGTTCCTGGGCCCAATGCATACTGGTTCTGAACTAATTCTTAAGAAGCATAATTGTTTCCTTGTTGACTGAATAATAGTTTATCTTTCATAAGTATACATTCACAGTTAAACAATTAGACATGACCAGTACCTTCTGCTGAGTGAAATGAAACTGTGCGTAGGTGGTGGTCAAGGCAACCTATTAAGTCACAAAGAATAATTCAACACACACCCATCAAAACCTTGCACATATAATTTGAAGTTGCATTTTTTTGCATTAAAATAAGTAAAATGTGCTTTGGATTATTCCAGATTTTAGATGAAATAATTTAAGAACTTTATTGTTTTTCTCTAATATCTTTAAAGAGTGAGAGTTGGCACAGATGTAAATAAAGAGGAAATGTAATTTCTAATGAGATTGTTTATAACAGATACATACTTAACTTGTAAACTA
This sequence comes from Lottia gigantea, assembly GCF_000327385.1. Lineage (NCBI taxonomy): Eukaryota > Metazoa > Mollusca > Gastropoda > Lottiidae > Lottia > Lottia gigantea. Next base: position 320,318 of record NW_008707443.1, read on the forward strand.
TTGCCAAGAGTTCCACATCTGAAAACTCATGTTGGTGGTTTAATTTGGGTTAAAGGGTTAAAAAATGCAGGAATTTGACACTCTTCATGAAATAAGAGGCATGTGAATGGCTTTTTGAAGATTCAAGTTCTATACTGACCTCAGTAATTGGCTTCTTACAGGAAGTCTGCTATCTGTCAGCAATAATAACTTCAAAATTTGCCAAGATCTTTTCCATTGCTCGTTAGTGAACAGTTTCTATTATTCTTTTCTTCTGTAAACATCTGAAATGTTACCAAAAATACTTTGGTAAAAATCAAGGTGAAGGTCATTTTTCAAAAAATGCAATAGTGTGATCTTTTAGTCAAGTTGAAAATTAAAGTGTTATTGTAATGTGTTTTTTATACCTTGTTTTTGTAGGTAATGTATATAATGAAGGATTATTTATGATTAACTATGTTTTGACTCGTGAATCAAAATAACCATAACTCATGATTTTATGCAATAGAAAACTGAAATTACTACAGATTGCTTCGGATAATACTAGGCTATGGCAAGCACTGTGCAATGAGGAAATTTATGGCCAAGATAGCTACATTAACTCTTTATGGACTTTCAATTTTTAAAAAAACTGTAACAAGCCTAACCTGACACAAACTATGCTAATTCTCAGTCACAGTCCCAAGGTTAGCAAGCAATCTATCTAAGTTGCCGAGTCTGTGTGATTCTCTACATCATTTATCTCTTATAGATGAACAATTATGTAGCTAAAACATGCTGCAGGAATTTGTCAGTAAAATGTGCGTCATCAAGAATGAATGCAGTGAACTGGTGTACCATAATGATAGTAGACGAAAAACTAAGAAGTAATCATAACAGGTGCATCTTTTTGTATCAGTCTATTTCAGTTACATTATACGTAACAAGAGAACATAAATATACAAATTTTATCATTTAGAATGTAAAAACAGTTACAAAATATGGTATTAGAGACCTATTTAAATAAAGAACAGATAGTACTTCAAACAGTTCTTCTGTGAAATAGAAATTTCTCAAATATTTGGGGCACCACTTACATTGAAGCATTTGATTGGTCAAAACTAATTAGACTCTAATATCCTTCTACCTGATTGGACAATGGCGTGAAATTTTTATTCCTGGCACACTTCTGGCATTGTGCCAAATACTCAAATTTCACTAATAACATAGCTTCCGTACGATGTGAAGCCAGTATAACCAGCAAGTAATTTGGTTGGAAGCCTGCAGTGAAATTTACTGGTTTGAGGAAAGCGAGCTCTGTTACAGCTGTCAAGATTGCTTATTACGTGCTCAAGAAAACTCATTAAGATAGCATTAATAGAGACAGGCCATATTTCTTCAATCTTCATATATTTTCTACCTCACATCATTAAAGAGTAGAAATTCTACCACTATGAGTTCTTAAATTAACTAATTATTATTATATGATGTATGAATTATGCCTAGCAGTAATGTTTCACTTATTTCCTACTGAATATCTTGTATAGAATATTATAAGCGCTTTTATGACAAATTTCATCAATTGGATTTTCACTTAAACATTTCTAAGCTATTTGTTTGATTAATTTGTTATAAAAGGACATTGCACCTAATTATCCCAAATACAAAAATACATCAGAAAGACATTCTATATATAGTTTACAGTGCGTCGTTTTCAATTTCAATTTTTGTGAAAAAAGACAGACTTTCTTTTGAAAATTTTGAATCTACATTTTCACCGACTTTTCATATTAAAGGTCACATTTATGACTAATTTCAACAAAAATAGTTGTTTTCGTACAATATATTTCCATAGATGTCATCCAAATGTCAAATTATCAATTCTTCTAAATGTTTTTCAATAATGTAGAATTTTCATTTTGCATGTACCCTGGATGATTTTTATACTTCTACTAGTATTAATGATATTAAATGAAATGGACTAGTATAAAGGTGCTAAAAGGTGTTTAACCATCATCAAATCATCATCAAGTAAATTACAAACTGATAATAATTTTAAATAAATCATGCCTACCATTTACCTAATGTTTTTGATCATGCGGAACCGTAACCCTGTAACTGATAGTAACTACACTTGATCAAACTGTTTCTATTGTCCCCACTATTAACTATTGATGAATTTTGACTCATTGGAATGGTAAAATTGTTACAACTGATGGTACTCTGGAGAATTGAATGTCAGTGGAAGGCCTGAAGCATTTATATTTAAAAGCGGTAACAAAAATCATGAAGATGATACAGTATATGTAATTACAAGCTAGGAAGTAGAGCAAATTTTTACTTTTGATTAAGTCCATCATCTGGTAAAATGAATAACACTATTATTATATAATTAAATCTCAAATATTTTTACACTTATATCTGAATGATGTTAAGTCTTTGAATGGTATTTATTAATAGAAAGAGCTTGGTGAACATGTAGCAGTCAATGAATACATAACCCCAAAAGTCATTTAAGGGGTAGTAAAGAGGTTTTCTAAATTGTTTATGACACTGATAGCATCAATTTACCCCATTCCAAGTTTCACAGGCATCCAATTTAAAATTTGAATAGCTGATACACATAAAAAAATTAGAAAATTCTTTAACAGACTTTCTTCTTTTTTTGATGCAGATGAGTCATCTGCCCTCTTACCGTTATTGGGCTTATAAAGATGAACATTAACATAAGCATTGTACCATTTCTGTTTGATATAGGATGATGTCTAGTTAACTTAGTTGTGTGCAGTTGTTATCATGGAAAACCACTTTTCTTTAAGTACCACACTACATATTCAAGTAGAATCATATCCAAAGAGTATGATCTATCATGAGCATCTTTGACAATGATTCTTCTACTACCTGTCTTATCTTGATTACAATATAGTTGTGTTTATATTGATAATGATTTTATCTGAGCTTAATAATTCTACAGGCCATATATAATGTCAATAAATACAGTTGATTACTGCTTGTTTTTATTCTTATCTCATCATTACTGCATCATTTCTCAGTGAAAATACACCTGTCAAAATGGTGATGTCAATTTGAATATCTCTTACAGAAGTATTGAATGAATAAAGTTGAATGATGAACATGTCAAAATGGTCCATTACAAGATTGAATATATTTTCAAAATAGAATATGCGATAGAATGATGAAAACGGTGCAGATTACCTGCAGATGATATACTTTATATCATGATTATGTTTTTGCTGAATATAATTTTTTTTTTTGGTCAAAAGACATGAAATTTGGAAACAACCATCCTTGTTCAACTTGTTCTTGTGTTTTGATAGCCAAATATTACGCAATGTTTCCTAAAAATGTGTTTATGTTATGTAATAGGTAAAAATTACGGCTCATCTCAATGCATTTTTGAAAGTTAGATATGATGACATAGAAACCAGTAATACACAAGAATTCCATTGTTTATTCAAAGGAATACTTTGAATGGTTGACATACCAGCCAAGTTACCTCATACAAAGACTTATACCAGTAGGCCTACTATGTATGTTCTATTATTTCATATTATTACTTTTAAGAAAGCATTTTATTCCTAGATGAAGTACCATTATTTTTTATTCTGTGAAATTTTGCACGTTAACCTCTTTGTTAAATGACCTGGAAAAACTTTACACTCTGATAATGGCACAGTACGGTACATAATTATGTTCCTAGAGTATGGTACTAAAACCAGATGAGTTTGGTCTCAATTTAACGTACTAATCAATATTTTACTACTAATACTTATTAACTACTTTACTAATCATTCCACCGTAGATTAGTTCATTACCATCATCAAAGTCTCTCTAGTGTTAAAGGCATTGTACTGTAAAACAGTTACTGATAATAATGGAAGATTTTTCGGGTCTAATTAGTTCAGCTGATTTGGTGTTGAAGACAAGTATTTTGTTAGTATCATAGTTTGTGACAGATTTGAGCCATTCACAAGCTGAAATATTTGGTGCCCTGGGGAAAGCAGATGCCAATTTAAAAAATACTTTGGCCAAAATCATTTCAAAAGAAACTTGGATAATAGTCAACAAGTTCCCTTTGGTGGTAAATCAGCTGTCCTGGTGATCATATTGAATTTGACACAAAATGTCTCAATTTCGGGAGTACCACACATTTGCAACATTCAAATAAATGATTTGTACATTGTTAATATCCTTAACCTAGGTCTGTACAAACATGAGTTATTTTAACTCAGGATTAAGTTTTAAGCATATAGGCCCAGCCTCACTTGTGATTTCTCTTTGCATGCAACAAAGAACATCTTATTACTTTGAATTCAATCCTTTTTACTCAAATTGATAATTTATGTAAAAGAAGTATGTTCTCTTCTTGTGACCTTGGCCTACACTTCTATTGGAGAGTTTTTCAACAGCAAACACAGTGATAAGGATGCAATTAACTATCAAGCAAATTCATAAAAATGCAAAAAGAACATATGATACTCTGATAGGATTACTATTACAGATCTGACCTCTATTGATCTACACTCATGTTGGTTTAGGAAATAATTACAACATGTTTTACATTTACTGAACATCCCAAATCAACCAATCAACCTCTCCAATTAACCCAGATATTGTAGAGTTCAAATCAATGAATTAATATATATACAAATGTATCATCATGAATTTCTATATGCCCGTATCTAATTTTGTGACACCCAATGAATGAAGTGTTTACCCGATTGATTGAAAGAACCCACCGTAAGAATCGACACTGTGTGCCAAGAAAATATCCAGAATGGCTTGCAGCTGTATAAATTTCCTCTGTTCTCATAGCACGTTTACCATTCTTACCGTTTAGTCTTTCAGGATATAAAGGAACCTTAGCTTGAAACAATTGTTCTTGAAAATAACACAGAGCAGATGGGTTGGTTATGTTAAAGAGAGTATATGATAAACAAAGTAAAGCAATATGTTGAAGAGTTGATGGTTTCCTTGATGGTTTCCTTTATAATTCCTGTAAATAGTTACTTACTTCCTCTAACTAAATTATATACTCCATTTTCATTCATTCAAGATGTGCACAAATAAGTTACTACAACTTTGTTTAAATGGTCAAACAAATTTTATAATAGTTTAACATTTGTATCTTCTGAAAATGTATCAAGAAAACCAAAAACCAGCAAAGTTCTAAAATTGTCATCAGAAATAGATTAAGGACAAAATTAAGTTGACAACAGCTACCTGTTTTATTTATTTCAAAATGAGATAAAAACAGAAGGGAGCTGTCAATGATAATTTTAACCCCCAAGTTTGAGGACAAGATATATTTGGATGATATCAGATGGTAACTGATTGCTACTAGAAAAAATGCAGTTTGTAATCAGAATCTGTTATTACTTGTGAAATCTAAACCATTCTTTAATAGAAGTTCCATCAACATCAACTTTCACGCTAGTATATGTTTAACTAGTAGAATGTTGGTAAGAAAAATAAGTTAGTGATCAGAAATAGATTGAACTGCACCTGGTGAAGATGTTAAATGTAGAGTGTTTACTCTCACTATCTGATCAGTGTGAAATTATAATGATATATGTTAAATATGTCATTTGTGTATTAACCTTAGAGCTCTCATTCCAGAAAATTTAAAAATGAGAGAAATCTGCTTTGAAAATCACCTTAAAGATTCTAAATAGTTTACCACAATTTCATGTAATGACATACCAATTGCCACTGCTATTCCTATTATTACTTTAATAACATCATGCACTTATGTAATTAAGCATATTGTTATAATAAAGGCATAACCATATTTTACTGATCAAATTTTGTGTATTTGGTTTCTCTGGAACAGTTGTACACCAGGCTTGAGTGTAATTCAATTGAACTATTGCCTTTTTTTCAAATCATTACAAGCATATGCTGCTGAGATAAACATGTGGGTACACATTCAAAGTTAAAAATACATGCTTCAGGATGACATCTTGGCATTTCAGAACTGACAAATTCAGGAAATTTCATTGGCCTCCTATCAGAAAATTCAAACAAAAATAGTTTTCATTAAAAACTCTTGGTTGTGAATATAAATGGCAATTGAATAACAAATTAACTTGCAGCTGATATTGTCCTTGAATAATTTTTGAAATGTAATATTCATTTAGCAAGGACAGAGACTGACAAACAAAAGTTGCCAAAATTATGCTGACACCATCCAAGTGAAATCAGTTCAACTGAACCTGTAGAGATTCATGATGATTACAAAAAGAATCCTTATGTTAAAATATTGGGTTAAATGTCATGAACACATGAAATAAATGTGATTCATTGACAGAAAGACCTTAGTTCCTTGATAAAAGGCTTCATTTTAATACAAGAAGACAATTCTATTTCTGTAATGTACAAGTAATTGATCGGAAATTGACTTCCAGTTTTTATATAAACTGATGAAAAAATCCATTCCACACCTTTAATCAAACTAATTTGATATTTTTTTTTTCATTTTTCTTTCCAAGTTTAAATGCCTTATAAGGAGAAAATATCACACAGTGTAGCCACTATATTTCATTTTAAACGTCTGTCTTTAAAGGGATTTTCTGATCAACAATTAGAGAATAATGATGCCTGTTTGCTACTGGGTTTGTCAACTTGGCATCCTTGCCACAAAGCTTAAAGCATACTTTGATTGCTTTTTTTAAAAGATTTGTCACCTAGATGGTAAACCAGATTTATTTAAAAAGATGGATTTCAACCTTCATCTGTTTTACAGACAGTTGACTTCTCGAATATTGTTAAATTACGATCTGGTAATAGGGGGATTATCAGTTGTGATTTATATTTAAAAGCTGAAGATGATTGCCTAATAAAGGTCGTTGCATAAGCAGGATTCACTGTTTTATCATCACCAGCATCAAATTATCTGGGATATGTCGTTTCAGAATAGTTCAGTTAAAAAATCTTTGTTTTTTTCTACATTATATCTTTTTTCTTTTACATGTATTGAAACAATTCATGATAATAAACTGAAATAGAAGTTAGTCAATATTGTTATTAGTCTATTATTCAATCTTGTACACAGAGTACCAGCACTTAAGAAGCTTCCAAAAAATCTTTATTGAAATAAGTAAATTTAATTGAAAAATTGTTGGACTTCAATTCAAAATTTCAGTAGCCAAAACCAGAAAGATTTTTTTTTAATTTACAAGTTTTAAGAGATACAGAGATTCTTATAACTGTACAGAATTGTTATAAATAAGCTTATGCAGAGATACTTATAACTGTACAGAATTGTTATAAATAAGCTTATGCAGAGATACTTATAACTGTACAGAATTGTTATAAATAAGCTTATGCAGAGATACTTATAACTGTACAGAATTGTTATAAATAAGCTTATGCAGAGATTCTTATAACTGTACAGAATTGTTATAAATAAGCTTATGCAGAGATACTTATAACTGTACAGAATTGTTATAAATAAGCTTATGCAGAGATACTTATAACTGTACAGAATTGTTATAAATAAGCTTATGCAGAGATACTTATAACTGTACAGAATTGTTATAAATAACCTTATGCAGAGATACTTATAACTGTACAGAATTGTTATAAATAAGCTTATGCAGAGATTCTTATAACTGTACAGAATTGTTATAAATAACCTTATGCAGAGATTCTTATAACTGTACAGAATTGTTATAAATAACCTTATGCAGAGATTCTTATAACTGTACAGAATTGTTATAAATAACCTTATGCAGAGATACTTATAACTGTACAGAATTGTTATAAATAACCTTATGCAGAGATTCATTTTTTATCTGTATAGTTTCTATCCTAAAGAATCTTATTTTAATGGAATATTTCTTAGAAATATGGACAGTCCATCAATAAATTGAGAACAACGCACATTAAAAGATATTTTCAATGTAAGAATTTCCATAAATCAAAGTCTTTATTGTAAATCAAAGGATAATGGGGTACTTTTCTAAAGATGTACATTAAATCAAGTTTGAGGGAAGGACATTAACTGGAAATCTTTCAAAACTACTCATTAATAAAAATCAATATGCTTTAAGTAATAAATCAACAAAAAAATCCTTTAATGAACTTTAAATATATAACAAATAGATTAGAAAACATTAAGCTCTTTTGAAAAGAAAATGGAAAAGTTAATGCGTTTCTATGGAAACTGTTTGTAATTAGTGTATTGGATGTAAAGGTCTTATTTAATGTGATAGATGAAGACTACATTGTCTCATTACTCCCATGTTATTAGTAGTCATTATTATCAAGTTAACAAATGTCAAATACAAATTACCTGAAAATAAGAAATAACACACCTGTCGGGTACCATAGAGACCATTAGATAAATATGAAATTCTATCCAATTATTAAGAATCATAATTTACTTCTAATGGCATAGAGGAAATCATATTCCTTTGAACTTTCAAAATTTCAGTTGAGGCAGATATGTTTTTTCTAAGTAAAACATCATTAGAACAGTGTCTAATATTCACTACAGAATTTTATCTTTTAAACTGAAATATGAAACAATCCTTCAACCAAAAACATTATCTAATAATTTACTTTTGAAGAGTAGAAATACAATTCTACGTAAAAAATTACAATTCTCTTCAAGTTTCAAAAAGTTAAGGCCAAGCTGGTTCTGAAGGCTTTTTAAAATACACATTAAGGTGTACCATACAGAAAGCTCTGAATCAAAAAACTCAAAATTATAGCAAGAATCATATGCTTCAAAACTAATTTAGAAATTGTCAGGAATGAATATTTGTGTGATAACCACATTTTATCACTAATTACCTTGAAGGCAAATGACCCCATGTAACTCTTTTTATTAGGAAGTAAAATTGAAAAGATGTTTCCATGACAACTTCGACTATTTTCACCTAAGTGATAATAATTCAAATAACGTTTCTAAAAGAATTTCAAATTGTTGTTTTTCAAACTGCAGCAGATATGTTGTGAATTTTCAACTGTTACAAATGTAAATTGACTTTGACGCAAATTGTTTCAAGTTAATTACATGCACATTGCTGTATCAACCCACCACAAATTTCAGTATTTACTTTCAGAAGGTTTCAAAAAGAAACTTCATTGTAAAGATAATCAGAAATTAGACATTTTAAAATTAGAAAGTTTGGAAAACAAAGTAGATATGATTTAATCTAATTAAACCACACACATTTCTTATACAATTTATCTTTTTAACTAATGCTTATTAAGGTATATCGATATACACATTTTCTTATATTTATTTATGATTCAGGCTTCATTAGCTTATATCACCACTGTAAGTAGAGACACTTCCTTCCTAATATTTATTCGTAAGCCAATATGCATTAACTTTATATGGTATAATGTATTATTTCTTTCTAATTTCTAATCACTTCTCAGTTGAAACAAGTTTTTACTTATTCCTGATAAGAAGAAGCCCTTATTTTTCAAACTCCAAAATTTTGAAAAATTTTGATAAATGTTTCTGTACTTTTCAGATGAACCGTCCAATCCAAGTTAAACCAGCTGATAGTGAGAGTCGGTCAGGTAAGTCATCTTTATATCTCTCCTTAATCCAGTACTATGTGGCAGGTGGCATTATTTTGGAGGATAATGGTATGGCATGACATATACTTGTATCATAGTCAACTACATTACCTTACACATTTCCTTAAACACGATAACATAATTTTAACCATCTTTTTCTGATTGGTCGTTTACTAAAATTGGTTTTGAATTTCATTTGTAAACCAATCAGATTACAGTATGTCTTAAGAATTGAAGTATTGTGTTTAAGAATATGCATGTACAAAATAATATCTATGATTAAATTGCACACGAAAACCAACACAAAAGTCCCTAATTGGAGATATACTTTAGTGGATGTTTAACAAGGTATTTCAAATGAACCTATTTGATCTAAGATAAGTTTGGATTATTCAAACTCACAAAGATTCTAGTTTATAAACCAGAAAATAAATTTGAGGACTATAATGGATGCATTATCTTATCAATTAACTAGCCTGCTGATTCAATTTCCTTTCCTTCCACTATTTTATATGACCAGAATCTTAATTCCTTAGTTATGATAGAGGATATCCGTAGTCTCATTCTTATCAGACATTCCTTGGGAAGTTTCCGTACTCTAATTTTGGTCCTATTATGCAGCTGTCGAACTGTCTGCTAAAATGCGGAATTGATTTAACAGGAATACTTGTTAGTTTTTTTAAGAAGCTAGTCTGCAATCATAATGTCCTTTATTCAAGTCACAACACTTGCAATCAAATAAAATGTTGGACTGCACGTAAAATTGTTGAACCTTCTTCAACAATATTGACCATTTCCTCAATTATTTTCATGATTTTAGTTGGATGGCTCTAATATCTGACAAAAAAAGGGCCAATTAGTTTGATGTTTATCAGACAAAGTGTCTGAATTATTTAATTTATTTCTGTTACTCTACAGCTCTGACAATTGAATTGAGACAAGTTCTAATAAATACCACCAGATATCTCAACTTTATAACTGTCTTACAAAATAAATATTTCTTTGATGACAAAGTAAAAAAATTTCATGCTTCTAAAAACATCACCATTTAAACATCTTAACCATTATTTCATCTGATGAAGTATTGCCAATATGTAATTGCCTGTAATTTTGCTTTGTGCTTCATTAGCCCACATGGTGCAGAGACGTACAATTCCATTTCATTTCATTATTTTTATTCTCCACTATGTGATTAGAATCTAGATGTTTCTAAGCTGTTTTTGAATACTGAATGCCTTTCTTGTATTTTTTTCAAAGTGTCCACATTTCCACACAGACTTTTTTACTTCATTCAGACAAACATGATTTTAACATCAAACTGTGCTCCTAATATGAGGTCTGTCTGAGGTCATAGTGCTTACTTCTCATTAATTCTAATAGTTGGTATATTCATGACAAAACCAAGTTTTTATCATCGAGTTAATTGTCCATAAAGTTTCCATCAGGACACCAAATTGATGTGATCTATGCTGAAATTGTATCAATTTGTGGAATAAAAATTCCATTAAGGAAAAATAACAGAAAGAAAAACTTCTTTGAAGAAGAGTTAATTTGGGATAAAAAGTTGCTTGATTTGTCATGTCTATCCTTTTGTTATTGAACAAAATACCAATATACTGGCCTAGTTCAAACCATCAGTAAACCTTAAAGATTCTTTCAAGTCTGTAATTTCTGTATCAGTTTCCAGAAGTCAAATCAATCGATCAACTTGCCTCTGAATGGAGACAAAAATTAGTTGGTTTGCTGAAATTGCCCACAGGAGAACCATGATCATCCAATCTTATTAGGATGACCAAAGTTATGTCAAGATTTTTTTCTTTTTAGCCTGAAGAAAACTTTTTTTTTATGTTGGAAGCCAGCTTAGTAATCAAAGATTGGCCTCAAGGCTCCATCTTAAGTCAAGATTTTTCTTGGTTTAATCCTGTGATTTTTAGAATCTATAGGACTTGAAGCTCAATAACACATAGATTAACTCCCAATTTTCATAGATTTCAAGTTATAAAAATTACCATAAAGTCTTAGATAAGATGGATTAAAATAGCTAAAGCCAGATTAAAATTCTGCAATTGGTATTGTAAATACTTGAATTTAAAATCGGATTGTTAGAGGTCATGGAATTTCACTCATTTGAACCCTTTTCTACAAAACAAAAATTATTTCAGATGTTAACAGATAACCATTCTCAGAATGGACTGCATAAACTGGTGTATTGTCATTGGCAAGCCTTCTGTGAGTGGTTTATTGCACATGCCTAATGGAATTCTAGGACCATTGTTGTTTCTTCACAATAAAGCTTGCCCAAATTTAAAAAAAGTTCTTAGAACAGTTGATTTAACTAAAAGGTAAACAGGTAAATTCTCTCAAGGTCAACTCAGATGTGGAACAGAATCTGTAATGTGGCCTCATATAAAAACAGAGTTTTATGTTCAGTTTGGCAATAGATAACAATTCATTTCTCACTAAATATGAATAACAATTCCTATTTATGAGATGTAATGAGAGCGTCATTCAGTTTGGTAATAATAAGTTGAGCATTATTCAAGTACGGTAATGTTTAACAAATTATTGAGATTTCCTTGTATCAACTGTCATTCACATTCAATCAACCATATTTCCATTCCAGATATGATGAAAGTCAATTCTTATGCAATCATCAAAGATAGAAATTATGATGAAAATGAAATTCATTAGAAGCAAGAATTATTTATTTCAAAGTTGCTGTTTAGTCTGTTTTCAGAATAAACAGAAGAATAAAATGAAAATTGTCTGGTTGTTCTGCAATGTTTTTTTTTTTCTTAGATTTCTTTTATTAAAAGGGTATTCGATAACTATTATGTCACCATTTCTGTCATTTTTCCCCAAACAGGACAACTTATATTAGTCTTTTAGGACATTGTACATAACCACCTGCCAATTCATATATTGCCTCACTGAGTCATTTGAGTTTGTCCTTGCATCATTTTCAGAAAGCCTTCAGAGAAGGAAACTATTTATAGAAACAACTATTTGAAATTTTTTTTGTCAACTAGATCCATATTAATTTTGTATGAAGTTTAAATTAAGAAACTGAATATTCACAGTAAAGATAAATAACCAAATTAAAAATTCTGACAGTGAAATGTTGAAATATGGGGGACTCTTTTTATATTCATCAGTGACCCCCAGGGACACTTCTAATCTAAGCTCAAAGACAATGCCTTTCAATTTAGCTGGAATAATTTAAAATGAGTTCAAATAGAAATACTCCATCCTACCCTGCAGTTAAACTAATTTGGAAACGTGTCTAAGACTTATAATGAATGAGCCCAAAGGCAGCCATTTTCATTTGAAAGGATGCCAAAGTTCTAGAAAAATTCCTGCATACTGATTGGAAGTGACAGTGTTGCATGCATGAGAGGCAAGTGTCTAGAGTTTACTGTACAGCCTTGTCAATTTCAAGTTATTAGTGACAGTGTGTTCAGGTTGGTAGAAAGAAGAGATATTGATTGGAACCTGCCAGATAATTCTGCCAATAAATCTTCCTGGAAGGTCAGGGACATTATTGATTTATGGCTTGGAGGTCTTTCTGTATTCGGTGCCAATGACATTTTTTTCTTTTACCTAATCCCTAATAATTCTTCTTTATAAATCAATGATTTTATTCAGACTTGTGAATCCAATATGGCTGCCAAATATTGTCATCTGATCTTGAAGTTAGTCACAGAAAATACATGATTACCAATATTTAATATTTAAATCTTCTTAAATTTGTAAGATATTGATGAGTCTTATATTTTTCAAAATATACACAAAAAATAAATATAATTCCTTCAAATCCGATCAGGCAATGAATAATTGGCGTTCATTAATTCAGAATGTATCAAAATTCAATACCAGCAGTTTTCAATGCAAATATATAAGTTTTTTTGTTTGTAGAAGATGGCTAGTTAAATTTTTATCTTAACTTGATGCTGTACCAGAAACTGACATGACTCTTAAGAAATGTATTTTAGTTTAGTATGGGTGTTGGATATTTTTTATCCCAAAATAAATTCTAAAGAAAAACATGAGTTGTTCAGTGACATGGAATGAGATCTAATCAAATTTGTTACGCAAGTTAAATTTCATATATTGAGGATTTTGATAGTTTGATGAATTTTGGTTATTGTTTTTGAGGAAAACTCTGTATATATACCCTGTAAACTGATATGTATATGATATAAGTTTTATATATATGAAAAATTTCAAATTGAGGAATATTGACAATGATATCTTTTATAACAGGTGCTATTGGACGTATGTTAACTTGCCTGACAAACTATCTTTAAAACCACTACATCTCCTCTCAAACATTAATAAGTAAAGAATTAGTCAAAGCTCCATTGGCTTTGTGATTAGAATAATGAGTTTTGAAGATAATGTCGCCAAAAAATCTGTCTAGCGAAGTGTTCCATTACAATAAACAAATTGCTTCAGGGCCCGGAATAATTTCATTGTGTCATATTTATCAAGATTTTTATCAATTTAATATGGTTTAATAGATTTTCAAATTTTATTGTGTTTTTTACCTTTTTGACAATTTCATTATACAAAAACTTTTTCTAAATTAAAGATTATGTTAATGGATAGGGTGTCCTTTTCACATAAGAACTATTGAACTATGGCCCTCCTTCTTGATATTTCTTGTCTAAATTTTACAATGCCAAAGTGAACAGTACCTACACATATGAGTTGACAACTTTGTGTAACATCACAAAATAACCCAGAGATAGAATTTTTGGCGATCTAATTTGGGTGATGAGTAATTAGTGAAGAAAGGTGGGATTGAAGTCTCAAAGTGATTCAATATTTGCTCTAACAGCTTTTCAGCTGGGATCACAGATTATAAATAATTTTAAAATGAGATGTGGTTAGCCATATTTGGAGGATTAAATTCCTTTCAAGATCAGAGAATGCTTGTAAGTCCTTTAAATGATGTGATGTGTGATATAGGAAGGATGTAATGGATGTGATTTAAGGTTGTATTGAGATGAGATGATGAAAGTTGTGATTTTTGATATTTCTATTTATATAGTGTGATGTTAATGTGACCAGTTACAGTTATTACTGTTGATTAATAATTAATAGAGTAAAAATACCTAGACACTATCAATTCCTGCCGAGTTCCTTTTCACATCTATTATTCAACATCCTCTATAAAATCATTATTGTGGCCGCCATTATTTATTAGGGCCACCAACTCAATTTGCTAACCAGCAGAAGTTTCCCAGTCGAAACAAACTGAGATGTTAATTATGCAATTTACACAAAGAGAATAAGGTTCACACTTGATGGGTAATTGCAATCCAAATACTAGCTAATTTTAATCCCATGATTCACGCCCCTTGACTTCTTGTGATCAGATAGTATAGACCGCCGCTCACCTGACAAAAACTTTGTTGTTCATAGCTTTCCCTTGGCACACGACCCCTATTATCTCCCTTAATAATAGGCACACGACTAAATTGATTAGTTAGCAGTATGGGGTAAGTTTACAGGTATTAGTGGTAGACAATGGTCATTTGACAAGACCCAGGTGTGGACAGACGACATGCATTGTTTCACCTGGTCAGTTATTTCTCTGATTAGACCTGACATGTGACCAGGCCAGATTATGATAGAGATTTAATGAAGCTAGGTCTGTAATCACCAGTGGTCGTACATAAATCAAACAAGAAGAATTTATAAATCATGGTAATTTAGATATATGAAATTAGGATTAGAGCATAATAGAGATGATATTTCTAAGCTCTCTACCATATGGTCTGAGAAATGAACCCTATTTATAATTATTGTTTATATGTCTGACTAATAAACAGATATATTCTTAATAATAAAAAGCTTCTGATATCAAAGGAAATCTTAATCTTCTTTCTTGCACTGCCAGAAGTTACTCCTAAGACAAGGCTCAAGTTGTATATTTTAGAATTTACAAATAAGCAGCATGCCTTACAAATTTTATTTAGCAATATGTGCCAGCCATGTCTGATTAAAGTCCTGAAATGGATGTCTAGAATTTTGGCCTTTCATACAGAATATTCACCAAAAACATTATACCTAAATGTGTGTCTATAAGAACTATAATCTCTAGTCAAGTAAAAGGAAATACTTGTTTCTGTCTTCAAAGAGCATGTTAAATTTTACAGACCAAATTACAGCATTATAAAACCAAATAATACATCAATGTTTCATTTTAATTCTTTGTAAGTTAATGCAGAACTTTTTAAAAGAATTGCTGATAGAAAACAGATCTTTCTGTATCTCCTAACATATAAATTCATAAAACAATATATAATTTTTAACTGTGGTAGGTCTACAGTGATCCAGGCCATGTTAAAACCTTCTAAAACACTTTATTCCTCTTAGCCGTTGTAAATGTGACTTTATCAACAGTTTAGGTACTATAGCATTTAGGTATCAGAAAGTATTAAAGGTACTTTATATTTATGATGGATGTATTTTTATAGTTGTACAATATATTTAAAGGCCATGATTTGCCATTTTCAAGGCTTGAATTGGATCTTGAATATAAAAAGAATCTTTAGAATTACCCAAAATTCGTGAAAATTGCATAGTCCCTCCAAATATGCTTCAAACTAGAAGAGTACCAATAAAAGACCAGGCATCATTTTAACTTTCAAGCATAATTCTGGACACACATGGAATTGAAGGCTCAAATATTGATGGTAAGCTGTGATCACTATTACTGATGAGATACAAAGGATTATGTTTATGAGACTAAGATATGATTCGTCAAATGGAAGGTGAATCTGTCATTTTAAAGTATATATTATGCTACATGATGTATGTACTCTAATCATATGATATAATAGAATATTATATGGTACAAAAAGAAAATGAAAAACTGACATCCTGGTAATTCCATACTTTGATCCTGTGTCCTGAGACATTTCAATACTACTAATTACCACAGGAAGTTTTCAGAGCTTAACTACTCATTAGTGGCTGGCATACTTTAAGCTAGATCTAATCCCAAGTTGGAGTTAGCAATAGGGGAAGGTTAGAATTAATGAAGTTCAGATAAAGGAAAGAGAGAAGACAGGAAATGAACGTCTATAATATATATTATTAATATTCTATAGATATCAGATAATATTACACAGTTCTTCTAGACAATATCTTCTGAAATTAGTACTTAATTCATAGTTAGATAACATCTGTCTACCACCAAAGCTCAGGAATATTTCAGACTCAGAAGTCAATAAATTGAGTTTTTTGGCACAAATTTGAAGATTGACAAATAATATGTCTCCCATTTATGAAGCACAATGTTAAAGTTCACTATCACATTAAAGGGAGCGGTTATTAAAATTTATATCTGGGATAATCCCTCTTTGGACTACAGATTTAACCATTTTCATGAACATTGTTAGATCATTCTTGATGTTTCATTAATGTAAATAGAAAATGAAATGAATGGAGTTTTACGTCCTACATTAATGTGAATAGAGGGAGCATTTATTAATTTTAAAAAGTTTTTACAGTTTTTTTTTAACCCTTACAATCAGTTTTAACCTGGTTCTTATTATAAACATATTTCAATATATACCCCATATATTGTGTCTAACAGTTTAACTTTAAACCTTTTTCTTTAAGTTCTTTTATTTCATTAGTTAATGTGAAAATCTAATACCAACAAAGACTCAAAGATTTTCATAATGTTCAGTTACGCATCTAGAGTATTTCTATGTTACTGGAACTTTGAACCTTAAAAATGTTGGGCTGTGATCATAAGGTTATACATTCTGAACATTTTCATAATCAAAACAAACATTATGGTTTCATTTCATTAAGCTATAGGGATGATTGAGATCATAAATTACTGATCATAAATTCAGACTTGCAACCCATTTCAGTCTGATCTACTGGTCATGATCTTCATTTTAAATGTTTCATTCATCTGATCATGTTCCACGCTTTAAAAATTAATTAATAATTTTCATGATGAATCAAATCATATATGGATTCAGTTCTTTCAAAAGTAGAATCAAGGTTAAGACTTGATGTCAATTGACATTATTCTAAAGTTAAATCTGATGTCATGTTCTGCTGTCATATCATTATTGACATAAAGTTTCAAATTCCATTTTCACGTTCATGAAATGTAGAGAAAAAAATCAGAGTTTAATAAGATTAACATTGATATGATATGAATGTCATGTTTCCATGGCAACTACTCTATCATATTAGATTTATATACTTATTATCATCTTCTCCCATGCTTCCATTATCACCAATGTTTTTATGTGAATTAATAGTCACAGTAAAAACAGAAACTCCAATTTTTTCTTTTAATCTGATTGTTTTTGATGTGTTTTCAACTTTTGAATAAAACATTACCGCCCACTTCCTTATACCTTTCCTGCACCAAACTCTTATCCCATTTTGAATCTTAGTGATAAAAATTGCCTGATTTGTACAGAGATGTGGGGTTAAGTAGCAAAGACTGTGGGAGAGGTGCTTGCAAAAACCAGAGATGTTGTTATTCAATACCAACATAGGTGGAAAATTGATTTTTTTTTTCTCTTCATCAGTGATGTACTGACTTGTAAGTTTCTTGTTGTTGGTTTTGATATGAAAAAACAAGGCCTTGTGTGCTACAAGTACAGAACACTATCTGGCAAAATTTCACCAATTACACACTACATAATATAGTGTATATTTCTGTGAATACTGTACTAAATTAAATGTTAAAAAGTCAGATGTATTTTCAAAATTACATTACACCATATATTATATAATACTCAATATTCAGTACTTTACAATCTAACTGTGTATTATATACAACTATATCTATATATATACACCTGAATATAATGTTCATAATACTCCACATGGGGTATCATAGTCCAAAACCTGCTGACTTCAGACTGATAGTTAGAACATTTTTTTCTATTAAAGGTCATGGTTCTAAATTTTTAGAGGTTGATTTGAGTCTTGAGTATATGTAAATAATCTACAGAACAAGTAGAACTGCACAAAAATTTAATAATCCCTTCAAATATACTTCAAACTAAAAGTTTCACTTTATGTTCTTTCTATATGTGGTGGTTTTTCAAGAAAAGATGAGTTGTCATTTTAACTTTTAAACAAAGATAATTCTAAACAGAAGAATGTGAAGACTCAATTTTAGATGGTGAGCTGTGAACACTATTACTAATTTATGAGACTACAATATGATTGCTCAACATGTCCCTCTGAAGAAAAACACTAAATTCTCTAGTATCATCAAGAGTAAAATTGTATAATCAGGTGAATGTTACATATCTAAAGATATTAAAATATTTTTTTTAATCAATCCTCTACATGATTTCTAATATAATTTTTATAGGTTCTTCAATTTTCTAACATTAGTTGCATCTCTTCAAGTGCCATACATAACATAAAAGAAAAAAATATCTCACACT
Organism: Lottia gigantea; assembly: GCF_000327385.1. Lineage (NCBI taxonomy): Eukaryota > Metazoa > Mollusca > Gastropoda > Lottiidae > Lottia > Lottia gigantea. Next base: position 339,283 of record NW_008707443.1, read on the forward strand.
TTTAGAATGTACATCCCTTTAAAATAAATCATTACATTTTTCATGCCAGAAGAATCCATTGTGTACATTTTTTCTACCTCAAAGAAAATATTTCAACGTCTATTGTGTGAAAGCATTATAAGAGAGAATAAGATGATATTTATTCAATATTTCTATTGTTTCTAACCTATACAAACCTTCTTTAATATTGCCCTATGGAACAAAGGTGTGAGTAGAACAATATTAGTCTTTAATGCCATTAGAGCATTGTTCTTCAAATTTTATGGACTTTTTCTTCCTTCTTAACCATAAATAAATGTCAGAATTTGAAAAAAGAGACATGGTTTTTGTATGCTGTTTACAATTTATGATTAATGAAATAAATATTTCATAGCTATTTCTAAGATTTTTTCAAAATTTGGACCTTTGTCCTTTCCAAATGAAAATTTCATCTTTAGGAATGGTTAATTTATCTTGTGAAAGAGCAAATTATGTCAAACAATTTAGATTTTTTTTTATACCACTCTTTGTCATCCTCAGATTTGCTAAGCAAAGTGTTATATGCCCACAGCAGCAGCAATTAAACAGCCCTATTTGTATTGAATTTGAAAATCAGCTTTAAAATGTTATTGTAATGACTTTGTTAAGAAACTGGCAAAGTCTTTCATATGAAAAATAAAAAAATTGCACTCAATCTATGATTGCATTTTTTCACCATTGTGAATTCAATATTCAAATTCACATAAAAATGACAGGTAAAATTTGATTTACCAAAAAAGTGGGTAGGAAGTGGTATCTTTTGTGGTATACCAGTATCTCAGAACATTTGTTTTTTTTTAATTTTTAGCCTAAATACCTAGTACCTAGTTATTTAGCCACTGTGGGTAGCTATCAGGGACAAAGACACACATGATAATAATAAAGGGATTATATACAGGTGATTTGAAAGGTTCTGTCAACATAGTTGACGAACACCATATGGAAAACACTTCAATCCTACCTTGATGTTATTGCATTCATTGCTGACCACAATGAACAGTACACAATAGGTTACCTGGATTGGGAAATAGTTATCAAAGAGACATTACCACTTTTTTAATTTTCACAGAATTTCACAGAATTTGACTGAACTTTTTAATAGAAAATAAGCGTAGCTAATAACTAACCTTTTTTTTTTCACCAAGTTTAAAGTGAGACCAAGGCCTTGGGCTCCTAGTTTAAAAATATACGTACACTTAAACAACTGCTTCTACCTAAAATGAACAATTTCTCACTGTAGTCAGATACGCCTGAATTTAAAAATAAAATGGTAGCATACTTTTAAGACTATTAAAAAATTTCTATTGTTATATCAAAACATCAATTAACAGGTAGTATTGTTAGAATCTCTATTATAATTATTATACTACAACATTAACTTAAATAAGTATATGCACTGGATACTCTTTCTTTGTTTTAAACCATAAATAAATCCAATAATTTCAGCTTGAGTAGTTTCCCACAGGAATTCAAAACAATATTCAATTTTTTATGCTTAAATGGAAAAACAAGTTCAAATCTATTGAAATTTTCCTCCCCATTACAAATGAACTTGAGCTTCCAGATGAGTGAATAGATAAAACTTCTCTTTTCAAGTTGTATTTCATTGAGTAGGTTGTCTTTATATTCTGATTGAATTCTTTTCTCGAGTCATTGCTCTTCATTTAGTGCAAAATACATTGTTTCCATTGTAAGAGTACAAAATTTCATTCAGTTTAAAATGCTTACTATTACAATTCTAATGCTTCAGTTACAGTTACAATGTTTCATTAATGAGTTCAGTAAGATTACAATGTTTCAGTAAGATTACAATGTTTTCAGTGAGATTATAATATTTCAGTAAGATTACAATACTTCAGTAAGATTACAATGTTTCAGTAGGATTACAATGTTTCAGTCAGATTACAATATTTCAGTAAGATTTCCAATGTTTTATTAGGATTACAATGTTTCAGTAAGATTACAATGCTTCAGTAAGATTACAATGCTTCAGTAGAATTACAATGCTAACTTGTAAGATTTCCAATATTTCAGTAAGATTACAATGTTTCAGTAGGATTACAATGTTTCAATAAGATTACAATGCTTCAGTAAGATTACAATATTTCAGTAAGATTACAATGTTTCAGTAGGATTACAATGTTTCAGTCAGACTACAATATTTCAGTAAGATTTCCAATGTTTTAGTAGGATTACAATGTTTCAGTAAGATTACAATGCTTCAGTAAGATTACAATGCTTCAGTAGAATTACAATGCTAACTTGTAAGATTTCCAATATTTCAGTAAGATTACAATGTTTCAGTAGGATTACAATGTTTCAGTAAGATTACAATGTTTCAGTAGGATTATAATGTTAACTTGTAAGATTTCCAATGCTTCAGTAAGATTACAATGTTTCAGTAAGATTACAATGTTTCAGTAAGATTACAATGTTTCAGTAGAATTACAATGCTAACTTGTAAGATTTCAATGCTTATGAACGGTATAAGACTACATACTTCTGTACATATTTAATGTTGAGTTGTAAATACCAACCTAACAAAATAATGAAACATTACAACAAGATTTTACAGCTCTTATTGAATTATTTACTAATGAATTAACAAAGCTGTTATAGAACAAGTGTAAAGTCTTCTTTCAATAAACTTACAATAAAAACTTTGACATGAATCGATCGCAAAACATTTTAGCAACTTTTTAATGTTTGTCCTCTAGGCTGCCACAAAACTTTTCGATATTGTCAAGTTTCGATGCAGAACAGGTGAAAACAAACATTGCTGGAGACAAAGGTTTAGAAAAAATAGCTGGCAATGTTGACCTAATATTGGTGTTAAAATTCATTGTGTCAGGAATCAAGTCAGATCTGTCAATAAAAGCTTATTGATCTGAACCTATTAATGTGTTATCTTTATTCAACCTAAACCTCATTTATATGTGTAATGCTTTTGTAGAAATGTTTATTTATAACTTCGTCCATTAGTATTCCTGAAAAATGGTATAACAACACTCAATTACGTTTTCCACACATAAAACCAACACCATCCGACAATAATATATAATATACATATTTTATAGTTTGAATATAATATTAAAACCAACAGACAATAATATATAATATACATGTTTTATAGTTTGAATGTAATATTAAAACCAACACCATCAGACAATAATATATAATATACATGTTTTATAGTTTGAATATAATATTAAAACCAACACCATCAGACAATAATATATAATATACATGTTTTATAGTCTGAATATATTTTTAAAACCAACACCATCAGACAATAATATATAATATACATGTTTTATAGTTTGAATATATTTTTAAAACCAACACCATTAGACAATAATATATAATATACATGTTTTATAGTTTGAATATAATATTAAAACCAACAGACAATAATATATAATATACATGTTTTATAGTTTGAATATAATATTAAAACCAACACCATCAGACAATAATATATAATATACATGTTTTATAGTTTGAATATAATATTAAAACCAACACCATCAGACAATAATATATAATATACATGTTTTATAGTTTGAATATAATATTAAAACCAACACCATCAGACAATAATATATAATATACATGTTTTATAGTCTGAATATATTTTTAAAACCAACACCATCAGACAATAATATATAATATACATGTTTTATAGTTTGAATATAATATTAAAACCAACACCATCAGACAATAATATATAATATACATGTTTTATAGTTTGAATATAATATTAAAACCAACACCATCAGACAATAATATATAATATACATGTTTTATAGTCTGAATATATTTTTAAAACCAACACCATCAGACAATAATATATAATATACATGTTTTATAGTTTGAATATAATATTAAAACCAACGAGTCTAATTCATTTATCTTTTCAAAGTATGTTACAGATCCAACTGCTGAATAAATGGTTAGAAAACAGAAAGTTTTTGGTTCAATAAGATAAAGTGAAGTTTTACACCAGTAAATAGACAGAATAGGCTAAAGAAGCCTGTGATTTTTAGAACAATTGCTCTGGTGCGATCTCTGGTTTCCAATACAAAAAGCTAAATTCTGCCAAACTCGTACCTGCATCATTGACATGCAAAAAGCCAAGATCAGATCCCAGGTTTTAGCATCTTTGCTATCGTAGAAACATCACAAGGTTTAGACATAAAATATTTCAAGAATTGTAGAATGAACATGATAGTGCAGTACTGATAAAACAAGTTGTAATAAATAATCTATGACATTACACACTGAGTATATTCAGTTACATTGGGCACTTTTTTGGAGGAGCTGCAGGTCTTTTGTCTTTAATAAAAATGAAATTATTACAGACAGATACAAATATCAGCATTGTTAACGTGGTCCTCACACCATAACCCATGTTAATATATTGAAAATCCATAATGATGACAAAAGTCCAGAATCTGAGAAATAAATAGAAACTATTATACAAGTATACATATGTTTCTGATATCTATTGTTATTTTACATCATCTGATATTTAACCTTAACATTTCATTTATTGATGAAAACATGTTTTATAACATCCAGTAGGAATGTCTATAAATATGATGCACATACTTGTTGCACATGTTGTTTTACTTGAAACTCGGTGATTCTAAAACTCCTACCTCAGGGTTGTAAATTACCTCCAATATAATCACACCTTCTGATTTGTCAAATGAAACCTTAAACCCTTAGTATAAATGTGTCAACCATAACTCAATTGTTTTATGGACCTATACTGCTCTGCTCTGATCTGATCTGCAAATAAGCAACACCATGAGTTGTGCAATGGGATAATTGTTTCCAGAAAGTGTCATTGGCCTAGTTTTTTTGATTTCCAACTATCATTGTCAATCTTTATTACCAAAGTAAGCCAGAAACAACCAGATCAATGGCAGAGCTGGTGGAGATTTTGTGTTAGTGAAAATTTCTGATGACTGTCCGCAGGCCTATTGTGGTCTTTTATTTCTGAATGAAAAGAACAACTTTCAACATTTCAAAAAGTTGTCTAGTACCATACAGTCCTAATTATTACCAAGTTAAAATTATGTAATTTCTATCATTTTGATATATTTCTTGTAATATTGGAGGGAAGAGAGAAACAGGATGAAAAAAAAAGTAAATAGACACAAAGCCTATCAAATGATATATATTTATATAAAGTGGAACCGCCTGGAAGTCTTGTTATCATTTCAGTAATAGTTTTCTACAACATATGGAATATTGTGTTACGCTGAAAATGGAACCAGACGTGTAAAAACAGTGTTTAGAGACACAGGAAAAAACATAAGGTTACATCCTTTGACTTGTACTCTAAATGCGTCAAATTCTTTTTTTTTTCTATATTTCAATTATGAATCTTTTGAAATGCAAGTTATACATCATAAACTCACGGCTAGTGTCATGTTGATCTTTCTTTAATTGCCAGTCTTGTCTAACTAAAGGTAAAAGTAACCTTAATTCTGCACGATGTTCAAGTTCATTTTCAGAAATGTTAGCAATGGTGTTTGCATGATAAATCCATGGACATGCACAGTTACAAAGATTTGGTTAAGTTCATAATACTGTTACCTCCCAAACGGTAGAGCTGACCATAAAGCTTTCAAACCACAACAAAAAATGACTTTATCTTAATGATAAAACATGAATGGTATTCAACAAAGGAATTTGCACCATTTAAATTTCATTTTGATTTCTGAACTATTTAAAACTTGCAATACTGTCAACAAAATCTAGCTAAAAAAAGCATTTAAAATCCTTTTAGATATTTAAAAAGCTGTGTTGCAAATGAAACAAACAGCTCTAATTCCACCATGATTGAAAAATAAAGAAATGAAGTATTGTTTTAATTACTATTTTTTTTATAATTAATAATCATATCATCCACGGATATATTTCCTATCTATAACAATAACAAACATAAATCCGGTAGTAATTAGTCTTAAATCATATTTCACATTGTTCTGTTATAAAACTAATAACAGTCAATACTAATAAACTCTACTGGTAATATATAATTACAGTCTCTAATTAGTCAAAACCACTAATTACTAACCTGGTAATAAGATAAGAATTAATAAGGTACTAATAGTGAGAAAGTTATTATTTCTGTGGGTTTTACATCATTTACAGGAATATTAGAATCTTTTGAATGACATGTTGCTAATGACTAAGTCATGATATATCATTATCACTCAACAATTCAAAATATAAACTTTCTCCAGTCGGCCTATATGCCATTGTAATTTAAGGGAAATATGGTTTTCTTTTCATGTTTCACGCCAATTTGCACCATTCAAATTTAATGTACTACTTTTGAAGTTCTTGCAATTCCCCTTAAACTAACTGTTTCATGAAGTCACTATCGCAACGCAAAGGTCCTTTGATACAATCAGAAGTGTTTGTCATAGTAATGTAATAAACATTTTAGTTTTAGTGGAATTGCAACATGGTCTGATTGAAAATTGGAACCGTGCAAATTGATGCTAACAGTGTACCATATACACATAAAAAGTTTAGAAAACCTCCTTACAATTCCTTTAATATATTTTAATAAGTAGAATTGCAGTTTTAAAACAAGATAAAACACTGGTTACACATCACTCATCTTTAGTTTCTACCATTTAGACATTTCATTCTATCCTAATTACATAAAGATTTTAAATGAGCAATGTAAACATCTTGCTGTCTGAAGCCTGTAGTCACACTAAAGTGGAATACCATAGGCCTATATCATGCATTTATTCATGAATATACTAAGTGCATGTTAAAAGAGTTTGAGAAATATCAACAATATTTATACAGATCCTGGTGAATTCCAATTGCCAAGTTACAACTTGTTCAGTTTGATTCAGAATTAATGTGGTATGTTTTAAGTATTAAATTTCAAAGTTTTTCACAAAATTATGTGATGCTCATTCAAAAAATTACTTCAGGAAAACAGCGATAATTGGTGTCTATTTCAACCACACAAAAACCATTGCAAAGTATGTTTATATACATTATACATGAAAGCGAAAAATATCAATTTTTTGCTTTCTTGAGAGATCATGTTTTGTAAGTGAAATAAGATGTCAGCCATTTTGTTTATATAGATAACCATGGCAATGACAATATTATAGGGTGTTATTTATTGATGTTAGATGTTATATTATGATATTTATTATGTTTGATATATTTTAATAACATAGTGAATAGCATCCGGTAACATCACACACATACTGTTTTCATAATAACGCTTCTATAACATGCTGTGCTCTGTAACGGTCTTAAATAGCTGCACACTTTCTAGAGGTTATCTAAATTTCAAAAAGAATGAATGAATGAATGAATAATGATAGAGGTATATGATACATTCAAGATTGCAATGAACTTACAGTACTTATGATAGAGATATGACACAGTTTGGTATGAATATTCAATGGGCTTATCAAAAATATGAATTTGATGCAAATTTTCGGTCTTGCATAATTACCACATCACATCAAAATACACATTACATTGTGTAGGTTAATATTGGAAACATGACAAACAACACTGATTTTTTCAAAAGTTTACTTACTTGAAACAAAATGAGTTGGATATGTTAGTCCTATTTAGACCTGTAGCTAGCCCAGGGTCTCAGGTGGGGGGAATTTTTGAAGGGGGGCACAACTATAACGACTCAACAAGTCATTTAAGACCAAAATTTTATTATTTCACAGATGTGAACATGGGATTAATTGTAACACGAGGAGAAGAATAGGCCTACTGTCAAAATAAAAACTATTGCCTGTAAAGTCAAAACAAAGATTTGAAAGAAAAGACTGAAAGAAAGTAGCCTATTTTTAGAACTAAACAAAAGATAAAATGAAAGTAAAATGAGTTGTGTTTTGAGAATAATTTTTCTTCACCCTGACACTTTGAATTTCTTGCTGCATTCCTGTCTAATTATCAGGCAATGCCAAAAATTACACTTGCCATATTGCATTACCTACAGTGTTCAAGTACTGAGTTTAAATATAAACAATTAGTTTCCTAGCACACATCATAGTTATCAGATTTCTTTCTCCTTATTCTGAATTGTAACTTTAAAATGAACTGACTTAAATTTTATATATAACTACTGATATTATCATTAAAAAGTTTGGATTAAGAATATTTAGTAATTCACATGAAAATGTACAAAATGTTGTAAGGTGTAAATGTGGGGCATTTTAAGATATTTGATATACAGAAGGTGCAAAGTTTATAAGGTGATATAATAATAATCAAGATCTTAAGAGCCAAATCTTTATATTCTGGTTTCATATAATATTGAATAGGTAGTAAAATTATCAAGGTAAGGTACAACAAGAGTATCAAACAGAAATTGTACAGGGTTTGGTACAATGTAGATCAAAAGAGTATCAAACTGTACAGAAGTTGTACAGAGTGTGTAGCAGGGCGTACAATAAAGATCAAAAAAGCATCAAACATAGCATAATAATTGTATACAGAAGATGTAAAATGGTGAATCTTTGGTGAATAAAAATTTACAATAGGTAAGAGTTGATACAACAAAGATTTTAGGTTATAAAACTGTACAGAAGTTGTAAAAAGTAAGAGTACAGTATAACAAAGATATTTACAATGTAAACCTGACATCACATCATACTAATCAATTATTGACCAGTGTGTATATAACCCTGTTTATCCTCTTTATTTTAACTCACAAATTGTTTACTTCTGATCAATTCAATTTTACCATTAAATCTTACCTCCATTACTAGAGAGCTACAATTTTTTCCTTTCAAGTCTGACATTAATGGCAGACGTGTCTACAGTTGTAAAATATTAAATTTATTCGTCAAGGGAGTTGTTTAAAATGAATTGAAAAATTACTAAGTATTTAAGGCATAAGTTAGGAAGACAATCTTAAAAACACTTCATTCAACAAAACTATTAAAAAAAAGTATATAGATACAACACAATGGCATATGCCAAGACACAACATACTTCAAAATTTCCAACAAAAGAAATAATAATTGTAAATGATATCCTGAAAACTTTTTTCAGCATGATGCATGGAGCTGACACTATGCCGACTTTCCGAAATCAGTGGCTTTTTTAAAGTAAATATTCCTCGCATTGAGGCCAAAATAGCACCTTCTTGCCAAGGAGACGACAATTGTCATAGCATTACTGCATGGTTTCAGAATGATTAAAAGAACTGCCATAAAATGCAAAAAAATGTACATGTTTTTGTAGAACATGTCTGACTTCAGTGGTTTTTATTTGGACAGATTGCATAAACAACTAATTTTGTTACTGTATTATCCCAGAGTGTAAAAAGTGTAAGAGATGTATTTTAGTTTAACAAACTGTGATATAACATGTTTTTAATATATAAATCTTTGTCTTCAAGGATAAAATTTCATCAGGTGAAATTGCAAAATGTTGTCAATGTGAAAATCAGATCAAATTTTGCCCATTCCACATATTCAATATTCTTGAGTAAATTGTGAAAACTTGTCTTGCCATAGATTTATAATTATTGGAGCGTTGCATATTAGCTGGGGAATCAATAAGAGTTGATGGTGTCTATCTATCTCCAACTTGTTCAAAATGTCAACTTTATATGTTGATGACAACTAGAGGCTTTCTTTTCATTGTCTTCAATCAGTAGGAAAGAACCTTAAAGATCCTCTGATGTTAATCATCTTTAGGAGCCATAAATATCTTCAATCTCACACAACACCAACCTATTATCTGCCTTCTCTTCCTTTGTTCCTAGATATCTATTGTTCTTACAATCTTATTGTTGTCAAAGACTGAGGGAAATCCTTCATGTTTTAGAGAAAAAAATTCTAATAACTTTTAGATTTACTGACATGAAATCTTGACAGAACAGTTAAAAGACTTTGACAATTTCCGACATTTGCATGATTGTTGGCATTACCATAACCTTTAATCAAAAAGTAACTTGATTTTCATTGAAAAGGTCAGATCTACTTTCAAAATTTCATTTTTTAAAGATAGATTCAGCTCTTTGTTTTATTAATTGTTTCCCTTAAAATGCATCCAATCGTTTGTTAAAACAGTTCTTAGTGTATCTGCAAAAACGAGACATTTCTGAAATTTCTTTGGATGCATAATGAACAAGATCATGTTCTAATATCAAATGGAAATTGATCACATCATCAATCTTAAAGGAGGTAACAAAAAGATAAAATAAAGATTCTGGTTTGATTATCTAGTATGTGTCGTACAGGAACCCTTTCTTGACTTATTCAATATACATTTTTCTTTTCCAGTTCTTTCAAACTTTTAATGTTTTCTTTTACATTATTGGTGTTGTAGGAATTCAAAATGTAAACTACATGTACTATTATCTGCTATTAATTCTATCATACATACATGTAACAGAATAGACATCTAAGCCCTCAAGTTGGCATTAAATATAATTCTGATTAATGACTTATATTTTGTCACCAAAATCCCTCTTCTATCATTTCTACCAATTTGGCTGTATCACGCAACCAAAAAACCTGGTAACAAATGGCTCATTTTTTCAAGCCCTAGCTTAGTGAACAGCAGGTCAGAATGGCCAGTGTATTTGTCCTCATGCAATGCATATATCATTCACCTCATCTGTCAAACCCATGTTATTAAAGATTTTCTCCAGCAGTGGGAGGCAATACCAGCTGATCAATGAGGGCTTCTTAATCAAATGAAGAAATAGCAGACACAATCAAAGAGCAGACGCATTTAAATTTGACAATGAATTTGTGACAGCCTATCAGTTGACCCTATCCTCTAACCTTTGTCCAGTGGTGACCTTATCCTGGCCATTTGATCAGCATGAATGAAGGAACCCAGAGAAAGAAATCTCAGTCAAATTCATTTCCTTCAACTCATTATTTTGATTACATTGTCCGTCTGCTCATAATCTCAATGTTGACCTAATAAGGACAATCTTTTGTTTGTTGAAAAAGAATTGGGTTATGGACAGACGACCAAAATTATAAGACCAGGCAAATAATGGACAACAAATTTGTAGTGAAATACATTTTTCTTATTCCTTAGTAGGTTTTGACAGGAATGAAGATATTTTTGTTTGTATTCCAAACTGAAAAATTGTTCCATTCAGTTTTTTCCTTTGGACATTTCCTCATCAAAAGATACAGACAAGATTGGTTTCATCACTATAAATGTCATGAAGATCAATTCCACTATGACACTCTTAAGTATAGTCAAAACAACCAAATGGTTTGCATGACAAACTGTATTTGTTGTAGGAGTAGGGTACAAGCAATGTTTCTATAGTTTATGAGAATTAAATGCAGTGGAGCAGATTATTACATTATTACAATTCTAGACACAAACTAAAAAATATTCTTCATTATTTTTTCATTTCATTACAGATCTAACCTTGTCAGGGTGATTTTTTTTCGTCTGGCTAATAATTGAATTATTCTTTCATACTGCTTCAAAGCAATACATAATAACAGGAAATTTGTAAGAAAAATATCTATTTTAAAAACCAAACTAACCAACTAACTAGACACAGACAGGTCATGTATATCCTGTGTATTCCAACTTTGTATTTGAATTTTTTATTGTAATGTACATGCATATAAGTGCTCAAAATGATAAATCCATTGAGGAAATCATATTCCCTCTTTCAGGTCACCTGATACCAGTCTGCAACTACACTTACCAACCCAGGATCTGGAATAGAATAGTCTACACATTTTGTTACTATTATTAAATTATAATTACAATGATGGTTGAATATCCAATTTTGCAATTAACTGACAAAAATATTTCATATATTTAGGTAACACACAAAGATCCTCAAAATAAGGTAAAGAGATCTGTAATTGATGAGATGTGACAGAAACAGAAATTTTGTCACTGATCAATGAGTTCAATATATGAGAATATTTGATTAATTACTACTATCATTATAGGGGGATGGTCAAGAATAAAAAATTTCAAACCCTTTAATTTCCAAAACAGTGGATATTAATGTCTTTGTGGTTAAAATTTTATCACTGAAAATTGAAGAGTTTACATGATGGAGAGACATTAGGTCAATCAGAGAGCACAGAACTTAGCAGAAGGTGAATTTCTTTATTGACAAGCTATGCTTAATCGGTGGTTCATGGACAATATGGTTTTAATTCATTTTCTTTCCTGATCATTTTATTTGAGTATCACTTGCATTATACTGGTTGACATACTATCTGTTTCTGGAAACATTAATGTAAGCCTACATGTATCTTCTAAGCTCTAGTTCATTGGCTTCAGATCAGTAACATAATTACCTGCATGAAGAAAGAATTGTGCTCTGGTACTGCTCACACATTTAGATATTTCAGATTGAAGACCAGAATTGTGAGAAATAGACTTCTGGCCTCATGCGAATGATCATCAAATTCATGACCAATAATCATCATTAACCAATGTGATAGAAAATTGACAGAAAATGAAAAAAAGATCTGAAATACCCTATAATTTTCTCTTCTAAATCTGTTCATCAAGCTAGTCTAACATTATCTAAAAAATACAATTTTGCCACAGATATAGGCCAGCAAATCAATCAATCTGAGATAGCTCAAGTAGTGATAAGTACAGGCATGGGTCATAGTATTAACAATTATCTCAATGTTCCCTGCACCTGCCCATCACTGTCCAACACTATAGCCTACCAGCCTGATAGTTTTCATCCACCACATGACTAAAGAAGCTTAAGTTGGGCTTAATCTTGATAAAGATCAACATCAATCCTTCTATGGTTTATGATAGAATTAAAGATAAAAGTAAATTAGCATTATGAGTTCAGTTCACGGCTGCTACTGAAAAATGGAGGGAAATTTAGCAGAAGTGATCTCTGAGTGTGTCTGCATCTGTTTTTCATCTCATAATTTAGAAAACTGTACCTTACCCCCATACGAAGAATACATGAAGACAATTTTTATATTGTTAGAGTTCACCAGGTAGACTTACAAAGAAGAAAATAAATGATTTTTTAGGCAACACAACATAAACATGTTTCTTATCTGTAGATCATTATTTTAATAAATTAATGAATGAATGAGGAATGAACCTGAACAACATTGCAGAGAGTGTCATATTGGCTAGCAGTCTATGATCTGTGCATACATAGACACAGCTTACAATCACTGATCAAAAGTTTTACGCAATGTTTCAACGTGTTTCCCCGTCAGGCAGAGAATCCATTGAAACACTTCAAAAAACTTTTAACCAGTGATTGTTGTTCCATAAAGCTGTGTCTATATATCATATTCACAATTGCTAAATGCCATATAAAGAATCTATGCATATGTCATGATATTGAACCAAACTATTGCTGGTGATGATTTTCATCAAACTTTAATGGGTTATTTTGAAATGAAATGAAATGAATGGAGTTTTACATGCTACTCTTCTACACCTAATTGCAGAGCTAATGAAGATATTGGATATTGAAGACCAATCATTATATTGTAAATATTTATCATTTGAACAAAGATAAAGAGTTACCAGTCAGTTATGTGAAAGAAAAATCTTTTTTTCATTCTGAAATAGTCATTTGTTGTATAACAAAAAGAAAAGCTTAAAGATTTTTTTTTTTTAGAAACGCCATATTTTACAATTAATTTGTCTAAGAAGGAATCACTAGAAGCAAATGAATTCCTTTTTTCAAATTTCCTCTTTTTGAAGCCAATTCCAGTTTCCTTTGATGCAAGACATAGAACTGGAAACTTATTAGAAAGACAACAATAAGTCAGACCGTATTGATCACAAGATAATACATGGAAAAGGGACTAAAAATAATGGTTCCATTTAATGAACGGAGTTAAGAAGCAAATGTCATTAGTGCCATGATGGTTGTTTATGGTCTGTGAATATATGATTAGTGTTCAAGTTACAGAATATAAAGTCTTTTAAATCACACCTAAACCTTCTGATTAAACCTTAGTGCTTTATAATGTCATTTTAATAGCTTTGTCACAAACTTTGTCACTTTTAGTTATCTCAGATAGATGTGACCTTTTAAAAACCTGGTATTCCCTTGTGGAACCTACTACACAATAACAGAAACAATAACAAAACTAAATTTTTCGTGAAAGTTTGGCAGTAGATGCTGTAGAAAAGTCAGTAAGTTTGATCTTGCCTTAAAATTATTCCAATTGATCTGCTATAGCCAGACTGAAAACAACTGAATTTTCTCAACAGGCAATGCATTATGTACCCAAATTGCCAGAAACCAACCGTTAAAAGTGTTTGTTCAAGGACGTAGAGAAAAAAAAACATTGTGATTGCTTTCAAAGAAGCTTCATTTCTTTTCATTTATAAGGACAATTCTCCATACTACTCAAAGAAAGGCTCAATATCTTCACTCATTGTAGAAAAATAATATTGTAAAAAAAAGTTTTAATGGCAGCGAAGCCTATTACGATAAGATATTGCTTTCTGAATTACAGGAAGGAAAAGGAAGGTGGTTGCCGGAAAGTGAGTTCGTAGCATCATTAAAATCTCTCTCTCTCATCACAATTACTGAAGATATTAAAATAGTTTTTTTCTGCAAGACCTACTTAAGTCATGGAATATTATAAAACGGGAAGAAAGCTGACAGGGTTGACAAGAAGATTAGACTTTCATCTTGGAAATGTCATCTTCACTAGCTGTATTCCTGACAAGATATAAGAGAAAGACGTGAAACAGTTGTCGATCAATAGGCAAATGAACTTTTCTATTTGTTTCGGAAGAAAAAAAAAATTGTCGTGGAATTCTCATCTCTGACTCATTTTGTGAACAAAAATAGGTTAAGATGTAAAGGAATTCAATAGTCTTTAGAGAATCAAAATCCTATTCCAGGAAACAGTTCGAAATACATGTCTTCCATTTTTTATTTCCAGATGTTACTTGATGACATAGGGTCAAATCTACTATTACTTATAAATATCATTGAAACATAGTTTATTTCTCTTCATCAGATTACCACAATCATTCTCAGGTGTTGAATATATCATGAAATGAACTGAATGGATTTTTATATCCTGTTAATTTTGTGTGACAGATTGGGCTAATGCAGGCTGGCATAAGAGTACTTTTTTCCATTCCTTTTCCTCAAGGATACACAGTCTGTAGCACCTAGACATTAGCTGGCAAACTGGTGACTAACAACATTTACTTACAAATTAAGTTTATGTGATTAAGATAAGGCAGTCTATTAAAGCACCAAACAGACATGACAACATGCAAAGTAAGATTCTCCAACAATTTTTTGAAAAGTTCAATCACTTAGAGGCATCAGGTGTGATTTTCTATGATATTTATTTTAAAAAAGTCATTTGAAGTTTAGACAATATTCAAGCATTTTATGATTCATATTCACACACTAAAACTACAGACATCAAATTCCAAACTCGAGTGAAAAATTGTCCATCCTTAGAGATTTTTAAATGAATAATTCATTTTGTCGATATTTAAATTAAAAATAAGAATTCAGTATTTAATTCATGACACTTTCTGATCAATATTTTCTTACAATTATTTAATATCTTTAGTAATTAAAGTTATATCATTCTTTAATCTTTTAAAATCTAACATGCTGATTTTCCAAGGTACCAAGGATAGAAACTAAAAGCATCCCTAACTTTTGGAATGGAATCTTCTAGTTTGCATGAAACTTTATTCTGAATGAATATTTACATGGGTGGGAGAGTTCAATAATGGTCTCAGGGGTTTTAAATGTGTTATTTAAACATGTTTTCAAAGGTGACAATAACTGATCAGAACTCAAAATTCCTCTTTATTTCCTCTCAAAAATGGTCATGGAAATTTTAAACCAAATAAACTTCCAAATCCATTCATCAATTAAGACCCATTCATAAATGTTCTTGTTAGTTTTTCATGTTACTAACATTTAATCAGCTAAAACATTTAGATGACCATGTAGCTTTAAAAATTAAAGTTGGATAATAGAATGATTCATTAATATAACACTAGAACATGATCAATTACATCAGTTTCTTATGTAAACATCTTTAATTGCTAATATCACTTTTTAGTTGGATGTAGATTCCTAATTGATTGTCTCCAACCATCCTTTTGCAATTTTCATGAATATTTCTACATCAACATCAGAACTATTAAATTGTTATTTTTTCTTCAGGCCATTTTCAATGTTGACAATTGATTTATGATATAATTTTGCCTTAAACCAGAAACCAGATGGCAGATGAGAATAATTATCACACCTTTCCAAGTTTCAAATCTTGCATCAAGTTTGCAAAAAATGCCAATTATATAAGTTTATTTTTACTTCCAATCCAATAGTTGTTTAACAAACCAATCATGTTTGTTAGTGAGCAGGAATTTTTCAAACTTATTTAAATTCTAAACAATTGTTCTCAGAGCGAATGTTATAGTTTGTCGTTTGCATTGAATAAAAACATTATTATAAAACATTTTCTGTCCTTTACCAATGAACATGCAATATCCCATGAGAGAATAAAATTTCAATAAACTAATGTATGAGACTAAATCTATTTGACAAAGCAGCATGCATCAAGTTTCTTTTGAACTAAGTCCATAGTCTCTGGCTAAGGAAAACACTCAACTGTCCAATATGCCTGGCTTGACCTTAACCCTAACTATGGGCCTGCTTGCTTTATTCTTATTCTGGGAGACTTTCAATAAAAAAAAGTACAGATTTTAGTTATCAACTAAGCTCATGATATTTTTTGATTAATATCATTCTATTACATATATGATTAGAAGTAAATTCTCTATATAATAATTCATCTCAATAAATTTATATAACACCAGTATAAAAAACACCTCTATCTTTATATTACTGTTTTTATGTTGTTCCATTTAAACATGAAATATTAAATGAACAATAACAGCAGCTAGAGATAATAAACATGTCACACATGCAATCCCAACATTTATTCTCACTTACAAGGATAAGTCAGAATTTCATGTAGAAAACAGTATTTGACGTCATGTTTGGTTTGACATTGACTAAATAAGCTCTGTATTTATATTAAGGTCATTTTCAACTGAAAGTGACTTTCAAAATGCACCAAATTGACACGTTCTTGCATGACAATGGCATGTTCATGCTGTATCAATGAGGTCATCATGTTCAACTTGAAATAGCTTGTGAACTAAGAATTAGAAATCAATAAGACTTTATAGAGTGTAAGTAATGTTCTTTGTGTATTGTGTATTGAACTGTTGTATCAATGAGGTTATGTTGATAAGGCGCAATCAAAAAGAACATCATCTGGAAGATTTATATAATAATGTTCAAATGGAATTGACAATTGAAAAATGCATGGTCAAAGGTCATGTTCTATAGGAATTGTTTAAAATGAAATATGTTTATATATATGTTGCTATAAGGCCTATGTCTATGTAACATCAGAAAACTGTATACTATTTTGTATATTAAGCCATGCCTTTGGCACAAAAGATGTTCTATTAAAACAAAAGATAACACAAATAGATGCATCCACCAAAGAAACTTCATATTAATCACCAATTATAACCATATTAATATTTAATTTCTAAATAACAAAAGTCCTGTTTTAGTGCAACCATACTGGTGCATATGGCAGAGAAGCGTTTCTTTATAATAAGTTCAAGTCAGGACAGAGGCAAGTTTCTGCCTTCAAGTTAGAGGTCAAGAGCTCTTAAGGGGGTCATTCATAAATCAGCTCCAATTACTGTGTAAATGAATGTAAAATGCATCTGGACCTAAGAGAATTGCTAGTGCCAGAAGGGACAGAATGTGATGACTGGTAAGGCTATCATCAGAGTAATGACCCTAGTAAAAGATGAAAGTGTTAAAATTGCTATAAGGCATAAAATATCTCTTATGAGTTATTTCTTCATAAATACTGTGATTTTATCATATTAGACTGAGTATTAAACAGAATGATGATGGTTGTCTGGTGATTTATGGGAAAACTAAGAAGCTTAGCTAGAGCATACACATATTAAGACTGTTATTTTTTTTGTATCAAAATAACAATTAAATATGATAAATAAGAAACAAAAGATGAAATTAAGAATATTTTCTCATTGACCATCAATATAACATCTTCAGTTCAGGTCTTGACTAGATTCTTGGTGATTATTAATATATTCAGAGAAAATCTTTATCATGTTTTAAATGTTGAAGTAAGAAGGGACATGTCATGTTGATGTACATATACAATATTAGTACCATCATGTATTACCAATCTTTTATTGGATAAGGCAAGTAGAGAGATTAAATAATTATTTTTTTCTAATGAAATAATTTACAAATCTTCCTAACAACATCTGAGGTATATTACACCTAATAAATCAGATTACTGAAACTAGACAAAATTCAACAAAATCTTCTCAAAATCAAAAATATGGACAACTGACATAACTTAGTCTTTAATGAATAAAACTTTCTCATTGCATTTTGTTTCAAAAATAATTTGAATGATTTTGTAGAAATTCTATTTCACAGAGCAAACTCACATCTAATTGCAAAAACTTTCAAATTTTCAATTGATTAAACACCGCAAGAAATCCTAATCCTGATTCAAACCAACTGTCCTGATGAGGATTAAAAATCTGAAATGTGTTGGCAGTATAAGATGATATAGTCTATGTCTAGACAATTCAAGGTGATTTGTATGTATAACAGACCTGGTTCTATCTCTTGGAAATGATCTACTCGAAGTCCTGGAACCCACAAGTACCTATTCATTTGAATGCAAGAAGAATCTTTCTACTCCAAGAATAACCATGATTCATTGGAATCAAATTAAATAACAGGGATTAGATTAGACTTAAAATGGTGTAAAGAAATTTGAATCTGAACAGAAAACGTAATTAAGTACGAACATTAAATTAGATGACAAAAGAGCAGGCAAAGTTCTTCTGCTAACCTAATTTGTATTACAAAGTCATTAAAGGTTTCAAACCCTTCTCATAAAGAACATTGATCTTGCTTCCAAATAAAAAAAAATATCCTCACTGAATGGAAACTAAAAACTGTGGCTAGTGACAAGTATTGATTTATTGCCAGGCCATGATGGCATCTTTCTGAGGTCATTAAAGAGTTGTCCTCGGGGAGCCATGGAATTTATTGATTTTCAGGAAAAAATGCCATCAAATCTGATCTCTTTTGTTATGCATCATTATGTGTTACAATCTTCAACACAAAGTAAATCCACTATCAGCATGCAAATTTATACTGATGAGTTCTAGAAGACATACAACCATTATTATCTGACTAAATTAATGGTCAAGTTGATTCTGTAGTAATTTTACTAAACCAAAAGTTATTTAGCAGCTTTTATAATTTTCATTATGTAAATTAAGCTGTTATCTTTTGTTCGATGGTTGACTTCCTAATGCCTGGATCTGGGCTAATCTACGTTTCAGTGAAATTCTCAAAGATTATGTTTTCTTTTAAGATAGTAGATGGCCTGACTCTTAGAGAACATGTTTCTTGTATTATCCATTTAAAGACAAATGGAAATTGAAAGACATCAAATGGTTGTTCACAAAAAATGTCACAAAGTAGAAGATTTCATGTCAATTTTAATGTAGTATGGAATTGCATAAATTTACAACTAATCTCAACCAATTCTGCCACTGGAAATCAAACCAAGGAATGTCTCTAAGAGCTATATCACAATCCAATTTTGAAGTATTTGTATGCAATTTTGAGGCAATTTAGAAATTGGTTTGAGAATTTCCCGAATAAATATCCTACATTTGGAAGTTTACTAGAATAAATCATGGAAAAACACATTTTCTAGTTCAATGTTCCAATACATTTAAAGTTATCAACAACAACAAAAATATGTCTTATCTAATATCAAACAAAAGTTAATTTTGTAAAATCAGTCAATATTATTGCCACCCTGAATATTCTGATCTTAAGAAAATATTATTTGAAATAAAGATGTTCCATGTCAGAACTTCAATTATAAAGTGTAATAAAAATGACATTTAAAAACATTGAATTATTCAACAAGACATTTCACAAGCAATTTGAAAGACAAGAAACAAGGAAGAGTGATCAAGTAGGAGACAAGATGACATTTGTCTATTGTTTCTAAATTTTTAATATTCTTGAAGGTTAATTAGATGAAACAGAAATTAAGGATGAACTTTTCTGCATATTCTAAAATACTAATGAAGATGAACAGCACTGTGTGGTGTGTAATTAGGGGAATCTTTACATGGCAGTTACAAGGTCTTTGATCTCACAGTGTCCTGGTCAATTTCACTTGATAGTATTTCTGAGTTTCTATTATATGTATGTTAATCTGAAAACTTCTTTAATTTCTAGTCTATACCTTCATAATGGGATAGGACAGTGTCTTAAACCCATCAAAATATGCCAAAAGAAAGGTAGTTGAGATTTGAAAATTTTTGGAAAAAATGAAGTTTTGTTAAGAACACTGTTTATTTATTTATTTTTTTTCAAGAATAGAAGACAAATGTTATAAACAATTCTGAAAATGTGTTTTTTTTTTCTACTTCTTTCTGTTAATGATTTATGTTGTAGTTCTGATGTGAGAATTTGGTTCTAATAACAGAAAACTGACATTTATTTCATTCAGTTGCCATTTTAACATTATATCAACCTTTCTACATCAACAGAATTTTTAATATACTTCTATATTAAACTTTCTAATAACCTTCTAAACAGTTTTACAAGAGAAATATTTGACAGGAGCTGGCAATCCAATTAACAACTGTCACACTCACAGTAAAGCTCATTATGCTCTGTATACCACATTTCATTTAAGTTTTCTTTTAGAAACAGAACCTGAAACATGTTCTTTTATAACCAAAATATCAATTTGATAATGGATAAATGCCAAAAACCATACATTGACATACTGTACCTGATACCAAATAATTCATATTGGTTTCCTCATCTGAGAACCAATTTGGCTTTATTTTTTTCATGAGAGCTAATGCTTTTTTATATAAAACAAAAAATAAGATAGGAGGATATTTAAAACAAACTCACCTTCTGGTCTTTATAAATACTGATTCAAAAGGACTTGCAACTGTCACATTTATTAGGTTGACACGATTATCATTCTGAAAAATGTCCATGCTCTAAGAAAATTCTACTACTCTGAAAAGAAAAATGCAATTTCATAAATAAATAAGCTTAACCAAGATCAAATCCACATATTAAGAATATAGTAATCTTCTAGGATAATAAAATTAAATTGAAATCTATTTTAGTGATCGACCAATCAGATGATCAGAACACAAAAATCACCTTAAGTTAAGTTTTTGAGAATAAGGTCCCAGGCTTATGCCCCAACCTTATCCCCCTTTTAATTTGATTGTGTATCCCATTCTGATTTTGTTGAACATCCATGTCCAAGTGGGATTGCAATCTGATGAAATTAAAAGGGATTTTAAAGAGATTTTTTTATGAATTTTAATTAACACTTATAGCATCAATTTGCACCATTCCGATTTTCAATCAGACGTCTGTGATTCTTGCAATTCCACTAAAACTAATTGTTTGATGACGTAACTAATTGCAAAATATGCTTGCATCATGTAAAGGCCTTTCACATTAAGTGGCATCATCAAACACTTGGATTTAGTGGAATTGCAGGAACAACAGACGTCTGATACACATAAATAATTTAGAAACCTCTTTACAATCCCTGTAAAAGAAATGATAATCATATAAAAGTAGCAGCAATCTGCTTTGTGCTACCTGGAACACAAGTAATGTTATTCCAGAAACTAGTTACTAACAATATGATATGAACTATGAAAACAGATGTCATACAGTATCTTATCTCTAATCAGAAATAAACACACCAGAAAACATAACAACAAACAAACAGATGATGAAATAAACAATAAATAGTAATATGCTGTCAAATAAGTTAAACCATATTTATTTATTTAATAAAATAACTACATGATGGAAACATGGAGTTTAAGTCTATCCATTCTGTGATAGAAGATAGAAGTTAAGGCAGCATAACTATCAGCCGTTCTTCGAGCAAGGTTTAAGTTTTTTGGGTTCAGACAGGTAGAAA
The DNA here is from genome assembly GCF_000327385.1 of Lottia gigantea. Classification (NCBI taxonomy): domain Eukaryota; kingdom Metazoa; phylum Mollusca; class Gastropoda; family Lottiidae; genus Lottia; species Lottia gigantea. The sequence goes on from NW_008707443.1 coordinate 361,398, forward strand.
GTTAAGTCAGCTTAAGCTTTACCTCGGAGGATATCGGAAAGTTCAGATGTCACAAAACCATTACGCAAAAATAATCATTACAGAAATAGGTTCAGAGGGATTTGCCACACAGACATAAGGCTTAACACCAGTCAAGTTCAGGAGGCAAAACTAAGCTGACTTAAATATATAAGCCAGGTTTTAAACCACCTCCAAAGTAGGTGCAAGTTAAAGCAGCTTAAGGTTAGCTTGTTTGGTTAAGATGACTATAAAATCAAGTTTGAAGAAATGTTGATAATTAAGATGTCTTAATTTTAGCATTAATATTGTAAGATAAATATCAGATTGATTTGCCAAATTATTAGCCAGTCACTGGCTTGGTTCAAACTTTGCCATCCAATGTCTATGCTGTTAGTTATTCTTGACACTGTTTCCCAGACTACAGTGATAATCATTGACTAACGATTTTTTGTTTATCAAAGGTGTTGAATAGCATGTCTATTGTTGATCATTAAGACCAGCAAAGACAATTTTAAACTTGTACCCGTCCAGAAATCTAAAACAACCACGGCCTATAGAAAATTGTGCCCTTTTCCCATTTGCTCTATGTCAGAGCTTAAACCCAGGTATTGGTGCAAGGGTCTGAATTGTTGAGCCACCATCACTGTTACCCTTCAGATTAAGACTAAGAGAGATATAGATGTTGATCGAGGAAATATCCCAAACCTTTATGCATTCTGAGCGATTTACACTTTTAGTTCTGACATCCCACATTTCAAACGATTACTTCCAAATACAATTAATTTCGATTTATTAGATCTGATAATCAGCTCTGAATTAGACTTCTTTATAAAGAGTAAACAGTGATGCCGTGGCTCAATAATTTTGACTCTTCCTGCCACACCTGAAGCTATATATTGATGTTTTTAACTCATTGAGAGAATTGTAAAAAGTGAAGTACAGTCGTTCTTTTATATTTTTTAAATATCTGTAAAAGACATCAAGTAAGTTATGTTGTAATGTATTTGGTGTATAGTAAAAATAAGTGTGTCTTCTGGTAAAAATGGTTGTGTTTTAACAGACAAGAGGTGAATTCTAGTGAAATTACTTTCAGACTAAAATAGTTCTAACATATGGTCTGATGGCTGTAAATTACAACTTTTTTTCATTAACCAACTACTCAAACCAGGCCAATTTGAAGAGTTTTGTGGAGGAAATGAGAGATTAAACTAAGTTTGATGAGTCTGACTGTCTACAGTTCCTGAAAATGGATTCTTATTTTTAGAAAGAATTCATAAAACCTGAATAATTTTAGCATCTTCCTGATTATTCATCATATGAGAACAAATTTCAAAATGGTCATTAATATCATTTCAAGATTTCATTTGTGCTTAAAATAACTCAAATTACAATGCACTTCAATACATATAAAAGTTTTCTGAATGGTGCCTTTGTTGCATGGAAATCAGCTTACCATTTTTGATGTCATTTCTGCTAAAATAATATTGCCTTTGACTAAAGCGGTTTAAAGTGCAAGGCCATAAATAACTTTTAATTATGAACAAAGAGGTAATTGGAGTACGAAAATTCTTAATTTTAACAAATCCAAAGGTGTGTATTACATTTGAAATAAAGTTGGAAGAGATGTCTCCAGTGCTTCTTAGTAATTTAAAATTGGATGTGGGTTCTGCTTTTCAGGCCATTTATAGAAAAATCTATGTTATAATCTGAAATAAAAGTTGAAAAAAAAGCCTAATCTTAAGCTTGTAGGTCAGACTAACCTTGGCAAGGCAAAGTTACCATTAGGTGACTTTTAGTTGATGTTCATCAAACAAGGACTACCTAAACAATTTATTATAACCTGCAGGTCTCTCTAATAATAGTCTCTAAAGACTTAATGCTTTGATGTACTTTTTTCTTTCTATAAGCTTTTCAAATAGAACAATATTTCTTATCAGATCTTTTTCTTGTCCATAAATCATTTTGAAATGTCCAATACAACCCTCAATTAATAAATGAAATAGAGTTGAGGGTGTTAAAAAATACATGTGTAAGAAAATTACAGTAATAGTACCCTTGACATAAAACTAAGTAATCCATCTTTAATCGTTACTTTACATTTCAAATTTTGCTATTACCTGATCGAACTGTCACCAAATACCAAAAAATAATGACTTAATTTCAAAAGAATGCACTTTGACTAAATGTCATAAAACAAAGTATGATCAAAGCATGCCAAATTCATTTCATCAAATAATTTTTAAAATATTGCAATCTTAATCCAAATATCACACGTAAAAATTAAAAGTCCGTCTGTCTGATCATCATGAACATATACGGTAGCTTATTCATATTTAATATTTTTTCAATTTCATAAAACAGAGCGTGATCAAAGCATGAAGATATGTATGCTCAATTAACTGAAATAATTGATCCAAATTTCAATTTTAATCCAAATACCATGTAAACACGTTAATCATCATGACAAAATTTAATGTCAACGTCAGTCTGTTTGCGATCAACATGAACATAGCTTATTTATATTTTTATTTTTTTAAATTTCATAAAACAGAGCGTGATCAAAGCATGAAGTATGTATGCCAGATTTCATGAAATAATCGATCCAATCCAAACTCTATCTGGAAGTGTAAAACGTTATGACAAAATTTCATTTAATGTATTTTTCTTATTACTATTTAATCCTATTCATACAACTCCATTTTTGATTATCAACTTCGTTCAATATTGATAGAATGATGTTCACACTTGATCACGAACAAAAGCATGTCTATTTACATCATACAACATATGATTTCAAACATGCTCGAGCATGTTCACAGTTGTTCAAATTCTCATGTATGTAAGATTAAAGGAGTTATTTGTCATAAGTATGTATTTGATGTACAGAATTAGAAAGTAAATTGTTATCAATAACTAAACTGAACATTAAAACAATTGAATTGATTTTGTTTGAGGTTTTAGGCCACTAAAATTTGGTTATTAGGTGTGTGTTAGATACTGCTTCAAATTCATCTAAACTACATGTATACCAGAAATTTTGAGAAGTGGTGCTAATCGTTAAAGCCTTAAAAATCACAGAGCAAATAAGACAAGAATAATGGTCAGCAGGGTAATCAATCAATAATTATTTTGACTCAGAGATTGGTTGTCTGTATTGAGAAAACACACCCTGTGTCTCTATTACTGCACTTTTGTCTTTGTTATCAAGCAAAAAAAAAACCTGTATCAAATGATATGAATCAAAATACAGCTATAAAATTTGTAAGGATTTCAACCATTGAATGAGGTTAGACTGTTAGTCTCATCAGAAAGAGTAGATGCTTCTTCTGTGTCACCACTCTGTCTTGATTCACTGTCAAAAGAATATCAGGTTGATAAAAATAGCCAAATTTCCACAAGGATCAAAACCACAGACTTTCAGACTACTTAAGCACTTTTACATTAACCAGGCTAAAATTTGTTATTGGCAGGAAATATGGCTGCTGTGAAAATAATGGAAAATGTTGAAATTTAACAAAAAATATCAAATTGATACAAAAAACAAGATTGATAAGATATTTTCTTGAAAATGAAACATAATTGTTGTTCGAAAGTAATTACACAGTAGTGAAGTTTTCCAAAATGACTTGGGAATCATTTTCCTTTTTTCTGCAAGATCTGAACAAAAACTGGTTTCTAAGTTTAATGAATTTCCTTTGTTGCTCTTAGATAATCAGGAACTTAGAGAATGTTTTCAACAGAGAAACTTATTGATCTGAAAGAATACAGTGTTGTTGTTAACCTGAACATTTTGTTATGTTAAGTTGCTAATAGCTTTATGTCGAGCTCTATTTGTTTTCTATTTTAAGTTCCATCATTGTTTTTTACAACCTGACAATCTTACATGTTTTCAAGATTCAGTTAAGATCAAAGCACACCAACACAGCATGTAATTTTAAAAGTAAATTTTTTATTAAATTCTAAAATTAAATTTTTGGCAACATTCTTATCTTTTTATTAAAGTTGAATATTCAAATACATTGTATCTCTTGTAAAAATACCCCCAAAAGTCTGGACTAAAAATTCCTCTTTTTTACATGTACACATTAATTAAAATTCCAATATTAAATAGCCATCACTTTGAGGCACATGAGACTTCAGTTTTATTGGGTCTCATATTAACAACAAGATGCTTTTTCCAAATCAGCCACATTTACATTAGAATTTAAGCTAAGAAAGCAAAGCCGGATTCCCAATATTTCAACACGACAAATCAAGTCTTAGTGTAAAACCAAACCCTACGTTTTTTTGGTTTGAGAGAGGAGTGGAGAGGGGGGATATTTTGCTACCTGTGTTTTCAATGTAGGCCTACCCCAAGTATTTAGAAATTCAGACACATTTGAAATGATAGTAAATTAAGTTCAACTCAGTCAGTCTGTATTGAATTAAGTGAAGGACAGTTGTCACAGATTATTGTCATCAGTAAATTGTCTTTCCATGTTCCATTTACTGATAAAATCACCACAATTGACTGGTCATGTCTGTTGAAAATCTGTGGAATCTTGATAGTACTATCATCTTTCTATACTCATATTTAAAACTTTAAATTTCACAGTAGAAAATAGTAACCAAGATAGTGCACCTTCTTCATCAAGATCATAGAATCCTGTAGGTTTCAAGTGATGGTTTTCAACCTGTTTTGTATGTGTCCCCAAATCCTATTTTATATGAAAACAATGTCCCCAAATATCAAAAACAAAAATTCAGATTGGATATTGAGCATGTTCTTGGAGTGCAAAATGCTGCAAATAATTCTCTGAGTACTCAGAGACAATGTAAACTGAGGCTGCACATACTGTAGTCATATGAGATGTTGTATATATTGTACTTGGACAGATGTTTTTTCATAGACTGGACTCATCAAATGTTCCTGTGGTTGAAAACCAAGATCTAGAAAGACTTGACAAGAATATCAAGGACAATTATCCTTCTGCTGAAAATATTTTGAATTTCAAAAGCGGACATGACGACAATGACAAGAGAGAGCTAATTGTAAGTAACAATACTATATGCCACAACAAATTTCACCTTTGAAGTGTCATAAACATCAGTATTTAGCTGGTAGCAAGGGCAGTGATCCTGGGGGTTTTGGGGGAACATCATATAATATATTGTATTATAATTCATTTATACAATTGACCTGGACGTCATATTCACTTCATTCATAATCTCTGGCATTATCTGGGTATCAATATATTGCACATTGGAGGTAACTCCAAGAGGAACAATAGTAGGCCTATACACCACCCACTCCCTTTCACCCTCTGCCAGTGATTTACATAGTAGTTTTTAGGAACTTCTTCACTCTTAACACAAACATAAGCAAAATTAGAGACCCACTCTTCACAAAAGTAGAGTAGGAGTGCAAAATGGAGATCATTTAGCCGAGATAGCCTCTTTCAGTCTTCCATTGTTAGAGCCAGAAATTACCGAGTGCGTTTTTTTGTTTTTTTTTTTTAAAAGCGGGAAACTCTATACAGCTCTAACGATTAAACAGAAAGATAAGTGCACACGTATCAATCAATCGGTGCAATATTGTTTACAAGAACATTACTCGCGAGCAACTTAATGAATGTCAAGATCAGTACATTTATTCATTCGTTATGACCTATTTTTACCGTCACTTTCAAAACCGTTATACCCCCATTCACCATTATATAACACTGCACGTGCGACCGTCAAACAACACAAAAACTGTTTCAGTGAATTATCGGTCAATATTTCATATTTATATTCATTAATATTTCATAGAGTAAGGGAAAGGTAGACAGAAATAATAATTGCAAAGAAAATATTCATCACCCCCAGATGTTTTCACTTGTAAAGTGATGGTATTACGGGTGTTAATTTATCAAGACAGCTGTCCAATGGTAGTTCATATTGCCGAAACCATCTGGCAAGACGCGTGCGACGGGCGAAGACCCGGTCCATTTTTTTGATAACAGTTCACTATTTACTATTATTTAGCCCTTCAAAAAATCATTGATTGTTGTTCATACTTACTAAAGATCAACCAATTAGTATAAGACATAATTAGTGATTTAATTAGGCGTTGTTAAAACATTGTCATTAAAATTGTAAAATGTTCGATAATCTTCAGTACTTTTGATCAATCAATGTCCTCTATGGTAGTACCGCTTTGACAGACGATTAGTCCACAGTTTATCACAAGGGGTGACAGGCTCTTTGTTCCCTCACGTCAGTTAACTCTAGCATGCAAACAAAAGGGTTTTAGGTTTTCCTGCCTGCTGAACTGTTAATGGAACTGCCTATAAACTATTGATGAAGCAGCTAACATAAATGGAACAGACCAATTATATGTCCTCGATAGTTTATGAATAGGCATGGCTTCTATAAATATACCCTGACTCGTGTAGTGGTTCATTCTGTAGATCAGTCGTGTACAGTCAACTTGTGTTTGTATTTGCTGTTGTAATTTTTGGTGTTTTTTTCGCTAATTGGTGTTGTGAACTATCTACATTTTTGTGATATTATTTTCAAAATGGTCGGAGGAGGTAAGTTGAATAAAATTCTAGTTTTAAAATAATTTTTTGGAGAGTACTATAGCGATGGAATCGAAAGCCGGTAAACCATTCCTTTGTCTTTGAAAGTGAAAGAGATGTCTGTTGTTATTAGAAATTACACTATAAAAGTGATAAGATGAAACAAGTAAATTGCTACTGTTTATTTTAAGACATCTGGATATTGTTTTAATGAAGTCTTTTCACGAAATCATGTGATTGATTCCCTCAAGTTTGGACTTATTCCTTCCACCATTTTAATTAACCTAGATTTTATTATGGCACCAACTAAATGGTTCCATGATCTCGGCATGACGCAAGCACTCATGGCTACTGTCCATACACTATTGCTACTATATGGCCGTTTGGCTTCTGTAATGTTTTAGATCTTTAATTTAGAATTAACAAAACAATTCTGCACACATAATGAAATATTTGAGACAATAAATACCAAGACAAGTGGACTCTATAGTTATCTTTTTGAAATTCTAGGAATTATTTTTGATTTAACTCAAAGGAATAATATTCATCTTTTCAAATAATCAATCTTCAAATATTAAATTCTGAAATATTTTTCAATATTGATATTATAAGAATTTTGAAAATTCCATTTTAAATGTCAAGTTGACTTCGAAGAATTTAAAATAAAATTATAAAATAAAATGTAATATAGAAGATAAAATCTTCATGTTATTTTTGTTATCGCCAAACTTGAGTCTATAAAATCAGGAATAGTTAATTTGAATAATTGATTCATCAATTTAAATGCACCCAGTTTGGTTTTTACTAAGTTACATACTGCGAGTAATTATGGAATGTATTCTCAAGAAAAAGAGTAGCTATCTCCAGTTTCTCTATAAAAGATAAGAGATTTCTAAATTTCGCTTCTGAACTTCTCAAGGGTTATGTATTAATGTTCTAGTTATTGCCAAGTATTTACTGAAGGTTTTTAACATAACATGTTATTTAGAATGAAATGGTTTCTGTTTTCATGTACAATAATATTGAATTTTTCTATCTTCTGAAAAAAAAGCTTGATTCTTTTGGCTCAAATTAAGAGCAGCTGTTTTAAATTGCTTGAGTAAACAACATTGGTACTTGAAAAAATTCAAATAAAACAGAAGCTTTTGTCCATTTTTTGATATGAGAAAAAAATTATTTTTAAATAAAAGGGTCCCTGTCTTTAAAAACCAAAATTGATAACTTCCCAATATAATGCATAACAGCTATTGAAACGTTCATATTAATAAACTTCTGCTATATTGTGTTATCAAGCAATAATGAGTTATGAGCTATATTTCATATAGTATATTGTATTTTATGACTGAATATCATTGATAATGCATCTTTTATAATGATACATCTAAAACATTTGTATTGATTGAATTAAAGTGAGAGTTCTGTATTACATAGAATTAATTGAAAAATACATCACTGTCATGGATCTTGCTGGATTTTGATATTTTGTATGTGATTTGGATTTGTTCAGATGCAATTACATGAACTGAATTTTGATCTGATTAGGTCCAACTGTCAAGTAGGTCTCACAGTTACATGACAGATGTGTCTGGTATCTTCTATGAGTTTGGGCATTCATTTAAGTTGAAGCAGATGTGTGTCAATTGAGTGCTTTTATATTTTTTCATTTCCTGCCTTGTGTTTTTAGTTTTCTGTTAGAAATAATCTGATTAAAATCTATTTCTAAATAGATAAAGAGAAACTAGCCATAATTTATGCAAATAAAGATCAGATGACATGGGATATGTCTTTTCTTTTGATCAGATTTTTAAGTAAATTTTTAAATTATAAAAGTTTAGGACACACAAATAGCTTTCATGCATTTATAATGAACTTTTACAAAAACTTTCATAAATATAATTGATATTTCTAATTCTAACCTTCAAATTCTATATAGATATATTCACTGTGAACTGAAGATCAAAGTGTTCAAACTTGTAGGTGTTAAATGTAATTTGATGTTCGAATAAGAAGTGTTAATAATAGAAACAAAGTGATATACATTATTTATCTGAGAGCTAACACATGCTGCACATATTGTGTTCATCTTAACAAGTGTTCACTTTTCATGTTCATTTTCAAAATCTATTGTGTGAAATCTTTACAGGGCTTATCAGCTCACCAATTTATAAATTTAATAACTGAGCACATCTGGTAGGAGATTTTACTGTCATCATAATTGAATTACGGGACTTCTGAGGATTCTTGTTGAAGCCTTAAAATGAGACAAACCCTTCAAAATACCCTTTGGTTAACTCAAAATTAATCAAAGCACAAGAAATTTTTGCTGGAACTGTCTTCGAGGTTTTTAAAATGAGCAAGTGAAGAGAAGTATCACGAATGAAAAGGAATTTTACTTCAATTGAAACTTTGGACATTTCCAACTTAATTTATGAAAGCATGTGAGAAGAATATTTATATTAAAAGTTGTCAATATCATGTATATTTAAATATATATGTGTATGGAAATAAGTTTCAAGTTGGTGAAATGAAACAAGCAATATAGGTCTTCTTGGTGATGAATACAGGTAGCCATTTCTGACTTGTTGAGAGAAGTAATGTACTTTCATTGATAAAATTGACAGTTAACAAGATTCTTGACATTTTTGGCAGAAGGAAATGTGTAGATTTATTTCATTTGCCTTCATTGTATTGGATTTGAGGGGAAATTCTTAGCAATTTTGAGTGAAATGGCCCCTTGAGATGCAAAACATTCAAACAAAGATGTGGAAATTTTTGCCTACACACTCAAGTAATTGACACATGAATTTTTAAAAATCTGGCAACACTTGAATTTTTTGATGCAGTTGTATTATTCTTTAGAAGATATTCCACACAATTTAATGATGAGGAGTTTGCTTTTGAACACCTGTCTTAGAAGTTATTTCTGGCAACACAGGAAATAATTAGCAGACTCAATCATCTGTGTCTATTTTGAAACAGTGGTGCATTTGCTTCAAGAACTAGAATCATATATTTTTTTCATCCATTGATTCAAAACAAATCTTCTGAGATTCAAAGAATAAAACACATTTCAAAGTGAAGACAACTCATTATTTTTTGATGAAATTTTAATGAAATTCTTGCCAAGAGTTCAATCATTTTGACATCAAAAGTAAAATTTGTTCATAGAAGTTAAAGATGATGGAATTCAGAAAAGGATTTGCAGTAATTGTATTTCACTGAGATAGCCTGTTATATGTGTGTACAAGGTTTCTCTCTTATAAATGACTTTTGACACCACGAATGAAAGGAGGTTTAAAAACAAATCTAAGCTAGCAAAACATAAGATTAAAATAATAGCAGCCGCTAAGCCTCTCTAATTTAAACTGTTTCTTACATCATTTCCCTGTTCAAACCCTATTTGATGTCATCATGAGGGGGTTATTTAGGTCCATTTCTCATAGTTGCCACAACAAAGAGAGAATTTGAGTATGAAACATCAATGAAGCATATCAACTGAACATAAATGGAGACAATAAAGAGACTGGAAACAAAAGACTGTAGAATGATGTATTATGATGTTTAGTTTCCTAATAAAACATCCAGTAACATATTGACCCAGCATGATGTTGAATCTAGAGATTTATGTTCTGTTGGTAAAAAATAATCAATTCAACATTGTGATGTACATCATGTTTTCAGATTCTCTCCTCACTGACTTTATACTGGTAGCTTTATCTTGAATAATGTGATAGTACTATTGGGGATTTTGTTTTTATATATCATAGTTATTGCAGTTACATTTAGTATAGTGGTAGAACATTCTTTGAAGTATTTTTTGTTTGATTTAGAACAATACTTATTGTTTTGAATAAAGATTTCTATGTGCATTTCATATACACATTTTACAAATTTGGGTAGCATGTCCTTTGTGTTCTAACATGGGATGAAGATGAGTTTCAATGCAGATGTTGGTCTAAGTAGTATTTCCTTCTTTTACACAAGTCCAACACAATATCCCATAATTGAATGCTAAACTTGTAGCACTTATTCTAATCAGTGTTCTTTTTATTTACTTTATCAGTAGAACAGAATTGTAAATTCTGAACTGAGTAACTTGTCTAAATTTTTCAAGTTATGAAAGTACAAATATTGTGTTATCCTTTACGAAATCTGCCAAATTAAAATGTGTATTAAAATCTGCCAGGGATGATTTTCTATCAATATTTATAGAAAGCAACTAAACCAATAAGATGTGAAGTAGAATCAGTGAAGTAATATTCGGTTAATAGGAATGATTATCAAAGTCAAGCAGGTTATTGTACGCACCAAACTTTCTTACGATGTTGTCAAACATTCCGATTATTTTCTCTTCTTTACACACAAAATAGAGTTGTTTCAAATTCTGCAAAAAATGATCAGACTTTGACGTCTGTGGTTTTTGTCGCAGTGTCAACATTGTGAAAGCTCCATTATCGGATATATGCCAGAGTTAGTGTATAAAACACAAGGTTAGAAGTGTATCAAACAGGAGGAGCGAATATGTTGTATGAAATTGATCAGTATGTCAACACAATATTGTTGTGGGGTAGTTATAAAAACAAGGCCGATTTCCCCTTCAATTACATCAAGCATCGATTTGACAGCCATACACCGTGTTTAATTGTTTTCATTCGTAAACAGCTTCCATCAAAATATTGGACTTGTACAAGAAAACAAACACATAGCGCTACATTAGAAGTGATGAAGAATAAATGTTGTTAGGTTCTCAAGATCGTTAAGCAGCCATTTTGGCTTGTTTGATCAATACTAAGATTCTAATGCATTTGATGTTTGTTTCCTCGCAATGCTTGATGGGGTATAAAGACCAAGGGCGTGTGCTTGAATGGGAAAATTAAATAGCTGTAAGACAGTAGCAATCCTACTTGAAACAATAATGTTGAGTTAAAGACACATGTCCATCAGAAACAATGCTATCAAGTTTGTGTGGAATGACATCTTTTTCTTAACAATCTTAACATTTTTACACTTGATGTGTGGACTGGGAATTTTTGGAGGTCACTCGATTACTCCTTCAGGTCAAAGTTTATTTGTGGAATTTAGGTAGAAGTTCTTTGGTCAATAATTGTCAGTATAACAAACAGCTCTATGATGTAAAAAAAATTTTTTATTTAACTCAGTAATTGGGTCAGACTTCAATATATTTTTATTTGATACAAACCTAGTAGCAGTGATAAGATATGTTCTAAGTTTGAAACATCTGTCAATAATTTGGTTTATTTATTATCCTGATATTGGAGCCCTTGAATATAAATTATAAATATCACAAGAAAAACGTATTGGTAAAAGAATGACTGAATGAAAAGAAAACATTCATATGGAATGAATGAATTCAGGTGTATATCAAATCAAGACATATAAAAATATTGAAAATTATTCAATCAACTATGAATGGAATGAATGAATTTTATTACTGATTCCTAAGCTATGTTTCAAGATTTGCTCACTATTCTGACATAATATTATAGGATTTCAACAACTTAAATGAAAATATATCTGATCTATTGTTACGTACTGGTAGTTGAACCACCACTGATTGCAAACAGTGACCTTTGTCTACTGGAACTACTTACTAGAAGAAGTTAAATTGAAGGTTTCAGTGTAGATACAATCAAGTTATATAATTTGAACTCCCAACTGCTTCAAAATCAACTTTTACAACTTTTGTCCCTTTTCACATCGAAATGTTATTGATAGAAAACAATTAGAAAGGGACAAAGAAATAGAATTTAAATGTAGATAGACTGGCCTTTACACTGTCAAACCATTGTGTTGTCTCTAGGGATAGAGGGCAGATGTTTCTTACTTTAGTTCATCAATACAACCTCATTTATATTTTATCTCTTTTTATGACAGTCATAGGTACTTCTGTAAATAGACCAATTATAGACTATGTTGTATGGAAGTGAAAAGGCTGCATAAAACAATGTATCTGCATTATTGGAAATTAAACAATGTAAGAAATCATGATAAATTTCAAATTGGACCATATATTCCTTAGATATTTGGTAATTTTCAGTAAGTCAATAGAGTTTTAAATTGTATCTGTGTACTTTGTGAACCGAAGTTGTTGTCCTTGTAAAATATAAATGTTTCTTACTATAGGATTTTGATATTTTCCACAGTTCAATCAATGATCATTAAAATACATAATTTATACCAATACTTATTCAAATTTTACATAGAAATCACACAGTTATTGACCTATTTTCAATATTTTTGTTTGTTTTATGCCAGACTATAAAAGAGATAGTATTTGCCTTCTGTGAGTTACTAGGTTTAGATACAGTATTTGACTTGGTTATGGCAATGATAAAACCATATACCGTACATCTGGTGTCTTGTTTCCAAACTAAATTTCACATGAAATGTATACTAATGATATACATGTATATTCTGAAATGATTCTCAAAACAAAGAGTGAAACAAGGTGTCTTTGTTACTACCTTTGTGCAGTCATTCATGAAGGTAAATGTACACACTCCTAGTTACTATGTGACAGCTGCCTTTAAATTTTCATTCTACAGATACAAATTGGAGTACATATTTAATAACTACATTGTAATTGGTATCATTCCTCTTGATCTATAGAGCATAGAGAATAGTTCTATTATAAGAATATAAGCAAGTTAACTCCATGCTGATCAGTTGAAAACTGAAAATTATGTACATTGCTTGATATTGCAGTCAAAAAATCTAAGTGCAATATTGTAAAGAACTAAACATAATTGCAGATCAACATAGGATGTTTTAGAAGAGAAAGTGTAAAAAGCTACCTGGTATATGATAATTTATTGAACAGATGTTGGTAATTGACCTCAAGATTATTTTCAAATTATCATCAGATAACATTCATTTTGCACACTCTGAACAGATCAGAATACTAGCACAAATAGATTACAGTCTGAAACTATGGTTATAGTGTGTAAGATATGGGGTTCATTACTAAATATTGAATATACCTGTTGTTATAACATAAAAAATCAACAGTTTAGTGTTTATCAAAATGCATTCTACGAGTTACATTAGAAGTAAATGAGCCTAGTCATTGCACATCAAATCTAGAGCCGTTCTAGGTCAAGGCACGATATCATAGACAGTTGATCTAAATTGTTATCACTAACTGTTTGGTGGTATATTCTAGATTCCAGGTTGATCTAGATTGGTATGGTATTGGTAGTGTGTAGAGTGATCTAGATTATTATTAAAATAGGGAAAATAATCAAAGTTACTATTGATGAAGATTAAGAACTGTATATTGCCTGACTAGAGGTGATAATGTACAGTTACTTCTGCCTGATACAACTCATTTATTCTTCATCTATTAATCAGTGTATAGTACTTTTATACATCATTAAATGACTGGTATGGGCAACAAACAGGAGACAACTTCCATGTATAGGATGTGTAGTTCAGATGCCACATAAATTTAACCATTCATGAAACTTTTTTATATAAAACTACAGAGACAAGATAATTTTAATCAGTTACATGTATATCTCAACCAAATCAAACAAATTGCTTGACCAAATTTCAAACAAAATAGCATGATAAAATATAGGAAGCCCAGTTCAGTTCAAAAGACAGAAGCATAAAAAAATGAACATGAAATAATCAAATTTAAAGCCAAAATAATCAAATTTTAGCAGAGTCTTATAGCATAATGCTATAACCCTGTATTGATGTTATTAGTTAGCATAATAATAGCCTAATCAAATATTAGCAAAATTGAATAACATTTCTTGGTCAAAAGGTGTATTCATATTTTAGGTGAAACAGCATTACCATACTTTTATTTGATTCATCATGGAATAACCAAATTTACATGCCTGTGCCTGTGCTTTCGTAACACTGCTTAACCGCAATGTTACAACCTAAAATTCCTATGTTTGGTTTTACAGAATGGCCAAATATTGCCAAATATCTGTACTTCTGCATTGTTCTGGACCATTGTTGAATTGTTGTTTAATAGTTTTACAGTAGTCTGTAGAAAAAATTCCAATTTTATATGTGCCCAGGGCTATTGATTTTGCTCTATTTTCCAGACGTTCAATCATACACTCAAATATCTGATGGGAAAATGACATCAAGTTCAGGTCAGTGAAAATAATTCCAAATAATTCTTAACCAAAAACCATGATAACATAGTGGATATATATTTTTGGCACATACATATTTTCAAGAAAGTCTTTAACAATGTAATGTATTTATGATAAAATTATTTCTTGTTCAAAACTTTAAAATTAACTCACATGAAGTAACACAAACAGATAATTGTCAGTCAATTTGTAGCTCTTCTGGGAAATTGGAAGCCCTTGATTTGATAACGAACTTCCATCCTCAGAAATTTGGTAGAACAACAGGCTTTGACAAATGATGCCATCTGCTATCTTTTGATTGGTATCTTGGTACTGAAATTAAGAAAGCCATATATTAAAAGGCTATTTATTATGTTTGAAGAAGGCTATAATTATTGAGAATAAAGATGGCTTTCTTTATAATTTGAATAATATATTGTATAGTATAAAACAGACCTAGTAATTACTGTACTAGTAATTAATATTTGTTAATTAATTACTATTACAAAACATTTCTTTTGATACATGTTTCCTGCCAAAATTCAAGCAAAACAATATGTTTGTCTTCTGAGCTTTTGGCACCATTTTCCATTTCGTTCTCTATTGATAAGTTGAAGTTTAGTCTGACCCTGTATTGATGTAAACAGTTCTTTGTTTTAGAGAAATCAATCAATGTTATGGATGAGTTAATGTTATTGATAATCATTATCTATTCCTGTATTCCATTGTTTACAGTAACTGTACATGTGACATTGATTCTCAATACCTCAAGCAATTATTTCAAAATTCAATCCATTAAAATCATGAGTGAAGCGAAGGCCAAAAAGAAAAACTGCTTAATTATTCAACAAAAAATCCTTTGAAATTTGAAACTTTTCTGAATTTGAAGTTCTTCTCAGATCTAGAAATCACCTGTGACACAATTAATTTCTTTCAGGGCAATACACATGATTGCATTGAGTATACATAAATTTGATTCAGTTTTATTTGATATTCATATTTATTTTTTGTATGCGTTTTAAAGTTGAAATCTGAAAAAAATAAAAGCTGCATCTGGTAAGAAAGATTAGGTTGAAAAGATAGTTGTTTATAGGTTTCTAATGTAGAGTTTTTACTATTCATGATTAAATGTGAACACCTGCTCTCACTATTTTATTACTACTGAGACAGTAGGAAACAACTGACATGTTAACAGTCTCTCTAGATTATTTCAAGATAAACCCTGCCTGGTGCTAGGTAATCAGGCCTACTTTCTTTCCAGATACCATAGACTTTCAATATAGCATGAATGAAGATAAAGCATGATGACTTTAATCCAGGTCATGAAATCTTATTGAAGAATAAATTCCCTTAGCCAAGGCAGCAGACTTTCATATATCTTTGGATTAGGATTTGATAGAACCTTCAGGAATCGTATTAGTAGTAAAAAGTTGTTCCTGAATGACAGAATTGTATGCTTATGTACTTCTCTTTATCCATATAAAGTTTTGAAGCGTCTGGTGTGAAAAGAATTGACAAGGTCAAGGTCAAAAAATGTCAGTCGTTTTAAAGTCAAGCACCAGACATATTAAGTATATCCAAGGGAATTTTTTTTTCCAAGTTTACAGCTCTGACACACCATATGTAATAATTATTTATCTTGGCCTAACAGACTTGATGATTATTTATAAGCTAGGAGCCTCCCAAGGGTTCGTTTTAATAGGTTTAGGATTCATTTAGACTGATCAAAGACTGGGTTGATTTCCTTCAGACATCAATAATTTCAATAGAACTGATTTGTGTATACTATATTTAACTCATCTCTTAGGACATTATCAAAGAAATGGGTCTCCTCTCCATATCTAATTAGACTTTCTTTAGTACATAATTCCTCTATGGACAAGTGACAGGGCAGTTGTAATACAATCTTGGAAATGAAATTTGGGTCTTTTTTTCTTGCGTAAGTCGACTAATGAAGACCGGAATGGGGTTTGAATATTTGGGTGGGACAGTAAATCAAATTTCTGGCAAAATTACACTTTAGGCCATAAGGTGCAGAACAGTAGGATATCTTGATGTTTAGAATTCCAGTGCTACTATCTAATTAGATCTTCAATAGACATTCAAGAAAGGTAAAAAAATATTATATGTATTTTATTCAGAGTTGTGTATCTTTACCAGCTAGATTTTACATCAAACTTCTTGAATAGTGTATTTTGAAAGTCATGGCTATTTTAGGAAAGAGCAATCAAATTTTGTTGGAATTTTATCTTGATACAACTCTTTCAGAAAAGTTAATTTAGGAATTATATATTATACCTTGATCATCCAGTTCTTAAGTGAATATTACCCTATTACAAGATTTTTGATAATATGAGAACTAAAACATACAAACTTATAGACAGCCTACAGATTTTAAAAATTTCAAATTTGATTGCAGTTTTTGTAATGCACTGTAAGAACCTTGAAAGGTTTTTTGTTGCTAAAAATGAGTACATGTGGTGAAATTATTTTGCATAAAACTTTGATCATTCATGACAGTAAACCAGTTTAATTGCAAACTTATGTTCAGAATACTTATAAGTTTTTTTATATTTATAATGAATAATATCATAATATACTACCTCCCTCTCTAATGTATAAAACATATTGTGCAAGAAAATCATCTGCTCTAATATATAGTGTATGCCAATCTTTCTCATTTATATTTCACTGTGTTTTGACATTCTAAACAGAACTTTTAACAAGTTTTCAAAATTAGATATTTTGATATTTAGTCTATCCCGAAATTGAGAGTTCTAGAGATTCGAAGTATTGTTGAATCATTTTTATTATGAATTGAAAGAACTTTGATTAGAAACTGGGATCATTAATGATCATACATGTTGTTATGCCAGCTTTTATTGAACTATATGTTCATAAGTGTGATGGTTTCCAGCTGTTGTATCTTTCATCTACCAGCAATAAATATCTACCCATATAAATACATTTTACATGATATTAATTATTATCAAATTGGTCACTCAACTAGAAACCAGTATAGTATATTGATTGCACTATTTAATTTACACCTTTCTTTCAAATGAATATAATGCACATATGTAATAATTAATATGTTTTTATATATAATACAATTGATGTGACACTGTGTCAATTTACAGAGCATTTATTCTAAATATTTATATCAAAATCATAATGATGAATTGGGAAAAAATTTATTTTGATTTTGAATATCAAACTGTTTTTAAAAAATTTATAATCAATTGATGTTCATTGATATTTAAAAAAAGTGATATCTCAATATAAACAAATACTGGTACCCATATATTGTTGAACCTTGGAAGAAAGGATTGATTTAAAACTTTTGTTTTTAAGAAGCTGAGACACACTTCCCCTTTAATAGTTATAACAGTATAGAATAGTCTAGTCTGAAAAAGTGAATAGGTCTTCAGTATGCAATTGTTTTGGGAGAATAAGCTTCCACAGTATGGTATTATTTGATTACATCTCAGCTCTTTAAAAGCCTTCTTGTGTTAGATCATAATATATGGTATCTAAATCATTGAATAAACTTATGTTGGCATAACTTGTAGTAGCCCATATTTTACTGTTCTGCACCTTGCTGAACTTCTGGAGTCATAGAAATACGAATAGAAATATTTTTCTAGTGACAAATTTGGTCAATAAAATAAACCATAGAATAATTATATTATAATTAGCAGTGAAATTAATGTATGGTTTCCAATGTTAACATATTTGCAGAATAAATATATTCAAGATCTTCTTTGAAAGAAAAATGGGAATATAACTAATTATAAATCTAATTATAAATGGTCTTGGTGATTGAATAAAATTCGGGATAAGAGTTGGCATCCTAACTTAATTTACACTATGAAAGTTATAGGAAGATAAATTTGTGTCAATTCCAGACCGATTCTATCTGATGACCTGAATTGTAAGAAGAAGTATAGAAATTGATGTATTATATTAAATCTATCTATCATATTCCTTGACAGACCGACTGACTTGAAGTCTTACTATTTCAATAGCTCTAGTTCCATTGGGAATGATAGAATATTTGGTCATGGCATTAATTGATTTTCACCTTCCAATATGTAAAGCTGTTATTATATAGTAACAAGACCTATATTAGGATTTGACCTTTCAGTTACTAGGAGAACGCTGATAAGCAAATCAATAGTTCATTGGAAAACCTGAGTCTAAACGGGTGATTATTAGAATCGGCTTCTCTGATTAAGACCACTGATGAATGCTTCAAATGTTCAGATTCTTCCTCCAGGCTTAGGTTGAGTCATTAGAATTAACAGAAGAATATTGTCTGTAATCCAGGGAAAGTCAAATTCTTGGAACGTTTTTTTTTATCTGCAGAAGCTAGCAATCATTAAAATCTTGAAACATGTAAGGTTCATCTTAAAAAAGGCTATATTTATTTTAAACTGTGCGTTTGCTATAGAAAATGTTCTTCTCATTATAGTTATCCCCCTTTCTTAATAGAAACTATTAAAGATAGAAGAAAGTGATATCATGTTGTAGTAAAATATTCTATTATGTAACAATCTTCAGTCTAGAGAAATATTCTATAGAATTAATTCTGGATATATTTCAGTCTATAGGTTGAAACACATAAATCATACTGTAGTTGAAAGTATTATTGAAATAATCTCAGTTATACTTATTATATCTTTTAATATATTATTTTGTGAGGAAGTAGTTTGAGTTTAAGGGTCACTTAGACAAGTATAATGAGGGAGATGGAAATCTGTCTGATGTTCTGTTTTCTATTTTAACTGATGGAGGTTTAAAATTTTCAGCCATCCCTTCTATTTTGCTTGATTTATTCCAAAAGGCTTTTCACCGCCATATGTTTACGGCAAATTATGTCTGTCTGTAAAGCTTTTAGTTTCTTCATTTTATAGTTCATTCAATTATTCAGTAGAGTCTTACGGACAAAAATTAAAGACCTTAACTGTCTAAGACCTATTGATAGATAGAGACATTCATTACAAAAGATTCTAGATAAAACTCTCAGCCGGTGGTGCCAATTGTTTCAGGCCCCTTTGGAAATGTTGTTAACAATGAATTTAAATATCCAGTACAGACATTGATTTATAGACAATTTCAGGCAATAAATTACTACCATTCTTAAACAACAGCATTTCTTGTAAATTCGATAAATAAAAAAATCCTGCAAAATTCATTTAGAGTTCCATTAGACATCATTTGTAAATAGTTTTCTGTGACATATGATTATGCAACATTTTTGAAAATTTGGTTCATTTAACTATGACCATTGTCTTTCTGTCGTTTGGCTCAGGATTAACATGCAATCTATAGCATTTCCTTACTAAGTCCCACTTTCTGCTGACATGGACAAATTAATTGACTGCTAATCAAGATACACAGTTATCAGTGCTTTCTGCCAGCTATCTGGCTCCATTTGTTTGCTTTAAGATGCTGTCAGTTCACAATATCGTGGGTTACCTTAATTCATGTGAACAAAAAATTCATTCTTTATCTGAATTCATGTTGTTATTTACTATTTTTCAGAGGATAGAAAGTTGTTTATTGGTATGTTAAATAAACAGCAATCAGAAGATGATGTACGACAGTTATTATCTCCTTTTGGAGGTATTGAAGAGTGTACTATATTAAGAGACCAAAATGGAAACAGTAAAGGTAAGCAATATTATTTCCTTGAGGTAACAATAGTCTAAGACTTTGTAAGTAGGCCAGAAAAGAATTTATATTTACAATATAGCAAATTTGTGGGAAATTGGAATATATAAAGTCTTCAATATTCAGTAATACAAGTATAAAATATCTGTAAATTTAAAAAATTGTTTATTGTCTAATTCTGGGACAATGTGTTTATATTGTAAAATTTCTAACCACTACATACAAACATTTAGACACCAAAACTATAAAAAATAAATGAAAAGTCACTCAAAGACAAGATATTTATGGAAATATTATTTTCATTTCAATCTAAAAACAAAGTATTATTTATTCATAACGATATTTAAAAAAATTTTACTCCTGAAATAGTTTTCAAACACAATGGTAGAGCTGATTGTCTGGGAATATATCCAAAACATGGAATAAAATATTGATTAGAAATTAATTTTTCATTGGAATATTATTGATTTCATATGATTCATATTCATTGATTCTCTGTGTTTGAAATTTCTTGAAATCATTAAGCTTTAACATGAAAATCATCCAGTTGTGAAAATTTTCATTTCACTGCAGTCACATTTATTATTAAAGTGAGCTTCTAAGAAAATTCTTCTACATAATTTAAACCCAGTTGCATGTGATTTAAAATTTCATTCGTTTGTCAGTCGGTAGAAATTGTGAAGTTGGAAATATATTACACACTCTTCTCTTCTTTTAATTATTTTTGAAAAAAATGAGGTCAATCTTTAAAATGCTGTTGATACCCAAAGGTGCTACCAACAATTAATCTGGTTTTGAATTATCCCTTAATTTTTTTGTGTGTATGTGTAAGTTAGTTCCCTAGAGGTCAAGATTTTAAAGATGAATCAAAATGATATTCCAATCAAAAAAGCAAGGAGGTTATAATTGCAATCTAAGATTACTATTCTTTACTATAAATTATTACCTGATTTACCTGGCAACAATAGTTACTTAGCTAATGAATGCTGTAAGGAAATGTGATCTTTAAAACAATATCATTAACACTCATCAAATTTTCATGAGATCATTCAAATTGCTTGGTACTGGTAGGACAATTAATTGCTGCTTTCAACTTGATATATTTCATTCCATTTCCATGTGATTTTGATTAAGTCTGTTGATGAGATTGATAATCAATATATTTCTCCCTCGATGACGGAATCGCTACATTCTTTCTTGTTTGTCGCTAGCTTTGATGAATAAGTCTTACTCATCCAATGCCAAACTATCCTGAATGGGTCACAGTGAACCTCATATAAGCATCATTACATGAACATTAGTTGTGGAAGTCGGATGTTTGTACAAGTGTTCAAGGAAATCTTGTCTCATTGTCTCAGGCTTTACCAACCAGGATTTTTATGGATTGATATCATTGTGTGTGTTCTGATCATAAGATAAATTCATTATCAAGCTATTCATTTAGAAAATGTTATGCATGACTGTGGCGTCTGACCTAGAAAATCACGCCATATTTCTTTATCATTGGTACTAGATAAAATCTAGCAGAATTATCACTTTTCTTTTTATGTGCAAATTGATTGCTTTATATACTGCTACATGTATTATATGATTTACTGGGTTTCACCTCCAAAACTCATTTATCTTGCCATCAAAAAAATTTCTACATTATTTGGCATGTCTTGTAGGAAATATTATTAGATTCTAGAACAGTACATGATAGTAGTCACTACTGCAGTTTCAAACAGGAGGTTATTAGTGTCTAAAATGGCGAGAAGTTCGAAATCAATAAGAGAGTGTGCTAGAAGGCAGTGATTTTCCTCTAACATTTATGTTTAGAACTTTGATCGTATGAGCTATTCAACAACAACGATTAATTTTATTTTTTCTGATCAACGTTATTCATGTGGATTTCTATTGCCTTTCAGGTTGTGCATTCGTTAAATTCTCTTCACATTTAGAAGCTCTATCAGCAGTCAATGCTTTACATGGAAGTCAAACTATGGCAGTGAGTATAGTCTAGTTTCTGCTTGTGTGTCATGTCTACTGTTATGTCATCTCGTGGTAGACACTGTATTAGATAATTTATTTATTATTCCGTATTATCTAGAAGAAGATTCTACTCCTTGTTTTATTGTTTATTTCTTGAAATAAGTCTCTTTATGTTAGTATTGCCTGCCTCCATTTTTGTTTTTCCTGATTTCATGTGAACAGTTCATTAAATTTTCATGCAGAACTCTTTAGTTTTGACACACTTGAATTGAAGTGTTCGTTTGATCTTCAGAACAACATATGTTAATGAATTGCATTCGGAATGAAATCATGCAGAGGAAGGTGGATGCATGACAATAAATCATAACGTGTCATGATTATGAAGAATTCGTTAATTATTCCTTCTTTCTGTGAACTAACTAGCAAACGTTTTCCATTTTGTTTAAGCAGGGAGCGTCTTCAAGTTTAGTAGTCAAATTTGCTGATACAGAAAAAGAAAGACAGTTACGTAGAATGCATCAGATGGCTGGACCCCTAGGACTACTTAACCCTTACACAATTCATCAACTTGGTACATACGGACCTTATGCTCAAGTACCCTCCACAGTAAGTTTGAAAAATATTTCTCTTTTTTTTTTTTATTGTTTTGCATTCCACTGTTCATTACTGATAACAGCAGGTGTTGGGGAGTAATAGGCAAGGCATTGAAGATAACATTGCTTGATAATGATAAGAATACAGTTCACCATCTGAAAACTGGTTTTGTTCATCAGTTAGCACTGCCTTGAATACACATTACACAATTGATTAAGGGGTGTGTCTAAGTGCGGGTATTGATAAACTTGCAGAGATATAGGGCTAATAGATGATATTCATTTACAAACTGTAAAATTCAAGGATGGATCCATGCATGGTTGGAGAAAGTTTTCTTCCAATCAGACTTATCTCCTTGTCAGTGATTGGGCAAGTAGATGCCACTGGTTAGCCTATATTTGTCTATACTGTAATTATCATACTTCCAATTTCCATTAGATTAATTCTGTCAAGAACAATACATCATAAAACTGTCATTTCATTGTAATATTTGTAATTTAAAATACCATGGTGTGATTCATTAAAATTTCTCCATTCCATTGTTGAATTCCATTTTCTTCAATTGATTAGTTTACTACTTGTCTTAGAAATATCCTGAAAATTCTCAAGTGTTGACCTTGTTATATTGATTATTCAGTAGTGTGGTACAATAGTTCTCAATTGATTGAATTTTATGGCAACATGCATCCAACTAGTGCATTATTCAATGATTATACCATAGTTTTACACAGTACCGTACTTGTAATAAAAAACACCAATAAATACCAATAAAATAACCATTTAGATTGTTGTGTTGACAGATGTGTACTATATGAAAAGAGATAGAAATCTAATAAATAGCTCCAGATAAAATGACTCATCATTCTAGAGAAATAATGGCGTCACTCATATTGATTTGATTTGTACTTTCTTCCAGCAATTGATGCAGCAACAGGCTGCAATAATGGCTGCTGCACAAGGAACATACTTAGCTAGCCCGGTGAATGTTTTAGCTACTCAAATGCAGCAGATAGGTGGAATTCCAGCTCCTAATGGCATTGCAACAGCTGCCATAACTCCCACTACGGCAACATTAGCAAATGGTAATTATTTTCAACTTTTATTTTAGTGCACCTTTATTCTTTTAAATATTCTTGATGTATTTTTAAGCATGTATATTTCATTTGTTTATTTTTAACTTATTTCAATATGTCATCCATACACAATCTTTAATCATGAAATTTTATTAGTGTTTCAATACTAAACTCAATATTTTCAAAATATTTTCATCTCAATGTTGTGTGTAAATGTTTTATCAAATCCTGTAGCTTTGATCATATAACATCAGATCAATTATTTGGACGGACACTTGTGATTTCAGTTTTTAGTTTCTTCTCCTTTTTATACACCTCACTTCTCCAACTATTCTGTTTTTGGTCTCCAAATCTTACAAAACCAATCCAAAAGTACTTGTTTCCCTTCAGTTGCAAAATAATTTTCAGTTGCTTCAAGTTTGATGTATATTATTGCACGATAAAATAAGATGAGTCACATAATCAAGTGATGTTGGTAATATTTTTTTCAATTGTAGGCACAGTCACTCCAACCATAAACGGTGCTCCCCCAAATGTCCTCTCCCCAACAGCTCTGGCCAGTTTCCCTGTGCCACCCACTGCCGCCAATGGTCATCAGACCCCAGATCTGTATGCTAATGGTATGCCCCACTTCCCAGGTATGATCAAAGGTACAGACACATTTCAAATCAGATAGATGTGGTGAAATAGTCTCGTCCGTCTGTTACACATTGATGTGTCTCTCCTGCACTTTTTTATCTTATACATTTAATACATTATGGATCACAGAATATTGGTATAACTAGATACTGAAGTTGAATATTTATAATCAGACTGTTATTTTACACAAGTTGCTCAAAATTCAAAGTATTTGGGTGGAAAGTAGAAAGCTGACATTTTTATGAAAATATTTATTTGAATTAGATTTTGAATTCCTCATTTTGGACAAATTGAATGCAATTTGTATATATAACAGTCTATTTAAGAAGGAGCTTTATTTTTGAAATTTTGAATCAGTTTTTAGGGGTTGTTGGAAAATGATCTAGTAACTCTGAGCATTGGTCAATGGTTAAAATAATGATATGAATTTAAGTATGAAAAACTAATTTCATAGAAAGGGCTAAGTTCTAGTTGTACCAGCATTCTGTGTTTATAATGTATATATTTATATCAAAATCACGTCTGTCAGACATATTCAGGAACATGTTCATGTCTGTAAAATTATAAATTAATGTTAGACCAAATTACCAGATTGAGAAATGGCATTTACTGCTTCATGTGAAAATAGCTGCCGCCATCTTTATGAGGCAGACTCGGGAGTATTTGTGAACTAATGATTGTTATCAGGGACAAAATTTACTCCATGGAAATAGATGTCTGACTTTTTCCTTAATATGTCTGCAGACTTTCATTAGAAGTAAAACTTGAAACTTGGACACATGCCAACTAATATCTCTCTCACTCAAAGCTACTTATCAAAAGAAAATTATTTAGTAAGAAAATGTTGGCGGTAACAAGTCTCAAGTTTTACTCATTATTTTCTCATTTTTTGGTGTTAGTTTATAAAAGATTTTTTATAAATGTTTTTTTCGATGTTTTTCAATGTCATTTTTCAATATTTGATGTTTTTAAATTTTGGTGTTTTATAAACTAACATTATAGAAATTTTAAAATGATGTTATCATGAATTGCATCATAGTAATATTGATTCATGTGTCACACTGCAACTGAGTATTCAACCAAGAGTTACAACTAACATGTAGGAAAGGTTCATATGTACAGTGCTTGGAAATTAAATACCAAATTTCACTCTGATACTGTGGTTACCAATTGCATCATCAGTGATCAAATAGCTTAGTAATCAAAAGGATAGGAGAAAAATAAATATCCCCTACTCAAATATTTCACACATGATCTAATTTGTTAGAAGTTTCATATGGAAACAAAATGGCCATAAACCCTAGGGAACAAACAAGGCTGTGAAAATATTCCACCATATTTAATCACGGCTTGGAGTTTTAACAAGATTTCTAGTCTTACGTCTGACCAAAGTATTGATTTTTGTCTTGGAGAATTTGACATTGACTGGATGTTTAGAAATGATAAGACCGCTATTAGTCATGTTCATGTCTAGTGAGCTTTAGTGATACTTGATATTTCAAAACTGTCTGGCATGGAAATTAAACTATTCTCAGACATCTAAAACCATCATTATCCACTGTCACAGCAATATGTTTTATAAAAAGTTCAGAAATTGACACATGCTAAGACCATGTCTAAGCCTAGGACAAAATTATACTTGTTTGGCACTAATTTCCTTTCAAAATCAGTTCTTTAATGCATTTTTAATTCTTCAGGACAATTTTGGCCTCATTACAATAAAAGAATTGTACATAAGCTAAAACGCGCTAAAATCCAGAGGATTCTCAAATAATTCACATAATACATATATCAGACAGAATCTTGTCTCTGACAGTGAGTGTTTTATCCTGAAATTTCCTGCAGGAATATAATTCTAACTAAGGTCTTTCTCTTATTTAAGCAGCAGCAGCTACTGCCCAAGCTATTACAAATGGTGATCCTTTACAACAATATGCTGCCATTCAACCTTACGCAGGCATTGGTAGGTTCTTATTTTACCCTCATAAAGAGATGTTTTGGTACCACACCATCATCAGTTACAATGTGTCAATTTAAAATATACAATTTATTAGAAAATTGTAATTTGCCATCATCTAGGTGAAATATATTGGAAGGCACATTAAATTTTAAAAGAAATGTTCATGAAGGCCTTGTAAAGAAGACCATTGTCCTAAATATTTGATCAAAAAATTCAGATATTTCTATAATGGAAACCATTGTTTCATAAATATTCTATGAAAATATATGGAAAACAAATTTTATGTCTAGACAATAATTTTCCAGTATATTTATTTCCAATGTATTTACTGATTATATTATAGCCGCAGCCTATCCAGCTGTCTATGGACAATATCAACAAGCGATCACCCAACAGGCTGTCACACAAGCAGCGCTTCTACCAACTGCTCAGAAAGAGGGTAAGCTGCTTTCATTACCAAGATTAAGCAGCATGGCCAAAAAGCTTATAAAAGAAAATGATATCAATTACAGTGTATTTAAGGGTAAACTATCCCTTTATACATATCAAATTAAATAAATTACTTCACCAAATTCTTTATTTTTAACATTTTTTAGAAACACCCTTTTTCATTTTTTATGCACAAATAATACCACCATTTTTGAAAAGTAATTAATATTCCTTTGAGCCATTAAATAACTGCTGTGAATCTGCTTTTCTGTTGTAAATTTGGAAATTGGTATGTTTGTTCATAATATGTTGTTCTGTCAAATAGATGTTTATTTGGTATTTATTTCAAAATGTTGATTTGTAGCTTAAATGTTGGAATGGAAAACAAATGGTGAAAATGCAGCGTTAGCCATATTCTTTAGTTCAGTTCATAGAACGTTTTTGATAGGCTTAGATAATCTTGAGTTTTAGAGCTAATAAGCAATAAAAATATGTTGTAAATTTTGTTGTATCCATGTTGTACAAATTTGTTGTATATTTAATATTTACAATGTATACATATGTATATTTTACAAAGTAAATTCACAGCAGCCTGTATCTAACTGTTATATGTTGAATGTTTTTATGTTTACATCATCACTGTCATCTTAAATCATTTTGTTTATTTTTTTGTATATATTTTTTTTTCAGGACCAGAAGGTTGCAACTTATTTATTTATCATCTTCCTCAAGAATTTGGGGATGCAGAACTTGCTCAGATGTTCATGCCTTTTGGTTCAGTCATTAGCGCCAAAGTATATGTGGATAGAGCTACTAATCAGAGTAAATGCTTTGGTAAGTCAAATTTAGTGAAGGTGTTATCATAACCTAAGCCATGTACAAATGCTTTTGAATTGATCTGCAAATGTTTTTTTTGAAATGATCTATCATAACTTTGATGTTGTGCAAGTTATATTGAGTCTGTCAGACATTTATAATTGTTTTTTTTTTTATATACAATGGAGTATAACTATAAAATATAAAGTTATACTTGTGATCAACAATATACATTACTTTTATAGGTTTTGTAAGTTTTGACAATCCAGCCAGTGCCCATTCAGCCATCCAGGCAATGAATGGTTTCCAGATTGGTATGAAACGACTCAAAGTACAACTCAAACGACCAAAGGATTTAAATAGACCATATTAGATGTTAGATGGTAAGTGTACATTGATAATAAAATGAAGGATTTTTTCTAAGCGAAATCACATTGTCAGTTTCCTTGGAGCACAAGTTACGTTCAATTTTACCCATATTTTGCCAAAGTTTACCACAATATTCGGAGCACAATTAAGTTTAAGTTCTCCAGTGCTGATATTTTCGAGTTTTGGAAGTATTTTTCATCAGTTTTATACGATACTTTATGCATGACCTCCAATATATAGCTTCAAACCTCCCCCTATTTTATATTTATTATTAACTAGTTATCAGTTGCTCTTTTAGTTTAGTTTTACAAGTTGATCAAAAAGATTGCTCTTGAAAATTTACAGGATTCCCATGAAATTCAAATTTCCATATACCAGCTGAAAAAGTCCAATTTTCTTTCCTATACTCTTATAAAACATCTGACATATTGCCTCTTTCTTTTACAAACTGGTTCTGTAGACCTCAACAAAGTCCTCTCTAAAATCATATCAAGAGATCTCCGTTGCTCCCTAAAGCAACTCAAGATAGGCAGCTCCATGTTGGCGTAAGTGGGTGATCTAAATGTTGTCACACGGTGGTTTTGGCAAATTCGTAACATTTGAGAGGTTTTTGATCGTAATAGTATTGTTCTGCTTTTTGGTTCTATAACACAATCAGTTACTTACAAATTGTTGTTTGTTTTTTTATATTATATGTAGGTGGTTACCAAGTAAATATGGTGTCTTATTTATTTACATTATTTATTTTATTATTATTTTTTTTACATTATTTGTCCATATTTGAACTAGCTTTATTATTGCTAATTATGGGGAGGCCAGTTATTATTATATACATGTATATACCTATATTAACCGTCATGCTTATTTCCTATATCTATTATATATTATTCACCAGAATTTAGATGTGTCTCCAAACCCTCACTTACTATTATATTTCTATCTCCCATTTCAAATCAGATCAGCTTTTTGTCTAATTTCATTATGTACCCAACAGGTTTCCATGGCAACTCCTTTGAAGTCATTTCTTGCATATTTTAAAAGTAATTTATCAAGATAATAGGATAGGAGTTCTGTGATAGAAGACATGTAATGTGTTAATTTAAGGGCGTGGTCTAAGAATAGAAACCAGATTGACAAAATTAATGAAGATATATTAATGTTTTATGGAATTCTTGAGATGATGCCATCAATACTAATGTCCTTTTTTCTCTTTCTTTTTGTTTTTCAGAGTTCCCATGGAACACAATAATGCCAAAAATTGGATACTTATTTATATTTACTTGTTATAAGTTGGAATGACACGACGATGAATGAATGGGATCGATAGAAGAAGAAATGACATTAGTAGGAAGATCCTATCTTAGAATAAGGTCACAAGACATTAAAGGCTTTGTATTCAATCTTGTATTATAGTACTTGAACATATTAGTCAACTTAATTAAAAAAAAAAACATTTTTAAATTATGAAATAATATATTTTAGTTATATAAATTGAAACTGACTATAATCTTGTTCATATTTAATATAGTCAGTTTCATTAATGTATGATTCATGATTTCAAATTTCTAAATGGCTTCATGCATGCATTAACAAGTTTATTTTTCATTAATTATAAAAATATTGCTTGAGATGAAGATTGTACAAAAAAATAGCCAAAAAAATCGAGAGATAGAGACTTTATTTTACAATTTGTTTTTCAACATTCCAAGAAACTTTGAATAATTGTATAGTTTGTTTCTTAAAAAAATTCTAACACCCATGCTCAGTTAACAGTATATAATATATTACTCTTTTATTTCTTTTGGTAATATTTCATAATTTTTAGAGAGTTACCATGACAACTGCATGCCGCCTATTAGAAATTGAAGTTTTTAATGTAATTAACAAACAGACTCTTGAACTAAATTCATCATATTTTGGTAGAAATCTGAACTTGTAAATCAAACTTTTTTAACTTATATTTTCATTGAATCATTCCCGAGCCATTCTCACATTAAAAAAAAAATATGGTTAATCAAAATAAATAATTTGATTTTATTTCATTTAACATTGATTTGATTTGAAAATATTTCTATTTGTGATTTCCTTCATTCTTAGAAGTTTGAGTATTAAAAATTCTTTATGAATTCTGGAATATTTTTCATACCTCAATTTCAATACTAAAATAAAATGAAACTCAAATTTGAAATAAATTTCAATTGTTACATAACTTTTGCTTTTAGCATTTTTCTCAGCTTGATTTTTTATGATCATCTTTTGATCACTTTGTTAATATATGATGTATTATATTTAAAATGAATTTTGAGAATTTGTTGATTAGATTTTTAAATTAGTTGAATTTTGTTTGCAGATTAAAGTTAACAAAAATTTTGGAAACTGGAATGAGATTTATTCTTACAAATGTTTTGAAATTTGAAAATTTTAGCGATGTTTGAACAGGTTTTTTTTTTAATCTATCATATTATTGGTTGTAAAAGAAGTCAAATTCATAGGAACACGGTACTTTTAAAAAAAATTGTTCAAAAAGTGGTTTTGATCTTATGAAATTGACTTCAAAAAATGGATTTTGCTATATCCTTTGTAATATAAAATGTTTTAATTTATTATTTTATATATATAGCTATTTATTTTGACAAATTGAATTTGATATTTTTTTGTGACATTGTTAGATAGATATAACCAAAATCTTTCAAAATTTCATGTTAATCAACCCATATCATTATGATTTTTGGTCATTTCTGATTCATATGACAAAGTGAAAAATTAGTTTAAAACGTATTTGGAAGTGATGAAATTGTCAAAAAATTAGAAATGATTATAAATCAGTTTTAAGTCTGGGAAAGTTCTTTGTTTTATTTCAACTGGAATAACTGGATATTTTTAAGGCTGTTTTTGTTTTAGTGAACCTATTAAAGCTTTTGACATAAGCTACCTCTTAGTTAAAATTTGTTTAATTTTTAAAATGAATAACAGGTTTTTAAATTATTGCGTTATATATTTTGAGATATAGTATCCATGTTAAATTCTGAACAAATTGCTTGTTATAGAACATTTTTTCCTCTTTTTTTATGTAAAATATTTTATTGAAATCCATTCTTTGTAATTGATAAGTGCTACGAAATAATCCTTACAAAACAACAAATGGTGCAATTGACTTTTCAAATGTTAATCTAATGTTTTTATCCTTGCGACACCTATCGTAAAATTGGTTGTTTTATTTTAAATTGAGTAACAATCAAACCAAACCTTCAATTTTTTTCGACTTGGTTTTGTTTTTAGATATTGTCTTAAGGTCTTAAAAGAAAAACAATTAACCAAATTTTCTACCTTTTTTTTTTACTGTTATGTTACTTCACTCAATTTTAGTCACTACCTTGTTTGAAAAGGACAGAAAATGGTCTTTTCTAGTCATGTTAAACTTGTATTTTTATTATTATTGTTTTTTTGCTATTTATTGCGGACACATTTGTGCAATATCCATGTGTGTATTTGACCATATCATATCATATAGGGAGGATTGTAATCTCATTTGACTGGACATGACTGGAGTAGAACTGTTTAACACAGATATCTAGCTCCAGTCAATCTAAGTCAAAAACCTAAAATTGATCCTTGTCTCAGAGGTCACAATTTTGAGTACATTATTATTTTTGTCAACTATATCATTGTGCTCAACATTGTGAGATGTTAGTATTATCAATTTATTTATTTATTAATTTTTTTCCTGATGATTTTTTTTAAAAGATATTTAGCACTTAGTTTTAGCTTTTAGTGCACTGTAGTATATTATGCACTTACCCATTTAGCATTTGCACATATTTTAGCCGTAGATTTAGAAATCCTTTCCAAATTATCATATATTTAACAGGTGAAAAACAACCTTCAATGCTCAATATAAACTTGTCATTTGCATAAATGAACATGATTGATGTATAATATTATTTTTTTGTATGGGGGTTCTCATCAAAAACGCTCATTCTTTAATTTTTAAATTCAAAAATTTCATTCTGGAAAGGGGGAAGTAAATTTTGACACTGACACCCATCACTTTTAAAATACCAATTTTAAAAATATATTTGACATGCAGATCAACCAGGATACATTTGACATGTAGATCAACAAACGCTTTTATTTGAAATCTTTGGGACATGGAAAGTTCGAAACTTTTTGATGAAAACCTTGCACCTCGGCGATGTTTGATGCGTGGGAAACAAAACGAGATATGTGTGAATATGTATATATTGGTGAATAACTTTAACAAAAATATCTATCTTAGACAAATTGAATACAAGATAAATGTGAGAGCGAGAGAGATTTAATTTATTTATGCCCAAATATTTGAATCAAAAGACAAGATCTATTTTTATAAGAGCCTATTTTTTCAAACAAAATGACTCCATGTCAAATTAGATGTACATTTTTCTTTCCAAAGGTGTGATTTTATCATTATTATTCAAGTATAAAACACATACATTGTAAAGTACATTCACTTTAATGTTGTGGTGTTATCGTAATTCTGTTTTCAATTCTAATCACCCCCCTTTATAAATGTCAGATGTTAGATTTTAAAGGACAAGTTGTAGACAAACAGACTTTCTTGTGACAACCTCAAATTATTTTCTACTAAGAAATAATTTGATTGAATATGAACAAAATTATTGTTTCCAAAGAAAATTTATATTTATTTTTATACCATAAATATTGTCTTTAAACCATTATTTATGTTCTATATTAAGAATTAGGGTATTATCTCCCAACCCATGGCGTGTAATTTTGATGTCAGTCCCATAGTTCAGTTGAATATATTTGTAAAGAAAGATATATTAGAAAGTTCAATGTTGTGAAATTATCTGTACTAACGTAGTTGCGTTTTCTAGATTTGTCACAAGAAAGTCTCCAAAAATTTTATCAATTGTGGTCACAGAATGATTTGAGTGTTTTCTGAGAGTTTAAAGTTTCCATCGCATTGAATATCGTTAGAGATATGAGCATAAGATTAAATTATTTTACCTCTTTATTATTATATATAAATATAGAATATAGATACCAGCATAACATTATATATTTAATCCCCACACAATATATGCTGGCCATTGGGGAAAGCTTGTATAAATTTATAAAAGATATCTGCAGATCTTTACAAATTATCAATTATTTACTCTTTCCAAAATAAATGCATTACGCAAAATTTCTTTTTTCTTTACTTAAACTGTAGTAGATCTCACCTCTAATTGGAAATGGTCAAATCCTGACAAACATGTTCTCACTGCATTGTTTCTGTAAGCCAAATAAAATGCAGGAAAGTTAGAGTTGCAATTGAAGAAGATGTACCTTTAAAGGCCAAGTAAAATGAGACATACCAAGAGGTAGCTTTATAAGACCAGCCCAGTAAAGTGCAACATAATAAATAGCTTTATGAGACCAGTAATGTGAAACTCATCCAGATGTACTGTAGTGAGCCATGTAATGCACAAATCCAGATGTACCTTTATGAACCTTACTGTATGCAAACCTAGATGTACAGTCGAGTAACCTAATTTCGTGGAAACCTATTATTCGTGCATTTCCGGAAAGGATTAATAATTTACATGAGCGACCTTGCGCGACCTCCACATTAGTTTGTTTTAATAAACATGGGTTTTCTCTACAATATCAGCTTGTAGAATGAATCCAATAGTTTCAAGCAAGGTAAAATGTATCAATGTATACTTTGACAAATACAAAATGGAGGATTTCAGTTATTACCAAACATCACCATTTTTTATTGGCCGAATTTCCTTATAATCCCTCGCCGTAATCGGAATTCCAAGTGTCGTCTGCTAGAATGTAGTCCAACGAATGAAGTCAAGTGATCAACTAGCGGATTCCGTGTCAGCAGAAAATTTCTATGGAACACAAAGTGGACCATATTCTTATGTTGTTTCAGTGACTTTTAGCAATAAATCACGCTACGTCTTATTTTGTCAGTCACTATTTTTTTTTTAAATCGTGGTTCTTTGAAGGAATTGTCACTAGTTATAATGAATTGATATTAAAGATAAATACTAAGAGAAGTTAATTATACCACCCGGTATCCATACAACGTGTTTTTCTAGACTTATTTATAGTTCAAACATTGTACACGAAAATAGGTGACACATTCTGCCGCCGTTGCCGAGTTGGTTGCTCATGAAATATGGGTCAAAGTGAAGAATTCATAAAGAAAATCGAAATAAACCAATTTTAATTATTTTGTAGAATATCTGAGGAAATATCTTAGACATAAAAAAAAATTTCGTTTTTTTAACTTTGACGAAATTCGGTGTTGAATCCTTATATCCACGAAAATAGGTTAGACCACTGTACCTTTATGAGACAAATAATGTGCAACCATCAGCCCAAAGATCGTAAAAGAACAGTTGTGTCATTTATAAAACAAGGAAGGCTTATCCTGTTATTACAAAACATAACATTTGCAATTCCAGTAGTCCAGTAAGGACCATAGAAACCGAGATTTATCTTAAAAAGTTCATTTCAGATCTGTGATGTAACAACTCTCAACATTGTAATAACAAAAAAAAAAAATAGTTATGCCCTATTACATAGCCATTGCCATTAGTCTCAGAATGAATAGTGGATCTATCAAACTGCAATTTTAAATATCAAAAGACTTACTTGTAGAATTAAGTAAGCATAGGACTCTTTTGAAATCATTTATAGCATAAGTAACCACTAGCATTAAGAAGACCATGGAACTGATTGAAGCAGCAGATCTGGAATTAATATGATCCAAGGGGGACTACTCGATATTCTTGATTGGTTTAAGACCACAAATACTTCTTCTCATAACAAATTATTTAATGAACTGTTACAAGTGATAATTTTCTCATGTGGGCTTCAAAATAAGTCTTTCAATAAGAAAACAATTTTAGCATTTCCTTTCTAACTTTATTTAAGAGATGATTTCATAAATACATGGTGCATTGTATGATTTCTTTCCGTTCATTTCTGGCAAGCTTTTCAAGTACAAGTGCAGTAATTCACTCAAGTATTTTACAAACATCACATTATCAATATACATGCAAAATCTTTCTTTAATGGAACATTATAGTATCTTTCAAATCATTTTCCTAGTTTATAATAGAATTGACCTAGTTCAAGAGTAAACAATTTATATTGAAGACCTTTGTATGACTTTATAGGGTACAGTAATTGACAGAACTTTGGACTTGTATTGATATCCTTCTACAGGTTGATATGTGAATAACATTCAAATATATAGTTTAATGAGATTGTAAAGAGGTTTTCTAAATTTTTCATGTGGGGACACTGATAACATCAAAATTCCAATTTTCTAGACATCTGTGGTTCCTGCAATTCCACTAAACTAAGTGTTTAATGCATAGGGGATACAAGCATATTTTGCAATTAGCTTAGTCATCAAACACTAAAGTTATTGAATATTGGAATGATGCAAACTGATGCTATTACAAAACCACTTTACAATCCCAAATGAAAATATTAAATTCATGTGAGGCTATGATTCTCGAGATATTTATCAAACTAAAACAAACTTTGTGCCAAAAAAATGACAACTATTGACATGCCTACCTGTAGAAAAATATATATGCAATCACGTTTTCAATATTTCAATCATCAGAATATCAAAAACTAGTATCCATCACTAATTTCTACCTACAGATATTATACATAATCCACTATGAACATCATAAAGAAACCTTATCACCAATTCACTCAATGATTGTATAATGTACACCATAGAAAAAATAATCATGCATGAATGTGTAACATCCAAAATACAGATACATGTACAAAATTGCTGCAAGTTAGAAAACATCAAAGAAAGAAATTGTTAAGAGGAACAAATCTGGAAACATTAAGGGGTTCAAAAGAGGTTTTTTAGCCTTTGTATAAAGCCATTTGCACCATTCTAATTTCCAGTCCAATATGTACTGTTCCTATTATTACAGACAAATTTTACCAGATTATGATGTCACCAAAGCAATATTATTCAAGCAATTCAAATTTTAGCCTGAATATTCAAAACGTTAATATTGCAGATACTTATGAATATCTATTTACAAGATCATTTCACATAATACAAATTTTAATGGTGACATAAGTGCTTTTCTGATATTACTATACAAAAAAAAAAAAATTGTAATCTGAATTTGCTAATCATTTCTGTTTAGGCTATCAATCATATTGCAAGCAATTTACTCAATATGGCATTTGGTATGCTTTGAATATGCTGAAATATATAATATGATGTTGGTTACAATATAATACATGTACATGGTACGTGGTATTTAACTATGAAAACTATCTGAGCAGTACTTTGAGATGTAACTAATCTAAACTTGTCCTATAAATTTTGTGGTTGGAATGCATCTTAAATCTGAGCTGACTCTAAATCCCTGTACAATTAAAAAAGAAAAAAGATACCATAAGAGAAAAAGCTAAAACTATATGACTACTTTTGTGTCATCTATTGCACTGAAAAATGATTTTATAAAAATATAATACAGTAATACACATGCAAAAATTGGTTGATTTATATACAAATATTAACAATTCAGCCCCCAAAAGCAACCAAATTAGGTAAACATAAGATTTTGATTTTTTTTAATGGTTTTAAATTGCCAAGCGTTAATTTTCAGTTTTCACTTTACATGCAAAGCATCATCAATAATCATTATGAACATTTAAATAACAAATGTTTGGTTTAAAATATCTTGTATACTGATTTCAATAATCAAGGAATAAACCTGCAATAATTGTCAAAAACAACATTATTGTTGAAGAAATTATTGCAGACTACCTATTATTAACCATTCAGAAATATATGCCGATTTCTTCAATTGACATCAGAATACTGACAGTGGCTTATTAGTTATCAAAAACATTTTTCTGTGTCTTGTGTTGCTCTATATGTGTAGAGGTTCATCTGTTAAGGTGGGTTGGTGCCTTAAAGCATCTCGTCAGATCTGTCACAGATCGAAAACGTTATATCTTAACTTGACCAAATATTAGCAATTGTGATTCACCTCAGGTCAACTATTAGGTGAATTCTTCAATATAATAGAAAGTAGAATACATGTATCTGCATTAGAAAGGTAGATGAACTGAAATTTTCTTTGCAGACAAAATATTTGAACCAACGTTACTGCATATGGATGCATGGGACCACCATATCTTAGTTAACAGAAAGAATACTCATAATTTATCATTCAGGTACATATGATTTTTACAAACTTATGATAGAAACGTCATGTATAAATATACACAGCAATATTCAAAAATTTTATCCACCAAATTTGGAAAAAATCTTAATTAGTTTAGATAAAACACAGATAAAGACAAGCAAATAATATAATTTTTATATAAAAATCAAAACAGCGAAAATATGTCCATTTTACTTTGCATTAGCTTAAAATACATATGAAGCTACTTTAAAAAGATGCACAAAATCAGTGAATTAAAAAAAACTAGATTATTGAGCAGTAAGTGTTATTGTTCAACAATAAAAAAAAAGAATGTGTGACCTCTCACAGATATGAGATATAAGAGCATTAAAAATTTATGTTGGTATTATTAAGTTACATGATGGTGATTTTTCGTTGAAAATGTAAGTGGATATTGAATGAAATTATAAACCAATTTATCCCATTAATTTATTTTCAACTGATTTTAAAAAATTAATTTTATGATTTTATATTCCAGTCTTTAAATACATGAACCATTTTGATCTGATTGATTATCTCCCATTTTTATAGCAGATCTCATGATATCCATAATCTTCTTAAAAAACACATTTTTTTCTGATAATTTTCACTAATTCACATCGGGCAGTTTTATTTATAAACCAGGATTTCAATGGTAGAAATCCAAATGAAGCCATGAAGTCTTGCTAAGTACATGTAGACTTCTTTTGGTTTTGTACAGTGTCCAAGTTCATCATTTTGTAATTCACATCAAACAGAGAGTTACCTCCCTTCCTTGTTGTCTTCTGCAACACCTGCGTTGCAAACACTGATGAGTTCAGAACAGGTTCTGTTTGTTTCAATTATGGCTTCAATCAAACACTACCAAACCATAGTATGTCACATTCAAAATTGTTCCGCCATTTTGAATTCTGTCAGTACCTACTTTTTTTGGCACACAAGGAGCGCGTTCTGAACTCTATTCCAACTTGTTTTATTGAAGTCCTTCTCCAAAAAATAAACAAACCTCATTAACATTTAATCACTTAAACAAAACAGCTGTTTTAGTCCATCATTGCACATTATGTCTTAAAAACAACCTCAAAAAAACTGTCACTTTCTAAGGCAGCAAAATACATAACAATACCACTAAAATCTTTAACAGTTATAAAAAATTGAATGCTGCAATTGTGGTGAATAAAAACCAAAAGATGAAATTAGATTCTAGTTCCTGTGGGCGTGAGAGGTTCAGTTTCTGCTGAATCATAATCCATTTTATACATCATGTCATCCATAGGATAAGCTTGTTCCATGTAGGTGTAGGGTGGTGCGCTGGGTTCTGGCAAGGGTGGAGGTGGATGATGGTAACCATTAACATCATGTTCATGTTCTCTAACTCTTTCAGTGATACCACAAAAACATTTGGATAATTTCTGAAATAAAAACCCCCGATTTATATTTTATTCACTTTAGCAGCTGATTGAAAGTTGACAGAGCCTTTAGGATTTCAGAATTAAAAATGATTTTAAATGATCAATGATGTCATACATGAGGTCATCCATATTTTCTAATACCTATTGAATGTGTAAAAACAGTCTTTGAAATTCATCCCTTATCACTTCTTTCCGAACATAAATTTTTAACTGTAGATGAACTGATATTCATCTTTATTGATAATATATTCAATATGAAAAGTACATGGGTATCTTGTTTTGCAGATTTTAAAGCCAACAATTAGATTACTTTGGCACAAATTGACTTGGAATGACCTGTTATTATCTTAAAGTAGTCAGAGAGCATTGTAACGTTATCCCATAGTTTAGATATAGTTGAATCAGACCACATCAAACTGATGGTATCACATACCAAAATTTCAAAATGTGATCAATGATAGAAGTAAACATACCTGTGAACAAGAACCTTTAGCAGTACACATAGCATGTATTGCTCCTATAAATACACCAATATAGGGGAAGGCTGCTATACCCCAACCAACATAGTTCCATTCATCAGGGAAAGTATAATCAACTAGTTTAATAGGTAAATCTTTACTCTTCAAAAACATATAATGCCACCAGCCCTGTAACAAACAGAAGGCATTAAATTAAATTTGTACACGTTAACCCTACTGTGGTTTTGCTAGCTAGATAGATAGCTGTTAGCTTTGCCTCTCCATTTATTTTACTTTAGATAAGGAAGTTTAAGGCAGAGCTAAGACACCTTTAAATCCATCATATTTTAGAATAGGGGTTACAACTTATAATCTGATGTGATTAAGAAGGTTAAAATGATGTTGATATCGGTAAATGCAGCTACTTGCACCAAAGGTCAGTTTAAGATATACATTTTAAGTTCTTTGCCCTATTAGATCAGATTAAAAACTAATACTATACTTACAGCTGTTATAGTAGCAGCTACACATACCCATAGAGCCATTATAATACGTTCTGCTAAGGCAAAGTTCTGTTTCACTGTAGAAAAAAATTAAATGACACTTATTTCAATTTAAACCTTAATTCCTCTTGCTATCAACAATAGACATATTATTATCATATTAAATGTCATATTGTTTAATTATAGTTTGAAAATTTAGGTGTGAGGGTGGTCTCCCCTTTAGGAATCTGCAGAACATATTGTCATTATTGTATACTTTTAAAGTCAGACATATATCATGTGATGTGATATATCAGACATCTGTAGTTCTGGTGTGATATATCAGACATTTGTAGTTCTGGTGTGATATATCAGACATATGCAGTTCTGGTGTGATATATCAGACATCTGTAGTTCTGGTGTGACATATCAGACATCTGTAGCTCTGGTGTGATATATCAGACATCTGTAGTTCTGGTGTGACATATCAGACATCAATAGCTCTGGTGTGACATATCAGACATCTGTAGTTCTGGTGTGACATATCAGACATCTGTAGCTCTGGTGTGATATATCAGACATCTGCAGTTCTGGTGTGACAATATCAGACATCTGTAGTTCTGGTGTGATATATCAGACATCTGTAGTTCTGGTGTGATATATCAGGCATCTGCAGGTCTGGTGTGACAATATCAGACATCTGTAGTTCTGGTGTGATATATCAGACATCTGCAGTTCTGGTGTGACAATATCAGACATCTGTAGTTCTGGTGTGATATATCAAACATCTGCAGGTCTGGTGTGAAATTATCAGACATAGAAAGTGAGGACAGATTACAAGAATCCTTGTTTTGAAATGTATACTTACAATAAACAACCACTAGACCAAACGCCAGTAATATAACTAATATAAACTGTAGTCTTGTTATAGATTGATCTATCAAACCAAAATAATAATAACCAGCCTGCAACAGAACGATAACAACATTTATTACATTTCAACAGTCAACATAGTTTAAATTAAAATATCACAGTTCTATGTTCCACATTTCTGTTTCTCCTTGTGAAACTGGCTTTATCATGGATGGGGAGTGATATTGGCAGACGGAACAGAACTTTGCCCAATATTTTTCATTTATAACTGTCAAGGAATCTTTTATGTAGACTATCATTGGCTAAAGTTGTGCATAACATTTTTCATTGATAAAATTTAAAACTGCCCAAACCTTACTTATTATTCACATAATTTAATATATGTACTCACTCTAGTGGTCTGTAAGATTCCCAATCCTTTAGCAATACACATAACAACAAATGACATGAGAAGATGAATAGCTATTTTACTACATGACTTTCTATCAACCCATTCTTCTAATGAATCCATAATATTATCAACTATAGTTAAACATCCTATACACTGTAATATATAAAATATCGTTAAATATATACAAAACAATCATTTCAAATTTATCATGTAGGCTACAATCATGGGGAAAAAAGAACAGATTTAATGTTATGTAAATTTTGAAAAAGAATATAGAAATATTTCAAATCAGGTATGATACTAACAATGAAAATGGAAATTGTGCACTAATACTCAAATCTCAAATCCAGCATTGATGGCATCAAAATCATGAATTTAAAATCCACATTAACATATGATTGTTGGCCTATATAATGCTGTACACAAGGAATGGTTCAAGGCCAATGCCAAAATATTAAATGTAATGACAGAAATTCCTTGTTTAACACTATGGAGGTGTTATATCTCATTCGCGCCTTGCAGCTAGTGGGCAATAGATTAGGTATGAGAAACTTTTTGAGCCAGACTAGAGCCTACAGCATGAAACAGTAATGAAACACATAGATATTTGCTGTTTGAACCACACAAACTAGTCTAAAATATATTAATAAATTGGAAAATATAATAACTTACCAAATACATAAGACCAAATATAAAAGCTGATAATAAGAAAAGGAATGAATATGGTTGAGGAATTTGAAGTGCTGTAAATGCTGCAGGCATCTGCCATAAAATAACACTTGGTCCATTAAATTCTGGAAAGATAATTTAAATCATTGTATATAAAATACCAGTACACAAATAATCATACTCAGAGCTAGTTTGAGCTAGTGGAAAGTTTGTGGAATAAATCAGTAGAATATTGATAGTAGTGAGCCTCTATAGTCTGAGCAGTGATCAGAAGAGCCACAGTCTTGGGTTCAATCCAATCATATTAGGAGATAATACCTACAGATTTTTCAACTTGTCTTTTCCCCTGTCCGTAATAGGACTGACCTGAAAAAAGCTTCTAGCTGTGTGGATGGGACAATGAACCAAGGCCCGATTCGCTACAGTTGGAAATTGAAAAAGAGTAGGCCAATGCAGCTGACATAGCTCTTTCAGGTACAGAAAAATTGAAGCAAAACTAAATTCATTTCATTTGTAGAGATCAGATCAGATTTTCACTTGTCTTGGAAATAATATTGTCATTGTCACTTGTCTGACACATAATATTATCACTTGTCTTAGACATACTATAGACAAAATATAACAACATGCTACAATTGTAATACTTTTCTAGATATAATGTCTCAGAAAAACAAATATTGCATTCTATTATTTGTAGAAT
This sequence comes from Lottia gigantea, assembly GCF_000327385.1. Classification (NCBI taxonomy): domain Eukaryota; kingdom Metazoa; phylum Mollusca; class Gastropoda; family Lottiidae; genus Lottia; species Lottia gigantea. The sequence goes on from NW_008707443.1 coordinate 403,793, forward strand.
TGTATTATTAAGTCATTGAATTCATGACAATAACCCAAAGCAGAAAGTAATTTAAACAAGACAACAAAAGATATAGTATTGAATGGACTCACCATCAAAACCAGGACTTTGTTTATCAAATATCATACTTCCTAGATACGGTGACATAGCTATTGGTGGAATCTGTGAGACCAGGGCAAATATCAACACTAGTGCTAACCAGGAACTGTAATAGAACACAACCATAACAATTCAACTTGATATATTTCATTAGAGTCGAATAATAAACATATTTATACTTTTATTTTTTAAATTTGATGCAAAAGGGATATTGTGGTCTAAATGTTTGTTGTTTTGTTTCAAACTGATTCAATTTTCCACAGTCATATTGGGAATCAAAATCCAAACAAGGCAGTACTGGACAAGATTTAGGTGGACATCATTTTTATCTTAATTAACATTCACAAATACAGTGATAACATAATAAATCTAGTAATAAATGCAACTAATATCTGCATATGAGATTACTCATAAGGCCCTTGAAGTGAGAACAGTATGAATTGTGGTACATATTTGTAGGAGAACTAGACTACAGATTTTAATGCTGAAAAGGGATATGGATAGCTGAAATTGAGCTTTGTCAAGCAATTATTTAGACATCATATCTGATTAAACGTTACCTGGAATTATTAAAGGTAACATATCTGCCAATTTCAAGAAACTGATATTATATTATAAGAAAAAATATAAATTTATGGTAGTCTACTTACACATTTCTGGTTGTTCTTCCACGACCACATAATTTACCTATAGTAGTAGCTATAGCAGTCCATACAGGCATAGCATACATCAACGATTGAAATCCACTGATAAATGTCTACAAAATATTTATATCAAGTTGATAAAGAAAACGAGACAATTCGACATGGTTAATAAAATTTTATACCAAGCAGTTGAGACCCCATTGCCCTTTAAGAATTCTAGACTTGGACGAGACAGACAATATTTTCAAAACTAATTCAGAGCACAATTTTATCAAATCTAACTGTTAAAGGAGGGAAGTCTAAAAAATGTTTTCATCTGCTTCTAAATTAGAGCAGAATGGAACCACAATTCAGAAAAGCCAGCAAGTTTCAGATCAATCGAATATCATTTATTTCAATCTATCTGAATGAGGGTCTTAAATAGTTGTTACCTCAATTAGTCCATTATTTTGTGTAAAAACATAACGTTGTCGTAGAAATTCTATAGTATGTTCTATTGGTAGATGAGCAAAACCATAACCTAACACAGCTAATAAACATGATAGAGCTGCTGGTCCCAGTAAAAATAATACCTAAAATAATGAGATTTATACCATTCAGTTTGATCTACGTAAGTGATTTAAGGATATTTAACCTCCATTTTCCTGAAAAATAGCCCCACATTTTTCCATTCCAATCTTTAACAACAATGTTCAATACAAGTTTAGTTTATCCCTTTAACATATTGTTATTAAATAGGCTTAAAATAGCAAACGGACCTGAAAAGAAACCACCAGTTTGCCAGTCATGTCTGATTGGAGCTCTGAAATGATCTTTAGGACATTTTCTATGTAGAATTATCTGGATCTTTCATGCATTCAAAATTGAAATTGGTACAAGATCTTAAAATAGGTGTTCAAATGTCTGGTTTGGAATTTCTAAAATCTACAGAACATAGTCAAGTCAAATAAACAACCATGATGAAAAAATAACAAATATATTTCTTACCCATCCACAAACACGAGCACCAAATCCTACTAATAGAAACACAATCACCCATACAATAGCTAACGTCACAGGCATCAACGACACTTCAGCTTTTCTTGCTATTTCTGTAAACTGCCATTGTGGGAAACCATCTAAATGATTTATTCCACCAGACTTCTGTAGAAACTCATTTCTACAAAATAATAAGAATCACTTTCAACTTTGTCTTTCATTCAACTATAGTTGAATCCTATTAACAGCATTGTGGCTTCCTCAATTGAATAGCTCAAAATGTCAGATGCCCTTCCTGTGAAGATTTCGTTCTATATATCTTTGGAACTTATTCAAAATCAATTTCAAACCTCAATTAAGCTAATTTATAAATTTCAAATACTAAACATATTTAAGTGATTGACTGATAGAAATATAAACATTTCAGACAGGATTTCTCTTTCTTGGTTTTACTGAAGAATTATATTCTAAAAACAATAAACAATCTGGTAATGAACAACTTCTCCACAGTGGGATAGCAATATGGCTACTTTTACTCAGTAGTCTAAAACATGTCAACCCTTACATAGTCTACCCTCTGATCATATCTGCTGCAGTATAACTATAATATAGTTCTATGGCTGAAGTATAGTCAGGACATTTAGGACCTGTACCTACAATTGGGATTTCATCAAAGTAACATGGCTTGGAATTCAAATCCATTTTCCCTTAAAGGCAAAAACAATTTCATAGTCTATTGTCAGTAATATCAAACCATGAAACATCCAGACATCACGACAGCCAACTGTCAGCATAATGGCATATCTGTACTCTATTCAAGTATTCCAAAGATGCCCTAGCAACCATTCTTGCTTGCTCACTATGTATGTGTATAGAACGAAATTATTTTAAAAACTTATATGGCTGTCAATCATTGTTAATGACAGTTGATAAAAACAGCTTCCTGTGATATTTAATAGTTTTTTTTTTTATATCATTAGATTTATCAAATGCATTAGTTAAATTGTTCCAATGACAGCTGATGATTCAACAGGTCACGGTGACCTACTGATTTAACATCTAATTTGAATATATATAGAAATTTCTTTTTTTTTTCATCCTTCAACACTGAACACAGAGGTAACTCAATTAATTTTGGTACATTGATAAGATAACACAAAAAAAATGTCTCAAATGTTCTTTTCTGTTTAAGATTTACCATCGTTTATGAGGAAATTCTTACATTTATTTTCATGCATTGGTATAATATTTTACTGGAATTTACAATTAATATAGAACCATACCCAGAACAGAACATCATAACATGCTATTGCCATAATAATAGATAAGTGGGATGTGAAATCTTTTTTAGCTCAAAACAAATCATATATATATATGTATAGTCAACTTACTTATAAAATAGTTCTTCTGGTCTCTGAGCTTCAAAATATCGTGTTTCAAACCTGAAAAACATCAAAGACAGTAAAATAACTTTGCAAATTTCTACCAATTTTGAAAATAGAAAAAATTTAGAAGTGATGACTTCCATAATAAGTTAAAATTGAGAACAAAAAATCATATTTTTATCTAAAGAAAAGCAACAGATAGCTTGTCAACTTGGCTCATTGTCACAGGAAACAAATAACAAATGATGGTTAAGTTCAAAATGAATTTAAAGATTATAAATAGTAAAATAAGGCCTGCATTAAAGAAATATTGTACACAATTTTCATGTTAGTCTAAGTAAGGTGATATGTGGAATATGCCTTGATGTCTGCGTTATGCCATCTCCAACCTCAAATTTTTCATGTGCACAAGGGGTGCACATTATATTTGGATAAATGGATTTTTCCAGATTTTGATGGGGTAAGTAAGGGGGGCGGACTATATACGCTTGCACATTATATTCGGAAATATACGGTAGTGTGAATTGAGCTGGTAAAGCGAATATTTAGATGACTACCGATATATATCAAAATCTTCAGTTTATTACAGCTACCAGTAATATACAGTAGCTCTTGTTGACAATTATTGAAGAAAATATTTTTTCAGTAACAAAATTCTTATTGTACTCAATTCTTTTTTTCTATATTTCAATTACAGAGAACATAACCTTTTTGTTTTACTTCTTATGCAAAGCTAAAAATAACGTATATTATAGACATGGCTTGGAATAGCCTTTTACTGAATACTCTTATTGTTGTAAGGTTTCATAGTACATCTGATAATGGTCATAAATAAATGTCATCAACACACCCTTTATTAAGTTTAAACAGGGTTATATTAAATCTATTTTAACCCAGTATATCTGTCTACTATAGGAATTCAATAATAACCTTTATTATCCAATTAATTACTTTAATTTATTCTAATAACTGGTTATTATGTACTTATATAGAAATCTGAGAAGAACAGTCATTGTGTTCTACGTCCTACAAGACTTCTAGATTTAAATCAATTTTTTCTTAACATCAATAGCAAGAAAAGAGAGAAATACATGACTTTCTCTACTGATTATAAAATTTGGAGGATTCTTCCATAGATCCTTTATGTGCAGCATTCAGTAAAGATATCCAGTTTATGATGAAATAGTGGACAAAAATCAAAAAGATCCTAACTAAAGATTCTCAACTGTCTGAAAGGGATATAGTGAAGGAATTCAGAATGAAATTCTTATGTCTGGTTACTGTAGTCTTGAATTAGGAAAACAAAAAGAAGTGACTAAACAATATTCATATTGTTACATCAAGCTGTGGAGTTAGACTACATGTATCATCTATTAAAGAAACTATTAGGTTAGGATGATTCTGCTGACTATCTTAATACTTACTGATCTGTGCCTTTATCTTCAAAACATAGTCTATTATCTCTTATGTTACTACAACTACCCCATACATAGGGTGTTTCTGAGATCGAGATGAAGGCATAGGTACCAAACTGGGCCACAATAGGAGCATAGTTAGTTATCCTGATTAACAATTCTATTAAAGCTGCTATTCCAACTCCTAAAATATAAAAAAAAAGGAGTATTTAACATGACAATCAAAAATGAATGCTAAAAATATATTTGGTTTTCGGATTATGCTTGACAATTTTTCATTTCATCAAATGGATTACCTGAGTAGTTCCGAGGATCAAGATTGAACAATTGAAGTGAGTAGGCCATTCATGTACACAAGTAACTAGAACTAAAGGGGGTTATTAGTCTTCAGTGAGAAAATATGGTCTTGTTGCTAAGGAGATTCAATCGTTACAGCATGACACCATTTTCATAAATTTTAAAGTAAATTGAGATGCAAAAGTGAAATGAGACACGTCAAATCCTGTGTCCTAGTTGCCATAGTCTTTTACAACAAGAAGTTCACGTTCCATCACCAACTATGAAAGGCAGTGAAGCATGTAACTCATCATTATCATTACCAGTACAAATACTACTTCAACTTCTCAATATGGCCGACTTCATTTTCTCAACAATACTTGTATGTCATTCAAACTTCATTAATGATCAGCGTTCGATACTGACTTGCTTTACAAAAACTCAAATTACCTTTCCATATTGGGAAATATAGACTGAAAACTCCCACAATGCCCTTTTGTAAATAGCCGCCTAATTTAAGCTGAATAAACAATGCCGGTACACAAACGACAAAGAGCAAGAGAAATTGAGATGCCACTTCCAGACCTCCTGAAAATAGAAGAAGAGTTCAGATCAATAGATTCATTAAGATGTACCCATTTAGAATTTCTGATACATCAACCTTAAATAGACTTAATGCACAAAATCCATTTTAGGTCATTACCAGAAACATATTGTAAGAGAGAGTGCCACTGTACTTAACAGGCCAAATATAGATTTTCTTTCGTAGTGTGTCTAAATAATAGCAAAACTCAATTCAAGTACATTTTATCAATTTACTGTCAATGTATTGGCATACACCTAATATAAGATACATATACATTGAAAGAATTAATATCCTACATACATTTACAGAGGAAATGGAATGTATGCTACCATTGAAATAGAATTTTCATGTAATTGTTAACAGTGGAAACCAAGTTTCAGTTTTGTTTAAGACTCTTTTGTTATGAATGCAAATCCACTATTCATTAGTGTACAAATAGAAATTCTACTTACCATTAGGCAGACGCATAAAAGACACATAACATGTAAAGACACTAATAAATACTAGTTGTATTAAATTCCATTGTGGTATTCCGTCAGGCATGATGGTACTCTAATATCATCACACACCACAGTAACCTTATAATATATCTCACATAATCTCTCACTTATAATCCAAATCCATCTTTTATATCACACTGAAATTAGACAAGGGCAGAAGTTAATTTTGATTCTGGGTTCATTTCAAAGTATAAGCTTAACAGATATTCAAAACTTTAGTGGACAAACAAATACCATATACTGGAAATTCAAAGAAGTACTCAAGCTAGTTCTTGACATTTTTGAAATGATTTTCTTGCAGCAGTTTAAAAAGTATCTCTCACAAATTGACAAATTTGAACACCATCAAGTGGCAAGGTTACACCACAAATAAGAAAATTTGGAACTCGAATTCAATTGATCAAATTAATCCAAATATATTTCAAGCATAACTAGACAATTTGTCTTCGGTTCTAGTTCTTACACAATTCAATACACCAGACCGAAACAATAGCAAAGAATAGGGTAAAAAATCTCATAAATATAACTAATATAAAGAATGTCATTAAAATACATAATAAAAATAGTTATTAATGTCATGAAAACCTAGGTTTTAACTTGATAAGTTTGAGGAATGTTTTAAAACATGTTTTTTATTTACTTATTACCACTTTTAGTGAGAAAAATATTTCAAGTTTGAAACACTGGGTGAAGAGGTGTTTTTAAGTACACTCATGACAACTTAGATATATGACTTTGATTTCTTTCCTGAAACATTTCAAAAATTAAAAAATCTTGAACTCTTGTTACAATTTTGCTCCTTAAATTTATACTCAATCTTTGTTGTGAGGATCATGAATATTTACATAAAAAACTCATTGACAAGCAAAAATAAAGAATAAACTGGATAGAACCATTGATCTATTCATGAAGGTTTTTCTGTTCTGCTGGTGCATTTCTTTCAATCTTAATGTAATAACATTTCAGCAAACATCAAAGGGTAACTGGAGGCAAATGATGAAAATGCCTTACTACTTAATTCAATGACCAAACTTTAAAACTTCAACAATGTACTTAGAGCGTTAGTTCTTTATATGATATCATTTGCTTGGTTAAGTCAAATGAATGATGGCTGTGAGTTCTGATTTCAATCAGTGTGTGAAAATCTTCTGACCTTGAATTAGTGGTGGAAATGGGTACAGATATTCTCAGAAAGATCAATGCCAAAAGCTTTTTCCAAGGACCAGCTGGAAGAATGGTTCCTTAATTGTGAACCTAAGTTGTTATCCTTGTAAAATATAGTTCTTTCTTTCCTTCAAAAGCCAACTAAAACACCGCTTCACCTCATTTCAATTGCTTAATTTTTTTTGATTAATTGCTCTACTGCCTTGTCAGCAGAAATTCCACATAAACAGATAATTCTTTGGTTCCAATTTCAAAGTAAATCCCCCCCACCTTTCTTCAATTAGAAAGTATAATGTTTGAATCATGACTATAAGACTGGATGTTTTAAAACATAAACCAGACTCCAAATTCACACAGCAAATAACAGGTTTTATTCTTCACAGTTTGTACATGGTTCAATTTCACAGACAATTTTCAAATGTCACTGGGAGGCTCTCGGGTGATAATCCACTTTAGTCTAGAGATGAGTCAAGTAGAGGAAGTGTAATCTGTTAATCTAGGGTTAGTGGTTAACATCAGAACATCAAAGATATTCAATACAAATTATTCACTCTGTCTCTATAATCACTTGGTGATAACAAAGTTACTAGTAATTTAATGAAAAATGTTTTAGAGAGCTAAATCTGGACAATGTTTTGAGGTTCATTGAGAATCAACAGAATATATATGTATGTATTCATAAACTACAATTCGTTTATTGGTTGGACCTTGTTACATTGATTTCAATATTTTAATGCACAATACTGTTCCACCAGATATTAGATATAAATTCTTGCTAATTCATCTATATACAGTCTTAAATGATGTAACAGCACCAAGTGCAAATTTAAATATTCATTAATTTCAAAACAATAACCACCAAGTTATCTTCAACTGTCTGCTTAAAAACTATTATAAAATAACATTGTTCAAAAATCTTGTAACATAATTCTCTTTAAAATAACACTAGTAAATCAAAATAAATTCATGGCAATTTGGAGAAACAGGACTGAAAAACGCTTTTAACAAAGAGATAATAAATGCTATATGACACAGAACGTTTACAGGATGAGCAGACGGTCACAATGACCTTACTGATAATAATGACAATGTTTAGTAATCAACTCTGTCATATAAATTATAATGGAATATTATCTTCATGAAAAAGAAAATTTTCTTCAATTTGGGAACATTTGCGTAACTTCCCATTTACATGTATAGTACCTGTAAATACACAAACTTCAACATTTCAACAGAAAATCTAGAGAGAGTAATTGAAACTCCAGTAAAATGTGCTACAAAAAAATGATCAACCTCAATTTTCAGCAGTTTATGAAAATAATTTAATTTCTACTCTTGTGATTTATGGCAACATTTGATCATTAACTACTTTCAACACGAATCCAAAAAATTTATCAACTTAAGGTCCATAGCAATTACCATTATAACGAAGGCAGTTCTATGATTTATATGTACCGGTATTAAATATTAACATGTATGTTTTCTGAAATATTCTCTAATATATAAGAGTTTCTTTAAGGCTTCCTACGAATAGAGAAATCACAGATTTGATATATAACTCTAGAAATCAATTTGGTGCAGTGGTAAAATCCAGTAAATTGGAATAATAAAAAGAAGCAGTAATAAAACTTGGAGCTAGATAATCATCAGTATATCATCAATAATCCCACTCAATTTTATCTCTAGTCAATTCAATAAAAAACACTATATTTCACAGTATAATTTCCTGAATTCACAGTGCCACATATTAAAGATGAGCATGTACATAAGCAGCACCAAAGAATAATCCTTAAACTTCAAAAGCTTTGATGACAGAACAATAACAATTCAGGATTATATTGAGTCAGTTGTGGAACCATAATCAAATACTATTAAAACTATTATAAAACATTAGTACAGCATAAACAGTTAAAATTATTAGTAACCATAATACCATCAGAATTAACAAACATCATGATACCATTATCAAACACACCCATGACACCATCATGACACCATTATCAAACAGAATCATGATACCATAATCAAACAGAATAATGATACAATTATCAAACAGAATAATGATTTAATTCCCAAACAGAACCATGATTCAATTCCCTAACAGAATAATGATACCATTATAAAACAGTACCAAGATTCAATTCCCTAACAGAAGCATGATACCATTATCAAACAGAACCATGATACCATTATCAAACAGAACCATGATTCAAGTCCCTGACAGAATCATAATATCATCATCAAACAGAACAATGATCCAATTCCCTTATAGAATAATGATACCATTATCAAACAGATCCATGATTCAATTCCCTAACAGAAGCATGATACCATTATCAAACAGAACCATGATACCATTATCAAACAGAACCATGATTCAATTCCCTAATAGAAACATGATACCATCATCAAACAAAACCTTGATTCAATTCCCTAACAGAAGCATGATACCATTATCAAACAGAACCATGATACCATTATCAAACAGAACCATGATACCATTATCAAACAGAACCATGATACCATTATCAAACAGAACCATGATTCAATTCCCTAACAGAAGGATGATACCATTATCAAACAGAACCATGATTCAATGCTCTAACATCAACATGACAAGCTTACCAAACGTATGTATGATATCTTATCAAACATAAGTATCAAACATTAGCAGTACACCATTCTACCATTAGTATGGTACCATTATCAAACATCAATTTCTCAATCCAATAAGAATTCTGACTCTTTAAAGATTGGAAAGAGATCATTGAAATGTTTACCAGTTCAATATTAATGTGTAGTCATTCCATGGATCAATAACAGTTCTCCACATTTCATACAAAGTCTGTCTTTCTAGTAAGTTAATACCTTAGATTTGCCAAAGCTTTTACAACTTTTTCCACTTGCGAAAGGATTTTGATTTTCTGGATGTTTGACTGTTAATATGAACGCTTTAACAAAAATTAAAATGATATTGACCCTATAATGAGAATCTTCATTGAAAGCCACCATGTTGGGGATATTTTGAAATTGATTTTCATGCATGTGTAATCCTGTTGAAATTGACAATCTACAATCAAGAATGTTATATACAATACAAATGTCAGAGTGATATTGTACCACAAATATTTTTCTAATCTATCAAAATCAATCATAACACTTTGACAAAAACGTTGTTGCCTTAAGCTCTTATCATTTAATGCAGTTAATCACCAAATCAAACATTAATGTTACTGATTCAAATATAATGCTGTGTTTTTTTCTTTCTTTTTGTTTAACCTACTAGGATCAATTTCATGGAAAAAACACAAGACTATAAGGAAAATTAAGAAATTTAGCAATTCCATTACAAACTGTCTAAATACGTTTCCAAGGACGTCAGATTATCACATTATCTATCATTATCATGATGGTGCCAGACAAATGTCACCTCAATTTGTCCTCTCTTTAGTATTTTTAATTCCAATAAACAAGATCTAATGGCAAGCTAAAAGAACAATGAAATCTATATATAAACTTTGTGCTAACGTGCTTTAGTCCCATTAGAAGAGAGACTCTTATAGGCACTCATTTTGTCTCAGACTGGAAATAAATTTCAAGTTTGTCTTGCAGAATACTCCATTTTTGCTATTTGAGATTCTAAACACATATTTCAAGTTTGATCATTTTTCTAAACTCTGTCAAAGAAGGTGATTTTAAATAAGGTCATATTAAATAGGGTGATTTTAAATAAGGATGATGTTAAATATAATAAGGGTGATGTTAAATAAGCTGATGGGTGATGTTAAAAAAGGTGATGTTAAATAAGGTGATGTTAAATAAGGTGATGTTAAATAAGGTGATATTAAATACGGTGATTTTAAATAAGATGATATTAAATTAGGTGATGTTAAATAACGTGATGTTAAATGAGGTGACGTTAAATAAGATAAGAGATTCACATGTTTAGCTAGACTATAGAAAATATTCTACAGCTGACATGGGATGTTATGGTATGGAAATTTGACTACAATTATGAAGTATTTAGTGCTCTTAAGATCCAAGTTGAACTGCATTTCCATCAACACTGGTTATCAAAGACACAAAATTACGAACCTAATCTTTTAGAATATTACAATTTGAATCCAGTAGTAGCACTAACAAGATATAGAATATCTGAACAACAGATTCTATCTATTTCAAAACTTATACTGAACTTCTCATCTCAACATCACATATTTCAGTCTAGAATTCCTGTTTTCAACATTGATTCATGTATAATATTACCATTTCCAATAACAAGACAAAAGAATATACAGATATTATGTGTCCAATGTTGAAGTCATTTATTCAATAAGGCTTTTCACGATGTGTTTTGAAGTAAGGTGTTTATAAATGAAATCAGCTTACATGCCAAGTCATGCTAAGTATTATTTCAAGATTTTTTTTTGGCGTCTAAACTTGTTATCACTAATATTTTCTGCCTGAACATTGTGTTTCAAGCTTTTTTTTTTAACAAATTGTCATGCAATAACGATTTCCTTTAGTTACACTATTCTCTATTAAGAAATACTTCACAAGATATTTTTCATTTCAAGTTTTTTATCACTGCAATTTCTAATCACAAATTCCTTTAGTCACATTATTTTTCACTTAGGTAAACGATTCTTACTTTAACTTTACTTTCAATTTCACAACTTATCTTGTGATAACAAATTCCTTCAGTCTTATTTCTAAAATAAAAGTGACCAAGTTGTAAACCAATGCCTTTCTCTATCTTGTTAATTAGCCTGCTATATTCATCAAGTATAATTTTAATTAAGGGACTGGTTAAAAAGGTGTCAGATGTCATCAGATTACAGTGTGAAGGGTGGAGCTCTTGAAACTGTCAAGTAAATATATACCTGTTAAGGTTATTGCCTGAAGACATTGATAGATTAAGATATGATTCACAATAATAGTTGTTATATAATACATGATAATAACTCAAATGGATCATAAAATCTAAACCATAAATTGTTTAAGTATTGTTCACTTTTCCACCATTTGTTTGGAATTTAAGCTAAGACTTAAGAATCTAACTATTTTTTTTGTTTCCATTAAGGCAGTTGTTTAGACTGGACCTCAGTTCTCTCAACATTTAAACAAATTTTTGAAAACAAATCTCATCTCTCCACCAAGAGTCCAACAGCCTAATGTTTCTAAATCTACCTTATACTTTAGTTTTCTCAACATTTAAACAACTTAATTCTAAAAGTTACAGTTTCCTTAATTCCCTTAAAATCAGAGTAAAGCCAGTAAGAAAATCTGGTACAATGTGAACTGAACCTGAGACTTTCTTTCTAGCAGACAAATGTAGCAGAAGACAGAGCTCTACAATACACAATAAAATTGTGAAAGATTTGAAAGAAAGAATGCATGAACCATCATTTGTTCTCAAGTATGCTGTCAATCAACTGGTTGTAAACCAAGAGTCGTGGCATTCAAATATCCAAATTATATGTAGATCAGTGCTTTAGGATACATGATCCATCTTGAATTAAGCTGGATACTTATAAACATAAACATTGTCTACTGTACTTATCACTAAAGTCATTTATGCCGTTGAACTAGCTTTTGTTCCAATGTTGTTCAAAATACATCGTTGTTCCAGGTCATCTTGGCTGTCTGAAAATTGATCTATCCAAAAATAACCACCAGGTTATAAATATTTGATGTCCTCAGTCTATGTGATGAGGTGATTAACGGATATATAAAACTAACTTTACATAAACTGTTAACTAATCCTAGAACAATTTCCAATAAGATACTTAGTCATATTAAGGGGCTCAGTACTCTCTCAAAGAGTGTGCTACAAATATCATACTTAATTATTACCTTAGTAAACATAGTGCATAAAGTGTACATCATTACTAAAAATGTCAAAAAATTATTTCAAAGATGTCATCAAAATGACTGGTAGTTGAAGAGATAGAGAATGAAGGCATGTGAGGAATTGTTGTTGAATCAGTGGTTGCCCAGACAGATCAGCCATCTATCTCCAAAATCTTCATGTCTTCTTCAGGCAACCAAGCTGTTCACCATTAGAGGTATATCAATTAGCAATATCAGTGCCATAACAAGGGTAGTATTTCTTTGAGACAAAAATGCTTTTGGTCGAGCTTGAATATGTGAAACTTTTTGGTCAAGGGGCCTGAAGGCTGTCTTAAGTAATCACTATTTCCATTGACAACAAGTCTTATTGATATTAAAATTTCTTTCTTCTTTTTTATTTTTACTCAAATTAATCATGAAGCAGTTACTGCCCTGAAAATGTCCATAAGCTTTCTAGCTTTAAATAACACTCTCATCAGTATAGCCATAATACATCTCGGCAACCAGGATAAAACAAGAATTAGTGTCAACACAGCCTTTTTTTTTACTACATTACCATTTAATGGAATCCAATCTCTAAAAGGCTAGTAGACCAAAGCAGACACAGTTTCTAGATCACAAAAGGAAATTAGTTATAACACATAGACAGTATAACTTTAAATTCAGTCACATTATCTTTTAGATCTAAATTCTGAAAAGATTCAAATCATGTTTTTTTCAGACGCCATGATATAACATAAACCTACAGCTAAAAATCAATGAATTTAAAAGTGTTAAAACTGTTAGATTATCAATAGAATCCTTGATCAATGAGGAATTTATGAAAATTATGTTAAAAAAAATATAAATTGTAACTCAAAAATCAATGTTGTTTTATAACACATTCTCATTTTATCTTTTCATCTAGCGTATTTTCCTGTCTATAGGTGCAAATAGACGAGGCACGGTGTCCGGTGCAGGATTATTGATACAGTAGAAAATAAGAGAAGCGAATAGTTCCAAATAGGTCCCAATCCAGACCATTCTTCATGTGTTCACTTGTTCTATTTTCTACTGTATCAATCATCCTGCACTGTACACCACACCCAACATCATCTTTTCCCACCTTAAAGATGTATTGCAAAATCTTTGTTGAAAGTAGATTTAAAGGCTTATAATGGCAATTCAAGATAGGAATACATCATTTCATAATGCTAACTCATGATTTAGTCACACCAAATACAGCAAAGGTACCATCTATTCATTATTGGTTAATTGACAATGCACATGGTTTGAACTGAAGATGGCTCAACAAAAATGAGTGTTCAATTGCATTCCATCCACAAATGGCTTACAGACTAATGTCGTCTCACATTCTTTGGTAAATCAAATTTTGCCAAATTGTTTTAAAATGATTTTGAATACTGGCTTTAAAACAGTACTGGTAGTGATAGTCTTAGAATAACTTGGTTTTGATAAAAATATATTTCTAAGTTAAAATTCATAGAAACAGACTTCCCTCTGAGACATTTCTAATTTTGACTGAAAATTGTCCCCTCAACAAATAAATAAGCGATAATGTGTCTTGTGTTTATTTTTTTCAACCCCAATTCATTCCTAGTCTATCAGCACTTATTTAAAAACTTATATATAATTCTTCTAGTCATCCAAATAATAAGTGATCCACAATATCCACAAATGTACTAGACAGTATTCAGTCTGTAGAGGAAGTGAAGAAGGGTTGGTCTGAATGGATACTAAATATGATACTTCTATATGTTATTCTATTGAAATCTCTGTACAAAGTCAGCAATATGATAACCTGGAGTTCACCACAATTATATTATTTCTAGTTAAAAACTGAAGCCAAGCCACTTTGAAGCCACTACTAGCTGTGATTGACAACAATGTTTTGTTGTGTTTGTAGTTCAAGAAAAAGCCGAGACATTTTATCTCTGAAATTCCTGTCTTAAGTTTCTTCAGGTGGTCCTCATTTACTCAAGTTGTGAGAAAAATAACTAGAATTTCTGTCTGTATACATTTCAAAATGAAGACAAGAAAAAACACATAACATTAATGAAAAAGACATTTCTAATACTGATTTACCCTAATACAAAGAAAAACTCAGTGTGATTGACGGTAATGACTGTAAGTTTCGCAGGTCTCAGTCATATCTTTCTTTGAAATTATATGCTTAACTCAATATGTCGAATAACTGGCTTATGACAAACTAATCTCACAATCCTATCAAACAATTATTACTTTAATTACAATGTGTATCTCAGATGTCATTATCTCTCAGATAATACACGTATAATACTTTGATATGCACTTGCTGCCAATGTATGCTTATAAAGATTCCTACAAGAACAATGATGCATAAGCTTAAATACTATTATCAAAACAAGTAATTCATAACAAACAGGTCATCCAAGGAACCATCTAAACAACTAACTATTCAAGTTTGAGGTTAATGGCTTTGGCTGATGCTCAGGCGAATGTGTCAGCATTGGACACACCAGATGAAGTTTGCTGGTGATCAACTCTCCCGAATCATTCGCCGTGAATGTTTGCCCAGTGTCCATAGCTTTATTCTCTCTGAAATATCACTGTCATAACATAAAGAGAGAGTTAGCAAATTAGATCAATGGCGCTTTTCAGCGTTTTAAATCATATGCTGGAGATGCCATGCCTATGATACTTGCTTAATGACCTGATAATCCATGGTTCAATTCCGGCATAGGTCATCAGATATATATTTTGATTTTTCAACCTTATTTCCTTTGATGGTCAGTGATAGTTGGAGATCAGAGGTTCTGACAAGAAAAAAAGTGTCTGGTCATTATTTTGGTTGTGGCAATAAACTGAGACCCTCAACAAAGAGTAATCTAATGTCACTGTGCTGGCCATATTTAACTCATTGCACACTGCATGGTATTACCCATCTTCATTAGCCCAATTCTGTTCGAAATGTAGCATGTAAAACTCCAATAATTTTCCTTTCATTTGTATCTTTTCTATATTGCTATATCAAAGTTAAGAAATATAATTATTTATATGTATTTATCTAAAAAAAAGTAAGCTAGCAATTTCCAATGTTACCGGAAGACATAGAAAGATAGAAAGCTGATTATTAACCTATATTAACCAGAGATATAAGACAATCTCACTCCACTTCAAATTAAAATCTCAGCTATCTAGGGTAAGATGAGACAGGTCATTTACATATTATATCCTGTTATTGCATCAATGGTAATAAGATATCTTATATCATTGCTGACTCAGTGTATTTTCTTCAGACAATTTCCATTAAGATACTATCACTGACAATGTATGCATATGGTATAAAAAAAACAAATTGGAGGCGTCTTCTGTAAAAGTTGTCCAGCGGTTCAGAGGAACAATTTAAAAGAGACACGAAGAACTACTTTTCATCCCATTTTTTTTTATTTCAAGGCATAATTTTCAGGATTCTGCAAATTATGAGAACCAAATCATCCAAAAGTTAAGTTAGGCCATTTCAAGCATTGTAAAAAGTACTGTACCAGGAACAAAACACACTATAGTTTACAATCAGGCTTCTTTGGAAAACAGAATTATGAAGTTTGATGCCATAAGGCTGATGAAATTTTGCCAAGAAAGTTGCATAAGTCTATTTTTCCATTGCTATTCAGAAATATTGGATTGGTTTTGTCCTATTTGAATCATTAGCATTTTCTAAGTAATCCCCTCAAACAATAAAATGAGATTAAAGCAAAATGTCTGATTTCAGGAAATATGAAGTCTGCCTACTTTGTTTTGTTTCTGAGTCTTCAATGTGAACAGCCAGTTGAACACAAGATCTCAATTATTGACATGGTGCTATTTTTGAAAGACCAACTCAGACTAGCTGGCATTAAATGAAACTTAAGCAAGAGTGTCCTGGTGGCATGTTAAAATATATAATATGTATGTAAGTCCACATGTGGTAAAGGTTAAAGGGTCACCATGATTTAAATTAAGTTATCAGCTTTGCAACAACAAAATCCATGAATGACAGCTTTCTGGAATTTTTATAACCCATTTTCTAATGTTCTAAATTATATATAATTATAATGAATTTCCTTTTTTCATGAACAACACCTATTTTGTTATATATAACCAAATAAATAAATAAAGATAACAATGATTGTGATTTGCCTGCCTACAACTAACTAAAAAATCTATAATCATCTATTCCATCTCTCCTTTTACTCCCTTGAGATGTTAACAACTCAATAAAAGAACTTCCTCCAGTTTCAATTAACAACCATTGGTAGTTTGGAATCAACTTTCTAAGCTTATTCAATTTGTGTTTTTTTTCAGTCTTTGAATGTGCCATGTCAGGTTATAGAAAGAAGTTCTCTGAAAAGGAAAGCTCAATACAGCATAATCTCATAAAATCTGTTGAATTCAACATGAATGAAGCACTTATATCTTGAAATTGACAGATTACTATTCACTGCAATCAAGTAGTTAGATGAAGATTTAGAACACTGGGTTGACAAACACATTATTTCTGCTTGAGTAAACACCTGATAAACTTGTGGAAACTGTGGAGGACTGCAATTCTTCAGCCAATAATTGTGAAACACTGATTTGCATCATTCCAAGTTTCAGTAAGAGAATTCCATCAAAAATAAGTCTTTTCTAATTCCACAATCTCAAAAGCTGCTATGGGCCTATGTGATAGTGACTTCATAACACACAATTGCAAGAACTACATATGAATGACACTGACTGAAAATTTGAATGTTTCAAATCGATGCTATCAGTGTCCCCAATAACTTAAAAAGTGTAGAAAACTTCTTTACAAAGCCTTTAATGTCAAAAAAATATTGTCACATATAAAGATACCAGCATTTATTTTTTAATCAATCAATCAATAATTTCAAGTCTATTTCTAAACACCATCCAGGGTTATACTGATAAATTGTGATAAAATACATGTTACGTCAGAAAAATACAAGCTATTTATTTCATTACTTTACCATAAATAAAGTTTTCTATTCCAAGATGTGTCATTAGCTTTCCTTTTTTAGCTGTCTATTTCCATTCATTACCGGTTGAAAAACACTCTTTTAAACACATATTTTCCTAATTCATTAAGCAGGCTAGAACATTAATATTCAAATGAGATGTACATATAAAGATAAATACATAGAATATTCACTAGTCAATGTCAATCCTATATTTAAAGTGACATATCACAATATTAATACTCCAAAAGTAAACAACAAAACTACCCCCACACAATGTGCAGGCATAGATCTTATTCAAGCGTCGTCCATATTGAATCCAGAACGATTGCGAACAAACAAAGGCAACGTCGTGTCACTGCATTGACGTCATTAAATTTGGAATTGATTAAGCTATTTAATGATACTTTCAGATGGATTTCACCTTACGATGCAGTTTTGATCGGGTGTCTGGTGATGTCACATATAGGCTATTCCTTCATAAATGTGGCCATCTTTTCAAAGGATGACGTAATTTGTGTTATGAACCTTGCTTTCAGTGTCGAAGTGTGAATAAGGTCTATGCACACTTGTCTAATGAAAAGGATAAACAACACATTTTGTGGATCATGCGCTGGTTCCTCTTCAACCATTTAAGAAGAAGTGGAACATCAATTCACACATGTTATTGACTGGTTGTTTTATCAGTAGTAATTTATCTTAAGGATTTAAGATCAGTTTGCAGGCAATCAGTACCTAGGTCACAATAAAAAAAAAGGTTAATCTTCAAAACATATCCTTAACCAACTGATGGAATAGCTATCCACAACGGATTTCAGAAGGTAAATTTACTTAATGCATACTGTCAGAAGTCACAATAGTATCAATTTATGGGCTGTTCTCTTATGCAGACAAATACCAATACAACTAATCCCTTTTAAGTGCACATATGGTTGGATATTTCCTGATCAACATTGAAACAAATGAGAGTGTGAAACAATGCCTACTTAAATAACAAAGCTTTTGAGTCAACATAGCTGAGGATCAAATGCATTACTGTCAAATCTAATACAATTATAAGTTTGGAGGTTTCGTTAAATTTATGTAATGAAAATATGATGAGAACCATCTTTAAGCTAACAAAGTACATAGTAGTGGTATTTGAGGATATAAAGGATGATAAATTGTATTTGATTTCCTTACTAATTATATATAATAATACATATTATTAACATCTACTGTTCATCATTGACATTTAACAATCACACTGACCAAGGATAGTTATCATATTAAATACCATTTATAGTAATTGTTGAAAGTTTTAAGCTTTGAAGGCCACAAGTACTAAAGGTTTATCGCGTCTGGACGGGGCTTCTCAAAAATTTGTTCAATTAAATCGTAAATTAAACATATTGGCAAAGTTATAAAATGTTTAATGACAGAGGTTTTCTGGAACTACAAAAACCATAGATGTCAGACACAAAATCAGGATTGTAAAATGAACAGCTTTTTGTGTCCCTGATACTCATACAAAGGTTACGAAACCTTGGCTGTGGGAATTTCTAAGATTACTACTGGTATGTTTGAGAATTTGAAAAAGTTCAAAACTTGAAAATACATCTTAATAATAGTTGGTCATCTAAATGAATATATACTTGTTAGGAAATATGCAAATCTGGTTTGATACTCTAGTTTGAAATTAAGGTGTCACCACTCCCTAAGATAAGGAAAAATAATTTAGTGACGTCAAAAAAATAGTATCATATATCTTAATGTGTTTTTAGTTTAAGAAAAAATTGTAACTTCAGGTGTGGCATATCAACATACATCAGTTTAAATGAACTATAGCTTTCATTTCAGAAAAAGCATTCAATGGCTATTGCAAACGTTGTATTATACCTTGACATCAATTACCACCTTTGTTGTATCACAGAAGTTTGTAACTGAATTGATTTGATTGAACTGTACACCCAATAAGAAGTATTGACAGATAGTCTGTAAAAATGTGGGGGGATGCCGAGCCAGCCTCATTTGATATAAAATGATTTGCATCAGAAAAGAATACTGTAGAAATTATACTTTATCAACAGCCAATGGCAACACGCCAAATATTTTGTTATCAGTTGTCATCTGTAATAAATATTTTTCGTTTGCAACAGTTTTATAAATTTTGAATGGTGCAATGGCAATAAAAACAATTGACATTAATTTAAAACAGAATCCTGATTAAAGTTGAAGTATAAATGGAAAAATACCTGCATTTATACACGTTTTAAATATAGGTCGAACCATGTAATAATTGTCATTACCATAACAGTCTGATATCTATTATACATATTATATATAACTAATCAATATCTCTACACATATAATTAATAACTATTCTTTATACAGTCAAAGATTAGCAGGAAATAGGTCATTCCAGGAAAAAACTGTGTCATATTTTATTCCACTGAGAAAATCGATCATTTATTCTTTTATGAAAAATACACCTAAAGCACAAAAATTAACAGTTATCAAAATCAATAATCAAATGAAATGAAGTAAAGTTTGAACATTGTTACTAGGAAAATTGCTAGTTCTGCCAACGCAAAGACTCAAGATAACAATAATAACAACAGATTTAGCCAAAACCTTTCTATGACTTTCAAAGGCCAAACAATCTTAATGTGCAAAGCTTGCAGGACCTTCGTTTTATTTCTAGATCATACAATCTAAGTTACTAACAATCTGCCAGGATTGAAAATTGGATCATGAAGTCTAAAAAGGAACCAAACTTGCTGAACCACAGCGGCTCCAGATACAATATGTATATACAATAAATGTAAGAAGTAATAATATAAAACACTACAATCCCTGATTACTAAATACCAGTACATTTTTTTTCTGTCAGATGTAATTTGGAAAAAAGTGGTTATTACCTCTACATAGTTATATATGTTACACATGAATCTATCATAACTAACAACAAGATTAGCATAAAATGTACCTTCTATTGTCGAAATATATATAATTATATATATTATATCAAACTTTACAAAACAAGTTAAATCTACAATTGTTAAACTGACAAGAATTGTAGCATATATTGAGTTATATTGGCATATGGCCGCAAGATAAAGGTTATATTGGCATAAGTTTGCAAGATGCAAGTTACATTATTATAAGGTTACAGGATTAGAATTTTATTGGTACAAGGATGCAAATAAAAGATTATAATGGCATAAGGTTGCCAGATACAGGTTATATTGGCATAAGACTGCAAGGTAAAGGTTATATATTGGCATGTGGTTACAAGATACAAGTTATATCATTATAAGGTTACAAGATTAGAATTATATTGGTACAAGGATGCAAATAAAAGGTTATAATGGCATAAGGTTGCCAGATACAGGTTATATTGGCATAAGACTGCAAGGTAAAGATTATATTGGCATGTGGTTGCAAATTTAAAGCTTAAACTGGCATAAGCTTACAAAATACAGGTTATATTGGTATAAGAAGAAATAGGCTATATATATCAATTGACATTTATAAGGTTGCAAGATAAAGAATATATAGACACTAGGTTAATTAAAAAGTGCCAAAATGTGTGACAAAGAAAGATTTTATCAAAATTGTATCAGATATGAGTGTAACACTTGACACAAAACTATGTATTTATAAAAGAGATTAATAAAATTTTATTGTAAGAAAAATGGAAATCTGCTTGAGAATTGTAAATGACAAAGATGTTGGAGATGAAAGTAGACGTTATGAATGATTCTATCAGATTGTATAAGTCTGGTATCTGTCTAAAACCCATAGTCAACAAATTGATTCAATTCATCAAATTAGATGCCTATTATTTCATGCTTATATATCACAAGAATCACACAGAGAAACTGTCAGACTCATTAAAACCATCACATGGAATGAAGATAGGAAATGCCACCCAATGAGGAAATTTCAGTAATCAACGCCTGGATATTAACTTTTTTTTTTTATTTGATGAATCTTTAAATAACATGTAGCAAAGGGGTCTTGCTTTTTTTTTCAAATGTCATTCCCCCAACCTGTATCACTGCTTAGAGGGAAGTAACAGCACACCAACGGACTACTGGCAGGAGAATAACACTTTCTGTTTATTTTTCTGAGCATCACTTTCTCTTTGCTGTTACATCCACATAAACAATGGCATCACTTTCTTTTTATTGTTATTCCAACATTGCACCACTTTCAGTTTACTTTTAGTTAAAAATGGTATTATATTTTGTTTACTATGATTGCATGCTATCCACTGTTATTTCAATATGAAATCACTTTCGGTTTCCTGTTATTTCAAAATGAAATCATTGTTTGTTTTCTATTATTTCAAACTAACAGCTTTTTGCTTCATGCTATTTCAACATTGGAATCACTTTACACATTGGACAACTGACCCCATACTGTCTACAAACATCAAGATAGTTTTTTAATGTAACAGATTCTATACATAGCTAAAGTCTTGTGTTTTAAACCTATTTTTTGATATTATATTTTTGGTATTATCTAACCATAGTTGTATAAATGTTAACAGAAATTTACAATACATGTATGTAAGCTAACGTGCATTTAATTAAAATGCCATAAATAAAGTTATTGTGAAAATCAAGTGCATTGGTACAATCAAAACATATGTAAACATTCAAAGACAATATGAAATGTGTTCATTTTATGCTCAGTAATAGTAAACTAACCAAACCAATCACAAATATTCAAAATAACACAATCTAAATACTGGGTATCTACTTAAACAAAACCTACCAAAATATACTTTAAATATTATTCATTATTACTCTTATAACTGTAGGAAAAATGAAACAATAATTTGAGTTATAAATACATACCAAATAGCTGTAGGGGAAAACTTGAAACCAATATAAACAGCCATTTTGACAACAGTTGTTTAATGCTTGTTGTACGAGTTAGAAAATAGACCAGTAATTTGACTACAGATATAAAATGAGAGTGAGAGAGGAAGATAACAGACGGCAAGGCAGGATGGAGTGATGTAGTCGTTTGCTACAGTAGAAATCAATACTAATAATGGCAGTAAGAGAAGTTTTGTGTTTGTCACATCAGTGTGATGCCTGCTGCTCTTGCCAGTTCATATTAGATAGACTCGAGTTACTTTCTATAGCATCTTACTTTTAAATTTCCTACAAGTAATTACAAATACAAGGGTGACTTTGACATTTTTTAGTTTCAGAATTCAGCTCTAGTCTAAAGGGATTCAGAAGCTTTTCTAGTCTTTGTCATGTATAAGTATCAAGAACACCTATAGTTTCTGTATGTCTACAGTTTCAGAACTTAAATTCCCATAAGTCAGCCTACTTTAAAAGATTTGCCTATCAAATACTGGCAAATCCTCTAGCACAATTCCCCGCATGCAATTACTATTTTCATGCATAAGAAACACTTATCTGAAGCAATGTCTTCCATCTCTATTTCTTGGCAATTCCAAATATTTTCAACCTCAAATCTCTTTGACAAATCACAGGCATTCATTCATTCATTTGGGGGAATTTCAATAGACTCAATGAAAAGATGATGAAATGGACTTATCCTATCAAACTCTCAGAAATAGAATGAATGTTCAATGACATTTTGCTTTTTTTCTATTCAAATCTTGCCATTGATGAGAATGATACAGTGACCATAGAGCAATAAGTTTATCATCAATAAGATTTTCTACTTCATCTAATATTACACACTGTGTCTATGATGGTCTACATTGATTTTTTAATTAGCTTTCCATCTTAAACAAAATGAATAATAAAATGTTGGAAAAGGAAGAAATATGAGACGTCCTGTGGTGTACAATGCAGGAAGTTGGCATGGAATAAGTAGGAATATATATATGAACATTATTGAAAGTGGCTGTGGGATATAGTTGGGAATCTTATTTTACTACTTTTGCTATCATGTAGGAAATATTATGGTCTTTATGGAGAACTCCTTGGTAATACAATAAATCTGCTTCTTGCATTTTGGCTGATTTGTTTGTTCAGACATGAATTGATCTGGTTGTATTTTATGATTTTAACCATTATAGTAGTGGCGGGTATCGTATAAAGCAGATCATGCTTACCCTTTTGAAACATTCTTTGTTTTGACAAGATTTTTGATAGACAGAATTGTCTTGCTAGTACAGATTTTTACTATACTGCACTTGTTATGGTATCAGTTTCTATATAATTCCCACTTTTAGGTCAAATACTGTTGTTTTGACACTTCAAAAGATATTTTTCGATGACATCATGTGTTTCAGAAAAGTAAGCATGATTTTTTTTAGTCCCTTTTAAACTTAGGCTGTTAGAATTTAGGTAATTTGGTCACAGATAATTCAGTCACTGGGGATTTTTGACAGTAAATTGGTGATGGAATATTGGTCGCAAGTAAATTGGCCACAGTTCTATGGTTACAATATTTTGGTCAAAATGTAAATTTGTCACAGTTTATTGATCGAAATGTAAATTGATCATAGTCGTCTACAATTGTAAATTGGTTACAGTAGTATAAATAAATTCCAAGAATAGTGGAACTTAAAGACTTTGAAATCATTGGCAAAATTAGATGCACCAAGACAGAGAGTTAAAGTTAAGAATGCCTAATTGTCCTAGCCCAAGAGTATTCAAATAAACATTCAAAATAGAATAAATAGAGAAAAGTGAGGTATAAAAGAAATGGTGTAATTTCATCAAAAACTGATACTGTAGCTATAAATAATTTATGTGGTCTGACACATTAAAAGTCTGTAAATTACTTTTCAGCTCCTCAATACTCAATATCAGACCAAGTAATAGCCAACCTTCCACCAAATTCTTATTTAACACTCCCATGACATTTTATTTCTTGTTTATAGGTTTGGAAACTCAACAAATGATTTTATACACTCTCATTAATTCAGGTTCTAATCAAAATTTATTTAAGAAGAAACGACCACCAATTCAGCAAAATACAATGCTAGAACACAGGGGAAACTTCAGCTGTTAGTGTAAAAGAGTTATCATTGAATGGCTGCAACAATTCACTGATAAACTGCAATTCTAATCACATTACACAATGTGTTGAAAGCTATATTGTCATGCAATTGGGAAGGTAATGTTTTGTCCCATTAGATCATTTTTTTTTATTGCATTTTAGAAATCTCTTTGATGACAAATGAAAATTTTATATTAATGTAAAATTGTCAGTGAGATTCAGAAAATAAAACTTCCACATAATTTTTAACACGTACATGACAAGTCATTAATCATAACAAAAACACTTTTCATGAACAATAATAGATATTACAAAATACTTTTTCATAACTTTAAAATTTTCTATTCAATGAATGAACAACAATAAACATTATTGAGTCATAATTCGTATAACTAATTCAAATCCTTGCAGCCCCAAATGACATATTATAAATCATGACATTGAAAATCAATGAAATGAGTATTTACATCCTACAACTTTCCTGTTCTCATAATTGGCATAATAAACATCATAAATAATGTACCTTTATGAAGGGGATTTTCTAAATACAGCCTCTGTTTCCTAGACTCTTTTTTACTTCTTGTTGAGGGATCTTTATTGTTGCACTAAACTACTATGTGAACTCCTCTGGAGCTTTAGTCAAAACTGATTGAGAGAAACAAAAAATCCATACTGAGCACATATACCCGAGGTCTAGATAAGCATTTATCAATTATGTTTTTGTTCATGTCGAGCTGTAGGCGTAGGGTAGGCATATCATCGACATCATAATACAATGCAATAAAGACTTTTTATTCTAACCTGCACAAATCATTAAAAACATACATTGCATCAGTATCACCCAAATCGGCAAATATTACCACTTGTTGAATAATGGCAAAATCTTCAATCTCTTTGTTTATTTAACTGTCAAATTATTCTTTCGTTTCTCTACATTTTTTGTACGTAACCATATTGATTTTAACGGAACTCATTTATACAATTTCATTTAAAATAGATTGAATTACTTACCTTAAGAAGAATGCCATATATTCCTTATAGTGGTTGGCACGTATTTAAATCAAGTTATTCAGTATTTCATCAATAATTTGTACTTGTTTACATTAATAAGATCATTCGTTCGAACAGGTGTCCGTTTAGTAAACAATGGGCTATACAAATTTCGACCTTGGATAAAAATCAAAACGAAAGAATTTACACAGCTAAATGTTGCCCAACTATTGCAATACTCGTAATTCAAACGTGGTACTAGTTTTCCTTGTGATACCAGATCCAAAATAAGGCAGATGATGTTCCCTACACCAACCTGAAAATGTTGTACCACTATTGGCTTTCGTGAAATTTGGTAAATAATTGCTTACTGATATCAGAGAGTATAGTCTATCTATACTCTCTGCTGATGTCAATAAAGCAATTTTACCAATGAAGTATCTAAAGAGTTACCTCCCATAAAATGAAATGAGAATTTGAATAAGAATATAAAGGTTTTGGAGCACTTTCTTGCAGCATTCTTATTTCATGTTTAACATCTTCTATTCATTTACCTCAAATAAAACTGACCAGATCAGCATGACATCACTATTGCAAACCCCATTTGCTGAATTGGAATATAACATCAAAGCCAACCAAAGAACTATAGAGTACTATTTTAGTTGTATGGTTACAAGACAATCTTAAAAACTTAGCCAAATGTGCAAATTCAATATTGCTTTAAGGGTACCCATCAAAAAATAGAAATTTAGTGTGTTCATTTGCTCTTTTAATAATACACAAATTATACATATTTTAGCAAGTAGAAATGGTCTAGTTGAAATAACAGTTGAAATGATGACCTTCACAGTAAGGCCACAATAACAAAAAAAAAAAGAAAGATGATATTTTGAAACTGAACAAGGTTACATAACATTGTACTTGAAGACCAAAAACTGTACAATGTATTGTGACATCAAAGTCTAGGTTTCTATATAATTCAAGTATGCAAAATAATATATATAATGGATAGCAAGAAACTTATATTTGTATATAAATTATAATATAGAATGGATGAAGTGAAATAAAAATAACTTAATAAGTGTACTTTGATAAATATAGATTGCTATCACCGATTTTGAAAATTTTGAATTGTGCACGAGTTGTGGCTTGAATTGTTCTTAGGCAGTATATCTTTTACCCTAAAGTAACGGTCACATATTGGTTAAAGGTAGTATACTCTTACAAACATGACCGCTGTCAGTTGTTTTCTTTGTAAAGTAGGTTAGCAAAGAGATGTGTTGTATTAACACTTTTCTGTTTGTAGAAGAAAGTTTGCAAAACTAATCAACCCCAAAATACAATTAAGCAATAGAAAAACTTAATTCTGAATAATCCAACAAAAGAGAAATATATTTCAATCCTCTAACTTTAACTCTAGCACAATCATAATTTCCATATTTTATCAAGGAGTTGAATATGTTTATTATATTTATAATATATACATTATAATCACTTTTACACAAAATGGGAATGAACATAAATATTTAACGTGCAAAACTTTATTATTGAATAAAACTTTTATCTACAAATATATAAAAAAAATTAGGATTCAATATCAGAATTAGCTACATTCATATCTGGATATCTCTATTGCAATTTTGTTTTTAACCAAAATGTTATATTTTCATATGTAGTCCATTTAGGAGTTCTTATATGATATCAAATCAAAGATCCAGGACTATAATTTGAAACATAAGTTCCAAATATGAATGCATCTTCCATAAACTGGAAAGTTTTCTTGTTCTACCCTTTATAAATATGTGGCTTTAAGAGGCAACTTAAGAGAAACCCAATGCAAAAATCAACAATTATAAATTTCATTCTCCGCTTCAATAATTAAGGATTAGAATTCTGACATAAATAACTCAAACTTTGACTGTAAAATGCAAAATTTGTCTGCATTAAGTCCCAATATCCAAAAATCGCAACTCCCTTATATTTTACCAATAACAAATTTTCCTTTATAACAAAACAGATTCGATGATCAATTTGCAAAGACAGATGATTTCAACTAACAAAGTTTTGAAGATATTGTTGATAATTTGCAATTGACAATTTGAACACCATCCGAAAGCAATAATGAACTTACATCATTAGCGTTCAGGGTCTTTATTCTGCAACCTATGGCATTTTGTAGTCTGAACATCACCTCCTAAACATCATTTTAAAGTAATCTCATTAATTAACAATTAGTAACAAATAAATTCTTAGGTTCATTGAAATTGTTCATAAATTATGCTATAGAGAAATTGACTATGTTTAAGTGAAGGGGAGAGGTAATGAATAAATAAATAAGTCTTAGAATTACAGATATTTGCAGGACAGATTCCCTTTTTGCACTTCAACTCAAACTATTTAGCCCAGATAGATGACAGACCGTGCAAACCGAGAAACGGAAACTACATTTACAAATGGCATTTAACTCACAATCTTTGCAAAACACACATGAAAAAATAATTTTCAGCTATAATAGCATTTACTCTCACAATAGTGGCATTGAATTTATTGTCTAAAAACAGTACAATATAAGATTTGTACCATTACCTTTTCTTTCCACTGGGTCTTTGTACATTAACAATAAACATTTTGTATAATATACTTTATATAATAATATAATAGCAACTCTTAAGCATGATCATCAAAAATAGCAAGATGCCATGCAAATAGGTATTAATTCATTTGAAAACTGTTTCAAACTTTTCAAATTTAGATATTTTTCTGCATGATGCAGCAATCAAACCTTTACCAATGGAAAAGCAGAAAATAGACTTTCTAAAGTTTTACCAAGACTTTCCAAAGTTTTACCAAATGATATCTATTACAAAGCAGCCCTCTAAAATCCTCTAGGCAGAGCAAAGCTGTGGTGGACGGCTACATAGATGCATCAAAGCCACAACAACACTTGACTTGAAGTTGTCCTAACAGAATGCCTGGTTTCAAGCAACAGGTAATGGAATGGTTACATTTAACATGGTGGTAATGATTATGAAAAGATTACAATACCTCCATACAATTAGCAATCATAACAATAGACAATTAAATATACTGGAGACGAAATCAAATTGCCCAACAAAAGCAATTTTACAAATTTCACTTCCATTCAAGAATATACAATACAATTATCACAATATGTTATATAGTTTTGATGATTGCTTTAAATGAGTTATAAGTTAAGTTCATTCTGAATTTGATAAGTAACTCAAACTCAAAAGCTTAACACTGAGTTAAAATTAACTCTTTGAGTCAACTTCTGAAAATAACCATAACTCATTTTTAACTCATCAACTAGATATTTTTGATGATCATGCCAAATGACCCCAACCCTTTTAGTCTTTTTATCATGATAACGTAAGTAACAAAGATGAAATAACATTATTTGAACTAGAGTCCTAAACATTACAACACTGTTTTTTGGGTCCTGACGAATTTTCCGTAGGAGCAACTGTTATCGTTTGTACATTTGTACTAGGTGAATGTTCATCATCAGGACTATCACGGATTTGCTTCTGAGAAACTATCTTGTAAATCTCTGAAAAAATAAAACATTTCCTAATAATGAATGTTTTATGACTTTTATGTGTACGATAGTTGATTTTAACCCTTATGCATCATGACATTTGAATAGCTCTTCGGTTTTTCAAGAAAAATTTACATTTTCAGACTGCATGCTTTGGAGATGAGCATAATTTCACCAGGTGTTCAAGTTAAGATATGAATGTCAACATAAAATGCACTGGACATTATCATTTTATTGACCAGAGATTGACCAAGGACTCAAAATATTCAATAAAATACAAACCTGTTAAAATATTCTGAAATGCAGCTTCAACATTTGTTGAATCTAAAGCTGAAGTTTCAATAAACGATAATGAATTTTTCTCTGAAAATGAAAAGGTTAATTGTTACATACTAAAAACAATTACAAACTTTTCATCACAACAACAGGAAGAGTGCTTGAGACATTTTTGATGTTGTGGAAGCATTCTTGTTATCTGTCCTTTACTATTAGTAAGGTTAAGGAAAACGTTTTCATTCTTATTCTTATGGAGTTACCTAAACGTATCATAGATCAATACCATGGACAGTAGCTTTTGATGAAATACTAACTTACTGCTCAATAAAGATAATGGCTACTGTATCAAATTTGATTTTTATGCAAACAATGTTTTTGACATTCTCAAGCTAGATACTATAATATAACACCATCAATCAACTGCCTTGTTATCTTCCTAAAAATTCAATGACTAACATTATATTCTTATTGAAACTGAAAATTTCATACCTGCAAAGGCTTTGGCTTCATCTGTTGGCACTGCCCGAAGATGTCTTAAATCACTTTTATTACCCACTAACATTATGACAATATTTTGATCTGCATGGTCTCGTAATTCCTTTAACCATCTTTCTACATTTTCATAGGTTAAATGTTTAGCTATGTCATAAGTTAATAGGGCACCTACAGCACCACGATAATATCTGTAATAAACGTTATAATATAAAAGTAGTCAATTACCTCTATAGAAGAATAAAAAATAAGATTTTGAGAGAATTCAATTTCTACATTATATTTGTAAGAGAATTGGAATACATCTCAAAGTAGCAATGTCTCAAAGTCCCAAATCTTTGCTGAAAATATTCCTCTATAAAACAAATTTAGAAGACATAATGTGTGCTCATATTTATCTTTTTATCAACACAAAGACATTATAAGACTAATTTGAGACAGCTATTCACAATTTAAAAACACTTTTCACTTTGCTCAAACCATAAATTGAAGCTCATGAACAGATTAACCCAGACACCAGCCAAAAGAAAAATTACTAATGTAATGTTTCAAAGGGATTTCCAGGGTAATAACACTAATAGATTGCATCAATGGTCAACTTTCAAACCAGATTTAAAGCATTCAAACCACTATATATAGCAAATATACTTACGCACTAGTTATAGCTCGATACCTCTCTTGACCAGCAGTATCCCATATCTGTGCTTTGATTGTTTTAGAATCTACTTGTATGCTCCTATAAAAACATACAGATTAAAACTATAAATTTAGAAAAAAATTCAGCATTTCCTCCATATTGCTAAAAGTTGAAACGAATCTCAGCTACTTCAATGATAATGTAGATTTCAATAATTGAAATATCATGAAGGGTTTAAAATTTCAATTTTCTGATTTAAAAAGGTTTATCAGAAATTTCTCTAAATGGTCTGAAGTAAATCTCAAGAATAGTCTGAACTCAAGTCTTACCTCGTGGCAAACTCTACACCAATTGTACTTTTACTTTCTAAATTGAACTCATTTCTTGTGAATCTTGACAATAAATTACTTTTTCCTACACCAGAATCACCAATTAGTACAACTGAAATACAAAAATATCAGTGATTAATACATGGTGTAGGATTATGAAAAATACATGGTATAACTCATCCTACTGTATAATTTCTGACAGTAAGCTTATACAAATTACTAATCATGTCAAAATGAAGTACATTTATAAAAAGCTTCCGAACTTAACTAGCTATAAATTCTTCAAAAAGATTATTCTGACTGATTTCACAGGAAAAAATTGGAAAAAAGAGTGTTTGTAACATGATTACAAATAAAATATATTAAGTTCTACTTTTCCAAATGCCATTCACAAGATCCATATCATTGATCTTAGCATGCATATGAATACAGCATGAGCACACGTGTGGATTCAATGTAACCATTTTCAAATTCTGCAACCTGTTCAATATCAAGTTAAAGGATTGAAAGTGAACTGAACAGTTTTCCAATATATATGGATTATTTATTGTTCAAAATCTAGTTTATGTCAATGTGTTATGATGACTCATGTCAGTATGTTTCTATATCAAGAAGATCCAGTCATAGCTTATCAAAAAGGTTAAGTCATATTGGAATCCATCTAATAAGCTCTATTTCAGGATATTAATGTTCTTAAAATTGATATGGATATTTAGAATTGCACTAGATCAATATGTTAACCAGGACATTAATAGTAAGCTTATGTTTTAAACAAAATAACTTTCTATTAAATTGCAATGTCTAGTCAGCTTTTACCAAGATTAAATTTTTCAAATAACCCTAACATACAGCCCTGAAGATAAGTTTCATCACCATATCTGATTAACTTTATGTAAAATGATTGACAGGGAGGATTTGACCTTGCACCTAATCAGGCACAGTCACCCGTGATTAATAAAAAATGTCCTTGTCAATTTTATCTGGACATAACGGTGTACAGTATATCATTACCCAACTGCAAGAAAAATGCAAAAAATTCAATATCACATAAAGTACCGGTATAACCTTGACCATTTCATCAACTTTGATTTCTTTGAATCAAAATCAGTTAATTTTTCAAAGGAAAATTCTATCAAAAGTTGTGAAGGCACTATCTTGAACTACAGTACTGTTTACCAGAATCGTTATCTCGTAAGATATACTCTACCTCTGCTACTGATAATTCGAAGGAGCACTTTTTGCTATTATGTATTTCAAAAGCAAAGTACACTCTGTCAAGATCACCAAAAGGCTTCATACCAATCTTATCCAAAATGATGATCTTAGATGCTGTTCTGGTCCAGAACTGTCCCCCTATGTAAAGCTGGTTAACACTAATAAATTTTCGGTGCTGTCTCAGTGTCTAGAACTACGGTAAAGTCAGATAATAGATATCTTGGCTGGACCAAATAGCTGAGTAGTAGCACATTTCCTCTGATCTCTAAGACAATATTAAGGATTCCTTGACCCAGAGCTGGGTTGCACAGGTCTTTTACTACCGTACTGCCTTGGTTTTTCTAATCGTGGCAGTTCTGTCAAAACAAACATTGAATGACAGCGAATCTACATGTACAATGTCACTGTGAACTTGTCTCTAGATTCTATCATAACTTTATTACTAGTGTCTCAATAAACAGAATATTCCACTGCCAAAATATTACCTTCAACCACATATGCAATACCTACCTTTAAATAAATAATCGTATTCGTCATCTTTCGTTCCCATTATTCTACTCTTCCGCTTGACAGTTGGGGTAAACAAACACTTCAGTCGTCAAAATAACGACTTAGAATGAAAATTACACCGAGTTGTCAAATTCTAAATAAACAAAATAAGACCCTAATAAACAATTTACTAGGAATATTGACCGATGGTCTTGATTTTTAACGATATATCTCCGATTTTTTAACCTATCTTTTAATGTCTGAACAAATATGGCGGATGTTCGACGCCCCTTGGTTCAGTGCGCATGAAGGTGACGTCATTTTGAGAAAACGGAAGTGGGTGCGATATTCTACTTTTGGTTTATCAAGTTATTTAGGGCTAACTAACTCATGCAACCGCCACGTTGTCTGAAATGACATAAGATGACACTGTAATTGACATTGGCAAATAAACTTTTTACTTCCCACTTCTTTGCTCTATGAAGAGAGATGGACAACATATGAATGACAATGTAGCTGATAGGGTCATGCCTCGCATGATAATGTGCGCCAACGCTGCTGAAATTCTCCAAATGACCAAATTTCAACTTTCTTGAGATCTCCAACAAAATCGTATTGGTTACTTTTGTACACATGCACTGGGCTATGCCAAGAACAATAACATAACATAGCATAGCATAGCTACTACTTACCCTGTCCTACCTAACCTAAGTGAAATGAAGCAGACGAAGGGCTAGGCCTATTTAACTCAATAACCGTTCATCAGATCCTGCTAACAAATCCTCTGAGATCGAACAAATTCACAGGACAGCAACTGATTCAATTCGTATTGATAAGAGAAATAGTCTACTTAAAGATGGGTTGTGTCAATTTAAGCAAACGATTTGATCAATTGGTTTTTCTAATGAATTATCATGTGTTCTTAATCATATCATTTCCTTTTTATATTGCATGTAAAAGAGTTCTAATCATAAATGTCCATGTATGT
Organism: Lottia gigantea; assembly: GCF_000327385.1. Lineage (NCBI taxonomy): Eukaryota > Metazoa > Mollusca > Gastropoda > Lottiidae > Lottia > Lottia gigantea. The sequence continues at coordinate 437,628 of NW_008707443.1, forward strand.
ACAGTCTGAATAAACAGTCACTCTTTGTAATTCTTCTAATTTAGTTTAAGTATGGACAAACTGGTATATTTCCAAGTCTTTAGAACACATCTACTTTCTATTCATATAAGTATTAGCATTTTCATTTTCATAAATAAAAATAAGGGAATCCATTTTTAAATCGTTGCCTTGTTCTAATTGATCAGCATATTCACATTATAACCTATATTAATCTATGAATTTAATGGAGTTTACTAATTCAGATTTACTGTAGCTCGTTTGGTAGTTACAAGAAGGCTTGACTGTGCCGACCTACAAAAAACTTTAATGTGATACATTTGTTTTTATGTGTGCTATGGGCATAAAAACTAAAAATATTGTCTTCGACGATAAGAAGGCAACTTCTAGTTGTAGCCCACAACCCACTGTCGTTCCCTAATGTATTATGCATAAGCGCTTATATTGTCATCTGGATTATAGAATAAATTTAATGAGTTATATGTCACATGATTTAGATACTTAACAAGAGTTTTCCCCGTTTCAGAGATCCAGCTAATTAACACAACACAAGGGTATTGAACACATCAAGAGAAATTTGTGAAAATTAAAATATACCACGAGAGAGTAGGAAAGTACGGAAGCATATTAGGGCCATTCATTTTTTTTTTTTTGAATTTTCAAGTTAGTATGTTGAATTTTCAAGTTAGTTAGTTGAATTTTCAAGTCAGTAACTCGAATTTTCAAGTTAGTTACTTGAATTTTCAAGTTAGTATCTTGAATTTTCAAGCTAGTATGTTGAATTTTCAAGTTAGTTTCTTGAATTTAGTATGTTGAATTTTCAAGTTAGTAATTTGAATTTTCAAGTTAGTAATTTGAATTTTCAAGTTAGTATCTTGAATTTTCAAGTTAGTATCTTGAATTTTCATGTTAGTATCTTGAATTTTCAAGTTAGTATCTTGAATTTAGTAACTTGAAAATTCAACATACTAACTTGAAAATTCAACATTGTCATTGAATTTTTTGTCATTGTCATTGAAGTCATTGAATTTTCAAGTTACTAACTTAAACATTCAAGTTACTAACTTGAAAATTTCAAGATAATAACTTGAAAATTCAACATGCTAACTTGAAAATTCAACTTACTAAATTCAACATACTAACTTGAAAATTCAAGTTACTAACTTGAAAATTCAACATACTAACTTGAAAATTCAAGTTACTAACTTGAAAAGTCATTGAATTTTCAAGTTACTAACTTAAAAATTCAAGTTACTAACTTGAAATTTCAAGATAATAACTTGAAAATTCAACATGCTAACTTGAAAATTCAACTTACTAAATTCAACATACTAACTTGAAAATTCAACATACTAACTTGAAAATTCAACATACTAACTTGAAAATTCAACAAAGAAAAAAATGAATGGCTCTAATACGCTTCCGTAGGAAAGAGACGAAGAACCACATTTTTATAACATACTTTTTGTTTTGTTCATATTCAATTTTTAAGACCTATGACCAAAAAAAATGATGGCTTACCGGGGTGCATCAGTGCATGGTATTGACAAATGATGGCCTAATGGAGGGAATCTATTAGAATCTATCTAGATTTAATTAACCTACTATCACTGTGATCATGGGATGCATCTCTCCTCTCAAGCCTTCTTTTATCGTCTGAATCAGAGTCAGTGGCGTATTTAGAGGATAGGCCTAGGTCATTGGGCTAAATTTTTAATTTCCCGTGGGGCCGATTTTCCAAGTGATCGCGGAAATGCCAAGTTTAAGTCTTGGGAGAGATCAAGCGAATGAATATTTTAAAGATAGCTATAAAATAAAAGATGGAAGGTTGCAGTCAATAATTTCCTGGCTGCCTGCCTGCCTGCCTGCCTGCTAACAGCCCTCACCCCAACACACACACACAAGGGCCAGTATCATACTATTTGTTTAAAAAAAAAACCAAAAAACATTTACTGATTGATAGAGACGGTGTTTATCATTACCCAACATATCCTTTGCCCGTAGGTTGATTTTTATTGATTTTCATAGAATTTATAATGTTTTACATTATCACCTGTTCAAAATATTGATTCTATATATCAAACTATATTAAACCTTGGAAAAAGATTAACTATTATCATTAAAGTGGAGTTGTCCCCCTTGATCAGTATAGTCAGGGAATTCCGGAAGCTGAACTGACAGAATCGTGCCACACTGATAACAGAGTTTAAATTACTTTTCAACTAATTAATGGACTTCTATTGTGGCATACAGCACCAGACTGGTGCAAGTAAATGACATTCACTTTTATCATGTCGTAGCAGCCTTGTACAAATCTGCGACATTGTTGCATGATACGTTTTTCATTTGATTCTCTGATTTCTCAGGTTTTGAGTTCTGTTGTAAACAAAAAATGGCTGTTCCAGTAGTCAATGGAATTGGGGGTATGTCTGAGCCCGAAGTTGTGGAAACATTAAGACCACTAGAAATGGGCCTGGTGACGACATTGTTTTTCTATCGAAAGAAACCAGAACGAAGAACTCTAAGAGTGAAGTTGGAAACTCGACAGTTGATGTGGATCAAAAGTCAAGGGGGAAGAGCAGAAGGAGTAGGTAAGTAGACCTAATTGAGTTACATGGTAGCAAGAAGTGATACATTGTTGTATAATGTAGTATTATATAACCATATGGTTAAATTGCTAGTAAGTAATTATAGTTATGGATGGCTAATATTTGACTGCCCTCAGGCTTATAAAAGTATATTATAATATTACAGTTTACATTCAGACAGGGATAATTGGTAAATAAGTAGATTACTTCAAAATGACAGATAATATACATCCTCATATTAATCTAGTCTGAAATATGGCAGGACAATATTATACTTTTTGACCAATATATTCTAGCTGTTATTTTGTAGAGTATATTGTAGACAGTGTTTGATATGAAGTAACTTCTTGAACAGTTTTTGTTATGCCCACAGGTCTAATTATTTTACACATACCTACTTTTTGTTGTGAGAATGTGCAGTGTCCATGGGGTCTATATTCTTCGCATTTTAAAAGTACAAATAGGTAGCTACATTTAAAACCTTTTTTGCACCATTTTGATTTTGTTGTCTGCCATTTTGAAGAAGGTCATATTGAACCAGTTCTGAATTAATATTGATGGTGAATTACACATTCTTCATGTTTTTCATGGCTATTTCATATAGTTCCTTGTGAAATTTCTTTTTTGAAGCAATATCAATAGCACCTCACATTTAATGACTGGAAACAAGATATTTTCACACCAATATGATATGTAGGAATGTATGTAAATGATGTATCATAAGCTTAATGAATGTGAATTTCTATTAAAAGTTAGCATGTACATGTTTATTACATTGATTCAACATCGTTGTTTAAAGGGGAAGTGTGTGCCTGCTGTGTAGAAATGTAAATTTTTGCTATATCCTGTCAACAATATATTGATTTTTGTTATTTTAATATCTTTTTTGGTTTCTGCATCTAATTATGTTCTTAAAGCAAGTAATTCTTGATTTATGATCTCTATTTGGTTATAAATAATAGGTCTGATGTTTACATTCTTACATGGTCCATTGTGATGCTCTGCATTATATCTCATTGTTTAATGGTGTTCACAGGAAATATGTCCAGATTGTGACATATTAAGGTGATTTCAGTTCAAACATTATTGTCTGGTCATTTAAGACTAGAAGCAGTTGTACACAAAGCCAAATAAAACTTGTTAAAATATTAATTCAGTGTGATAATAAAATGATAATTGGTTTTAAGCAGATTGTCACAATGTAATAGTATTCAGGAGACACAATGATTCTTTCAAATCATTACGTTGTAGATTCAGCTTTTTCTCCCTTGACTAGTTTTACATCAGCAACCCTCTCAGATTCTCTTGTCACATTATGAAATTTAACCAGAACTTTTTTTCTTAAAATGTCGATTATGTTTTTTAAGATTTGTCCTTCTTATGTCACAGATTCATAAAAAGATAGATAAAAATGATAAGAGTCCTGATCATATAACTTAAGAAACTGAACCACACCTTAATAAATAAATAAGTTAAGTCTTGTAGACAATCATTTATCATCCTTAAAGGGGCATTAATGTAGGTTGAAAATTGTTTTGCTCAAATTTAGGAAGACTATGCATAAAATCTAGAAAAATGTGTCCTAACTTTTCTGAAAGTTTTTACTAAAACAAATCCTGCCGTTAGTTTTTAAGCTCCAAGAGTTTCAACAAAAAATATCGAGTGTTTATGTGGCCCAACACCTAAACTAGTTTAAGTTGTGTACTTAATAATTACTACACTCTGTTTTAAAGTGACATATTTAAAACAAATTCAGTTCCTTCAAGTAGATACATAGAGATTTATGTATTGATGAACAGTTTTTGAGCTTGTGGCCATGAAGTTGTAAAAATGCATCCATACTTAAGGTTGTCAAATCAAAACAACAGCCTATGAGTAAGATTGAAAAGCTCACATTTAATGGCCACATACAGAATATATTGAGTTGCTAATGACTTTAATATAATTGTGGATGATGATACTGATAGGAGTAATTTGATGAGTAAAGAAGATAATGATGATAATAATTCATACTTTATTTCAATCATATTATAATGATTGAAATCTAAGTACCTGGTATATCGGGTGGCCCAGGAAAAACATAAATATTTTTCATTTTAGGATTTTTATCTTCAAGGCACAATTCTTAATTGATTTCAATGAAACTTGGTGTGAGTGTTTGTCATCACCCAAGGATGGACCCTATTGAAAAATCGAAAAATATTCAGTATGAGTTATTGCCCTTCTGAATGAAAATGCATTCAATTTTTAGCACGTAAACACTCTAGAAGGTTCAATTGTTCACAGATTTTGACTAAACTTGGTATGCTCGTTTGTTATCACCCATGGATGTGTTCATTTTTTAGCACGTAAACACTCTGGAGGGGACAATTCTTGACAGATTTTGACAAAACTTGGTATGAGTGATTGGTATCACCCAAGTCCCTATTGAAAATCAGAAAAATAAAAAAATATTTTGTAGAGTTATCGCCCTTGTTCTTGAAACCACGCTCAATTTTTAGCCCACAAACTCTCTAAAAGGCTCAATTCTTGCTGGATTTTGATGAAACCTAGTGTGGGAGTTTGTTATCAACCAAGGATAAACCCTATCGAAAATTAGAAGAATGAAAAATATTTAGTTTGAGTTATTGCCTTCGTTCTTAAAAACACTTTCAAGTTTTAGCCTGTAAACATTCTAAAAGGCCAAATTCTTGACAGATTTTGATGAAACTTATAATATTATTCAGCATTGCCTCGAAAAAGTCAAAAGAAGTGTATGTCTGAAGGTTGAATATTTCATACTGGAAATTGTTACTGTACTACCAAATATTTTTTATTCAAAATCAAAGCTGCTAGTGGGCGTATATTATCTAGCCTGGCAAGTTATCTTTCATGAAGTAATAAGGCTAATGTCTTATAATATTTTGCCCTTTTCTCTTAAATACAGCTTTATATCATAAACAGTCTCCTAAAACCAGCATATTTTAAATTACATTTCCAGAAATATTGCTGAGAGTAATCATTTGTAATTTCACCTCTTCAATTGAACATATACTCATGTGGCCACCATTTTCAGGACAAACGCTCCAAATGCTTTGTTCATGGCAAAATATTGCCTTTTCAGTTTCGTCAAGAGGTAACACTTCTAAACCATTAGAATGGGAATGGAATCATCTGATAAGTTTATTAATTCGTACTACACAAAATGTTGTAGTTATACTTAGTTTTTAAACGAAAATAGGAAGGAAATCAATCAGTAACAAAAGTAAATGTTGGATTGCACAGAATGTTGCAGTACTCAGATGTCGGATTAGCAGACTGTAGTCCAAGATATCAAAATTCACTTCAATCTATGAAACTGTGATTTTGAGAAAAGAAATCTAACATATTTCTTATTATAAGATCAAAATATTATGGTCTAAGCTTTGATTCATTATGAATAGTCGTGGAATGAAATGTCTTCTTGTTTTTTTTTGTACTACCTAATATATTCAACTCTCTAGTGATAACCTGTTATTATTAATTATTTGTCTGTAATCAATATACCAGGGCAATGTGAATAAATAATTTGATCTTCTATCACACATTTAAATTGAAAATTATCATTTGTGGAACCTGAATCATGTCATGCATTAGAAAGACCAAAGGTTCTGTTTTTTATTAGCTTTTATTTTTAATATACCTACTTCAGTTAGGGTCTAATGACAGTCCACTTAAATGTTTGTAATTAAAAAAACAGAACACTTTATGCTTGCAATTACAAACAAAACCAAATTCTGATGTCAGAGAAAAACCTAGTGTTCCTGATACACATACAAAAGCTAAAAGTCCCTACTAAACCATCCCCTATTGTCTTCATAAGAAAGACACCAGTTCTATCTGCTGCAACCTGTCATATGATAGACCTAAATGATAGACTTTTGTTCAGAACATAAGCCTTGGTGACAAATAGATGGTATTAACTTTTCCGATGTAAAAAGGCTAAATGCACCAATTTTTTAAACATTTTGCATTTAAAATATTTTTCAGTCAACCTAAGAGAAGTACAAGAGATAAGAGCTGGTAAAAATTCTAAAGATTTTGATAGATGGTTTGAAGAAAGTAGAAAAGCTGATAGTCGAACATGTTTTGTAGTATTATATGGGACAGAGTTCAAACTAAAGACCCTGTCTGTTGTGGGTAAGTTTTGTTCACTACTGTCCCATCTTGATGATTACATCACTTAAAGTGACAGATGCACCATTATTTTGACCAATTGTAGCTTAGTCTCAGAAACGGGAAATTTGAAGTTGCACCAATCAGTAATAGTGATTGTTGAACTTGAGCCTCCAAATACATGTGTGTCCAGAATTATCTGAAAATTGGAAAGTTAAAAAGACGAGTCACCTTTCTATTTAAAGCTAACAGCAAAGATGAATTTGATGTATGGATGAGAGGACTGGAATATTTAGCTAGAGATACCAAAGAAGCCTCATTTCAGTTACATTTAGAAAGGTATATCCCTATATTTATATCAATCTATACAGTCTCAAAACACATCTATCTTTCAGGTAATAAGATATTGTATCTCTTATTAGTTGCTAGTGCTCACTTTTTGCAACATGTATGTACTTACTACTTATAGCTGTTTCCTTGCATCAGCATGCTTTGTTTTCTACAAGGCAATAACAAGTGATAACAGTTTTCCTGATGTCTATAAATTAAATGGGTGTCAAAGTTTTACTGCATCATTATTTACTGCCTTTCATCTTCATATCCATATGCAAAAGTTAGCAAGTACCATTGGACAAAGGACTTAAGATTTTATTATTGTTTTTTTTCTATTCAGATGGCTAAGAAAAGAGTTTTATTTAATGGAGAAAGTTGGATCAGATGTGTAAGTTTTCATTTTATTTAGATAGAGGTTTCAGTTTAATCTGATTTTGATGTGAAAGTCTGGTGACCTTGAATAAGTCATCTTTTCTCATGACCAAAATCAATCCAACTGATTTTATTTGAATATTTGTACAACTGCAGGTGTATGTCATTAATTATCAATATGTATATTTGAAATGATTTTTCAGAGTGACACTGAAGAATTTAAAAGCCTGGATGCCAAGAATAAACCACAAAATATCTACTAGCAAATTACGGGAAAAATTTCAAGTGAGTTTTTTTCGGCTTGTGCTCTGTACACAATATATCGTCAACGATTCTGAATGTACATTTACAAAAGCTTTGTTAGCTATATGATAAATTTCACTAAATGTATCTTTTGTCTCGAAATGTTTTCCATTAGCCCAGTTCTAGAGTTTGTTTGTACTCTATAGAGCTGTAATGGATGATGAATGGTATTAAAACTCTAAAATGGATTTCTAATTTGCTTATCCAATTAGCATGTCGTGACAAAAATATCTCAATTTTTTAGCATATTTAGGATGTGATATAAATAAAATTCCAATAGAAAATTGTTTTGATGCCTGTTAGAAATATAGACATCTTTTTTATACGCCCACATGGAAATGTATTTGTGTTATTGATATTGATTTTTAAAAATTTGGTGGAATTTCTCAGCATAAATAACTGGCAGTAAATATATATATCATTGAATTCAAACTATTAAAATTTCTTTAATAAGAGAAAATTCATACTTTAATCACTAATGACTGTTTTATCATTTCTGACAGCTGCCAGTGTGCATATCTTTTTATATATGATTATTGGAATTTATAGGTCTTACAAAATTATGTTGAAGGAATTGTATTGTCAAATGAGAGTGTACTTACATGAGAAAAATGTTATTATAACTCCTTAAAATATTTTCCATCATACACAATGTTAATATTTTTAGGAGGTAGATTCAAGTGGAAAAGGAGAAGTTGTATTTGAACAATTTACCACATTATATCATCAGTTAATTCATGTTAGTTCTGTAAGTAGTTATTTACAGTAAGAAATATTAATACAGAACCTAAAACATGTTCTTATTTTGAGATCTTAAAAATCAAAAACTATTGATCTATTTCAGTTTGAATATTTTGAATCTGATTAAAATTCATGTAGAATCAATACTAATTGGGTTATTAAAGCCACATACCTAATGTGTTTATGATTTATGTTAACAGAAAATAAAGTTTACTATTCATGCTAAGTTTTGAAGTATCTCATTTGCATATTTCTTTATATATCTTTTCTTAACTAGAAAGGTATTTATTGAAGATAAGCCTCTATTCTAAAATTTTGATATTTTTTCAGATTATAAGTGAAAATAGTGATAAATATTTCGATACTGTTGGAAATGAAAAGTAAGTTTATTTTCAGTATCTTAAATAGTTTTTTTCAATCCAGTACAATGGTGTATTAAATTTTTTTCATTGGAGGATTGACAGGGCTACAAAAAAATGTCTTACCGTATGTCCGTGTGAACTCTCTGAAATGGCTCACCAACTTTCATCAAAAAGTTGCATAATACAGTTTTGTGAATCCCAATGATTATTGTTCATTTATTAAGCTTAGATGACAGTATTTGAATAGTTTTTCATAATTTGATAACACTTTGCTGATACGCAAGAGAAATATTTACATAATGTTATTAGCATTGTGAATCTTTGTAATGTTGACAAGCTCAGTTGCTATCAAATTAATGTTTTTATTTGTCTATTTTAGGCGCATGTCTGTTGAAAAGTTCAAACTGTTTTTGATAGAAGAACAAAAAGTAAGTATCGCTTATTGATAGAAGGCATGTTGACAGCATGATATGAGCTCTGGCCCCTTTATTGAAGTTTTTATCAAGTGCATACATGACTATTTTCATTTGTATTTTATTTTAGGTGAACACAATAGAAACAACAGACGTAAGTCAGATTATGAAGGAATTTCTAGATGAAACATTTCGAGCTGCTGGTGGTCTTTTCTTCACAGAATATGAGGTATGTTGTGTCTTGAAAAATAAAAAGTGGTATCTGGTGCTTAGAAAAGTAAGTATATACCCACCATTGCTGCTCAATATATTTATTGCTACTTGAGCTCTTAATGACTTAATGACACATCGATAAATTGAGCAGCAATGGTAGGTATGGTACCAAGCAGGATATACTTACTTTTCTAAGCACCTGATACCACTTTTCAATGTGAAATACTTACTCACTTATGATTGATATGCTTCCTCATATGAATAGTTCACTAGCTACCAATGTATTGCGAAACAATTTGAATTTGAGATTTTATTTTGGGGTTTGAATCCTTAGCACTTGTTTTTTTATTCAAGCTGTATGAGGATGAACTAAAAACATGATAACACTTTACTTCTCTCAAAACACCTTAACACTTTACTTCTCTCAATACACCTTAACACTTTACTTCTCTCAAAACACCTTAACACTTTACTTCTCTCAATACACCTTAACACTTTACTTCTCTCAAAACACCTTAACACTTATAAGGTGTCCTTAATCCTTAGTTATTTCTTTATCATTTTTGTCAGGCAATAACAACATGTGTGTATATTTGTTTATTTCAGTTTTTAGATTATTTATTTTCTCCACAAAATACCTTATGGGAAGATACAAATGATAAACAAGATATGAACCATCCATTATCTCATTATTGGATAGCATCATCACATAATACGTATGTTTTTAATAATCAATACCGTAGTTTTTTAAATGAATTTGCTTGTTATTTGTCTTTGGGCCTATTTATTGTAATGTTCTTACTCTTCAAATTTATTTTTTAATAACCAATCTTGGTAAAAAAATAATTGGTTTCTGACAAATGGAACACAACTAAGGAAAGTTGATTTAGGAAATTATTTCTATGATAAGTTAAGTCTTATTTCAAAATGTAATAATTTATACCCTGGCCTTATCTTTGATGTCTTAAGATAAATTGAATTAACTCAAAATACTTGTGGTGACAATAAAATTCTAATAATGTGTGTTTTTGTTTAAACAGGTATCTAACTGGTGATCAGTTATCTAGTGAATCATCAGTAGAAGCCTATGCTAGAGTATTACGAATGGGCTGTAGATGTCTAGAGTGTAAGTTTCTTCTAGACCTTGTTAGTCATTAATGTATATATCAGGTCTATTTGATTTGGTCTGAAAGAAAAGTTAAAACTGAAGATATTGATGGCATTTTTTAAAGACCGTAGTCTTTTTGACAAAGTTATCAGAACATGAACAAATGTTCCTCTTTATTCATTCTACCATGATGCTGTGTTGTGTGCTTCTTAGTCTAGAGAGAGAGCGAAGGAAATGTTATTTTGAATGATAATTGTATTTTTTGTCATTTACAGTGGATTGTTGGGATGGTCCAGATAATTATCCCTATATATATCATGGTCATACATTAACATCTAAAATCAAATTTCTAGATGTATTAAAAACTATCAAAGATCATGCATGGGTAGCTTCAGAGTAAGTATCAACCGGAATATGATTCTACATTATATTGGACACTAATTTATTTTCACTGTATTGTGATTTTGAAATTCTGATTTGATAGTTGTGTACAGTAATTAGTAAAAAAATATGTCAACTTTGATTAATTTCAGCTATCCATTGATATTATCAATAGAGAATCACTGTAGTTTAGGTCAACAGAGAGCCATGGCTAATGGCTTTAAAGATATATTTGGAGGTAAATAAGATAGTTTTGGATTTCACATCAATGAGCTTACAACTGAGAGAGCGAAACTTTTACATTGCTGCAGGTTTTTGTGTTTATGCTTAATTGCTTGAGCTTCCAGAATGTTTCATTCAAAGACTAATTGAGGAAGACTAGAGGGAAAACATACTAAACCCTTTCATGATAAAAACATAAGCTCCAAGCTCTTTTAGCCCAAGATGTTATGATTGCATAGTTCTATATAAGCATAATTTGTTGATATATTTTCAGATAGTTTATTAATGGAACCAGTAGATAAAGAAGCTACAGTATTACCTTCACCTAATCAGCTAAAATTTAAAATTATTATTAAGGTATGTCCAACATCTTGTAATGTGTTTGGTACTTTCATTTATTTCTCTGGATATTAGACTTACTTCTACCTCATTAATTTCTAGAAGATGGAATACTGTCAATTCCTTAAAGCAAATATACCATCAGATGTGGTATTACTGGGCAATACAAAGTCACTATTTTAAGACATGCTTATCATTATCAACGAGATACGTCCTTAAATACTAAGTAGAATTGCGAGATCGGCAGTCTGACTGAAAATTGGAATGGTGCAAATTGATCCCTTTAATTGTCCCCAATACACATACAAAATTTAGAATACCTATTTAACATATTTGGAATGAGAGAAAACAATAATTTTAACTCTGACAACAGTAGAATTGGACTATATAGTTGACGTCATGATGTGAAATGTCAGTGATAAGACTGAATAATTGTATAAATGCAAACTATGATATATATTGTAGCACAAGAAGTTACCAGAATGGGTAGATGGTAATGAATGGAAATATACAGTATCAAATGAGGATAGTAAGTCATTATTTATCTATTTATAATAGCAGTTGATTGGCAATCATATTATAAAACATAGTGTCTAAAATTGTCAAAAACTGAGGTGTAAATGCTGGTGTTGAAAGTATCCAAGGAAAAAAAGTATATGACATTAACTTTACATGGTCTTACATGCTTCTTAACAGCTTTACCTGTCATATCTTTACAGATAGCATCATATACTGACAGATAGTGTCATATTTCAACAGATATCATCTATTTACAGATAGCCAATATACCATGTAAATATTCAGAATTGATAATTGTTTATTTAAGGTGCAGCTGAAGTAGATCTCAGTTTATCAGTTAAAAATGGTATGATGTATTTAGAAGATCCTATAGATCATGTAAGTTCTCAGTAATCAAACCAAATGTAAGTTCTCAGTAATCAAACCAAATGAAAGTTCTCAGTAATCAAACCAAAGGAACATAGGTTCTGCAAGGTTAACATTTTAATAGAATTTGGCTTACCATCTGAACTGAATCTCTTGTGATAGATTGTTTCAGATATTTATTTATATATTTATGACAAGTTATAAATGATATAAAAAGTAAATAAAGAATTTTTGTATTATGATATTTTTTTTTCTTTACAGTCATGGCATCCCCATTTTTTTGTATTAAATACCACTAAATTGTACTATGCTGAAGAAACACAACAAACAGACCAAGATGAATTAGATGATGATGATGATACTACTTCACTGGATGTAAGTATTCATTATTCGTGATGGCACATTCTTATAGATTGAAGAATATAATGTTTGATATATTGTTTTATGCCCACAATTGATTGTGAATGAGATAGATGTTCATCAGAACAGAACTTAATTGGTGTTCATAAACTTGATTATCTCTGGATACAATAGTTGACTTTTAGCTCAAAAGAGGTGAAAGGCAACTTGGTGTTGACTCTTGGAAGCATTGGCCTATGCATCCGTATTTTCTTACCTTGAGGACTGATAAGGATTGGACACCATGTTACTTAATCGTCTAGCAGTTCTCAACCTAACTATCTACCATCTTGTTTTATTCATTGTAGGGTAGAGCTATAGAAGAACTTCATTTTAGTGAGCCATGGTTTCATGGTAGATTAGAAGGAGGTAGAAAGAAGGCTGAAGAACTATTACAATCTTTTAGTCATCTTGGTGATGGTACATTCCTTGTTAGGGAAAGTGATACTTTTGTCGGTGATTTCTCTTTATCATTTTGGTAAGAAACATATCTTTGATTTTAAACAGACAAACATTCATAATTCAGGTTTTCAGAAACTCATAACTTATTGCTGTTGTATCAAAAAAAATTCAAGAAATCTGATAAATATTGTTTACTGTTATCCAATGAAAAATATGGAATGTCCATGAGATACCTTCATAGAATCGTTCCTTTGATATTAGAGCATTGATAAGACTTGATGATGACTTATTTGAGCAAGAAGTAAAGTTGTCTTCAATGTGTTTAAAATCATAGTTTACTCAGACAGGCTTTAAAATTAATTGAAATCTAGAATATTCCTCTGAATGCTGTATTCAGTAGATTCAGGATTTGGAGGTGTTCAGATGTTAAATATACACTTAGTCTATATCAAATGACAAATAGAAATGATTTTGCATGAATTCAACACAACTCGGGCGATCAGTGTTTAGAGGAGTCTGCGCGCAATGGGTTTAGATCTGTCAGAATAACCCTTTTACAGTGTTAATAGCCAAACCCTGTGGGGCTTCCCCAATAAATGACTGACAACTAGATAAATATTATCACCAGCACTAGTCTAAATAATCTGTACTTGTTATTTTAGGCGTCAAGGAACAGTGAATCATTGTAGAATAAGATCACGTCAAGAACGTGGTATGGTTAAATATTATTTAATAGATAAAGTTACCTTTGATAGTTTATATAGTCTTATCACCCATTACCGCCGTTACCCAATACGTAGTTCAGAATTTACCATGATATTACAAGACCCAGTTCCACAACCACAGAGTCATGAAGGCAAAGAGTAAGTTCTTTAGTTTTTTAATGTAAAGTCTTTGGTTTTATCTTTAATTGGAATTTTTTTTTATTGGAACCTCTAAAAGTTGCAAAGCAATGATACCTAAAAATATCAGACCTCCCACAGCTAAATTGTAATGGTGTGAGGGTTTAGATCTGGAGATTTTAGCTGTCCTTAAAATCCTTAAAGTTTTCTTCATCTCTAAACCAATTATAAATTTGCCAAATTCAATATGTGGGTGTCAAAGAATTTAAAAATACTGGTTGATAACATATATACTGAATCTATTATATTTTGAATTTATGTATTATCTTAGATGGTATAATGAAGGAATGAGTAGAGCTACAGCTGAAGATCTCTTAAAAAGAGTTAATTTTGACAGAGCATTTTTAGTACGACATAGCATGAGTGATCCCAACACCTTTGCCATATCATTTCGGTGAGTTATACTTCTCTTAAAAGCTAATGGCAAACTTTGCACCATGTTGTTCATAAATTTATATAAATGCCTAAAGCTATTAGCTTATTGATTTTTCATTTAGGATTTTCAAATGCTCTTTTGAAGAACAGCAGTCAAAATATTGGTTCCTGATTGATATCTTCAAGTTCCTTCATTGAGTGAGATAGCTAGAAATTCCAAAATAAATGCATTGGCCAACATAATATTCACTTAATCTAATACAGAAGATTACAAGATTATTTGTGACTATTATTTTTAGAGCTGAAGGTAAAATAAAACACTGTCGTATTAAGTTAGAAGGTAGATTATATCAGATAGGTAATGCCCAGTTTGAGAGTCTAGTTGAACTAGTATCCTATTATGAAAAGAATCCTCTATATAAGAAAACCAGATTAAGACATCCAGTCAATGAAAGTATTGTTCAACAGTTAGATATGGTAAGTAGAGTTAAAAAATTTTTTTATTAGTTTGGTTTAAAAAAACTAAATACTGCTTACTGGAAACATACTGGAATTTAAACAGGATTTCATGGCAATAAGACAATCTTATAACTTCAGGATTAATTTTACTAATCAAATTTTATAATTTAAGTCGAATTTGGACTTGTTTATGTTTTTCTTGAATAGTAGATTAACTAATTGTACATGTATATTATATATGACAGGCTCCTGATGAAACTGGTATTTATGGTACACCTGATCTCTATATTAATCCTAATGATTTTACTACCAGTGTAAGTCTATATTCATCTCATACTGGACAGTTTAACACTGACAACAAAATTTATTCTTTATACATGGTATTACAAGATTACGAGCAAAATGCTTTTTTAATTCCTAACTTGAAATATAGTTCTTTACTTTAACACTAATATTATGTAATAAATCTTGATAATGCAAAGGAAACTAAATGAAACTTAAATGCATGATAATTTGAACATTTTGTGGTATATTTGTATAGTTGTACCTAACAATTGTAATGACTATTCTATTTGTGTACTATTACAGTTGCGTGTAAAAGCTCTACATGATTATACAGCTAATAGAGCAGATGAATTAAAATTCTGTAAAGGTGCTATTATTACTAATGTTACAAAACAAGATGGTGGCTGGTAAGTCTTATTCCTTTACATGATATTAAACATTGTCTTAGCATTTGATTTGACATGTCTTGATTTGGGTTTTCATTCACCAAAGGACAAAACTATGTGAGAATTTGTTTAAAGACCAAGATGCACACATATCTTACATTCAATGTACGTCTAATAAAGGAGATTTGTTGTTATATGTGTAAGAAATGTTTTTGATATTGTTTACAGGTGGCGTGGTGATTATGGTAATAAAAAACAACATTGGTTTCCGTCTAATTATGTAGAAGAGATAGAAGATCAAGTTACTACAGCAGAATCGACACCTCTTGGTGCTTTACAACAAGGTTCTATAGATGTACAGGGTTGTCGTACAGGTAATCACCTGTTAATTA
Source organism: Lottia gigantea (assembly GCF_000327385.1). Classification (NCBI taxonomy): domain Eukaryota; kingdom Metazoa; phylum Mollusca; class Gastropoda; family Lottiidae; genus Lottia; species Lottia gigantea. The sequence continues at coordinate 453,619 of NW_008707443.1, forward strand.
TTTCAATCTGTGTTTCTTTTTAACTGAATCAGGTACCTTAGGTCTTAGTTTTGGGACATACAAGCATGTAATGATTTGAAGTTACAAACCAAGCAAAAAAGAAGTCTTGTTATTGAGATGACTCTATTTGGCACAGGCTATGCACAATAAGTACCATAGTCAGATGTTTTACCTGATATGTCAGCTACTTAACTAATGCTCATGTCACTTTCCTTAATCAGATGTCATGTTCGATGTTTGTTTGATATTCCTTATGTTTTTTCAAAGAAATTCTGCCGACTAGAGCTGGACGAAGCTTTACATTTCGTATTATTAGTCGTCAAGTACATCCTTTAGAAGTAGCTTGTGAAACAGAACCTGATATGTTAGATTGGATTGATAAAATCAATGAATGCTCAACAAGCGCTGTTCAAAGAGTAAGTTTTTTTATTTGTTATCCTCAATACTGGTCACATTTTAAAATTTAATGATATACACATACTTCATAAACCAACTCGGCTCGGCAGCAATATTTTAATTTCTATATTGTGTATTTTAACTGTATAAATTTGTATTTTGAATCCTTTTTCAACTAGCTTGTCCTTGGCATTGATCTTTCTTGGATTATCTGTTACTTATAACTAAAGCTTTATTTGATATTTTTCTGCAGACCAGCGAACAGAGAAATTTAGAGAGGACCAAGAGAATTGCTCGTGAATTTTCTGATTTAGTTGTTTATTGTAGAGCAGTGCCATTTATTCCAGAAGGTATGTAAATAGTAAATAACTTTAAAATATATTTTATAAGGAGTTTATTGAGACATACAAATACGTTCTACCGTAAGAGTATGATAAAAAAACCTGAACTTGCATCTGTAAATTGAAAGGAAATATTTCAAGATGGCAGTTGACTTTTAGAACATAGACTAACTATCAAAGTTGATGTCTTCTAAAATGTTTACTGTACTTTTATTTTCTAGTATATAAAAATAGATTAAAAGCAGTTCACCTTTGTCATTTCAGAAATACCTGGACCATATTATGAAATGTCATCATTTCCTGAAACTAAGGTTGAAAAATGGGTGAATAAAGCTAAAGCTAAACAATTCCTAATATATCCTTTACAAATAAAAACTTTCAAAATCTTGAAATTTATGTAACAAATTTACATTTATAGCACATATACAAAGACAATTTTTAAGCTCCATACAATATTGATGTTGATGGTTTGATATGCTTACTCTTTCAGAACACCAGATGTCACTCTCCTCCTAGATTATCCACTGAAATCAACTAGCTCATTGATTATTTGCGATATTTATTTCATATTTAGATGACAAATCAATTAATCTTCTTTTTTCATATCAGCCAAATGACATTTTATTTATATTATACAAATGAAAATTGACATTTCTTTTCTCTTGATTGTCTCAATAGTTATCCATAACTTATCTATAATAGTAAAAATTGCATATGGTCATGTATAATCAGAAACAAGGCGTAGAGAGGGAATTGTACTTTTGAGTCATAGTGCAGTAGCAGGCTTTGATATCAGAATAAACAAATTGTGATGTATATTGTTTATCCTTAACCCCCACACGTATCATAGAAAACAACTGAGTCGAGTTTATCCTAAAGGACAGAGAGTCGACTCATCCAACTATGATCCTGTACCTATATGGAACTGTGGATCTCAGATTATAGCTTTGAACTACCAGACACCTGATAGACCCATGCAGATTAATCAAGGACGATTTCATCAAAATGGAATGTAAGTAATGTGCCAAAAATTTTACAGTTGTGCAAGGCCTTCATTTGAGATTTTGTAAATTTGTAAAGCAATGATAAAGTTTTGAAAAGAATTCTGTAAGAGCAAATCAGTACTTATGTACTATTTGTCAAACTACAGACGTAGGATGAAATTTTCCAAATATCTGAAGATGACTTTGTGCAAGAGTATATTTTAAAGACTATTTGAATACTTCTGTATGAAATGATATAAATTGTAATATATATTTCTAGGTGTGGCTATGTATTGCAACCAGATTTATTAAGAAATGATTTATATAATCCATTTGATAAGACGTTTTTGAGTTTGTTAAATATTGAACCAGTTTCTATTACTATTACTGTAAGTAATATTCTTATTTTAACTTAACTTATAGTGTATATTTGGAAGTTTCATACACAAACTTCTCCTGTCAGTGCTTTTGGTCAAAGAGATTTTTGATCTTGATCCCTTCCTAATAAATATTTTTGGAAATAAAACTCAGATCTATTAGCCAACCCATTAAGTATATAGAAAGACCCTAGCCATTAGCCTTTAGTATTTGTAGTTGTTGAAAACACAGAATCTTCGAATTTATCAACCCAGACATTTAAAAATCTGAAGAGACTAAATTTCCTCGTCTTGGCAAATGTTCCCTCATTGCACACATCTGCATTTAGTTGCACATCCATGTGACATCCCTCAATTTGGACAACAATATATTTATATCAAGTATAAGTAAATAGGTATTTATTGTATTTTTAGATAATTGGAGCACGACATCTAGTCAAGACTGGTCGAGGTATAGCCAGTCCATTTATAGAAATAGAAGTAACTGGTATTGAAAGTGACAATCAAAAGTTTAAAACTGGAACCAAAGGTTTGATTTTGTTGATACTGTATACTTTTAATTTGTGGATTCTACAGTCGTGTTAATTATTTGGCTCTATTTGACGGACAACACAACATCTTGAATTGGGAAAACGACAAAACTAAATTAATTCAAGGTTATTTTTGAGAAGAAATACACTCTATGCTTGATTCAAAGTCAGTAAAAATCTGCTCTATTTTATTAATAGTTGATAATGGATTAAACCCAGTATGGAATGAATGTTGTGTATTAGATATACTATGTCCAGAGTTAGCTATATTGAGGTTTGTTATACAAGATGAAGATTTATTTGGTGAACCTAATTTCTTAGGTCAAGCTGTCTTTCCTGTATCCAGAATAAGACCAGGTAAGTTTTCTTTCTATATTGAGGTTTTTAATTTTTTTTACTAGCCTTTTTGGCTTGGGAAATTTTTGTAAACTTTCTATGGTTTATTTTCAAATAGAAAGCGATTTGATATTGTTATTTTATAGGTTACCGAAGTGTTCCTTTATTAAATGGTTATAGTGAAGAGTTAGAATTAGCTGCCTTACTTGTAAATATTGATGTTAGAAATCCACAGGTTAGACATACCTCTTTATTTCTTTCTTCTTACTGTGAAAAGCAATGCTAAATGGACTATAATTCTACAGCAAATTATAAACAAATTAATTAATAGTAGTTTTAATACGCCCTCCATAAAATGGTTTACCTTGGCTAGATAATATGTAATACTCCTTTCTAAATCTCATTTTATTATACACCCACATAAAATGGATTACCGTGGCTAGACAAGATATAATACCCCTTTCTAAATCTCATTTTATATATTATATAGGAAGAGGAAGGAGAGGTCTATGCATCTATTCAAGCATTACGTGATAGAACTGAAATGTTGAATGCCCAGATTGAAGCTATGGAAATAACAGGTCAGCCTGAAACAGCTAATGATGTTAGATCAGAGTTAGCTGCTACTGAAGAAAGACTATTAGAAAAACATGAAGAAAGAAGACAGAAAAAGTAAGTTCTTCTTTTCCAGCAATGCTATTAAGTCAACATTATTTTAAGAAAACTGTTTTCAGCTTTGAAATGGGTTACACATAGAAAATGAAACTAAATGTAATAGAGGTTAATATTACCTTACACATGTAAAACAAAATTGTGGCTTTTGTAGTTGCAGAGAAGAAATGATATTAATCTTATTTTTATTTCAGAGTGGCAACACGACATCAAAAAGTTTACAGACGACAATCAAATATGTAACATTGAAGAAATTCTTTTCAATCTGTGTTGTGATTGGTCAACAGCAAATATAGTCCCGCCCTCTTTCATCTTTAGCCCCTCCTATTCTCTTGTTATTGTTACGGTATTCTATATATTTCTAATGAACATATGGTTTTGTCTATTGTTATATTTCTATATGGAGGTTGCTATATATCAATGTCCCTTTTTGTGTTGGTTTCATTTACATTGTACATTCAAATATGCTCTGTTAAATATAAATTTGTTCTGTTTTTTTTTTAATTAGAAACGCCATATAGATTGGACAAGACTGACTTTCAGAACTTTCAAAACAATGATTCTACATCATAGGAATTATTCAAAGGATTGCAAAAATCATGTTAATCTAAGTCAAATCAAGAACCTAATGGCCAAAAGTATATGATCAACTGCTGAATTTTGTGGACCAGATGACTAAAAACTGACAGTTGTCACCAATTGCAGTTAGTAAAATGGTCATCACACCATAGCCATCACCAGTTGCGTATGGTTGTGAAAAAAAATAGCGAGTCCTAAGTTTCAGACGTAACTCTCATGCAACTTAGTTGAGAGTTGCATTTGGGACACATCACCTTTCTCATTAATCACAACCATATGTATCTGTTGTGAGGGCACCTTACTTATGTTCTTTTTTCTTTTCTTTTTGTTGTCTGGACCTATAGAGTAAAAATGCATTTAAGGAACAGGGTGATAGTTTTGAAATGCTTTCATATAATATATACTACAGAATGGCATAATATAACCTAGAATATGTATGTATGTATTTAGTTGTAACTAAGAAATGAAATGTCTATATTTTAATATTAAGTAGAATTTAAAATGGCAGGTCACATTAGTATAATGTCTTTTAATATAATGACTTTAATACATATTAATCAAATTTTGTTTGTGTTTCTTCAAGACATAATAATATACTATTATTTTTATACTGTTTTATTATTCACTAATAGTATCTTTAAAAATATTATAGGCCTACTTATAAATGCCTTTAAATGGTTGTCTTTAATGAAGATAAAAACTGAAATTGCCATCAATTATTATCTACATGTGAAAGACAGAGTTTGTCAGTTTTATTTATTCCCCTTTGGTGTATTTTTTGAAGCGTATCAATTTACAAGAACATTCTGTTTTCTATCTGTGTTTTGAAAAATCCTTGTGAAAAAGGTAGAGATCAACTGCAATGTAGTAACCTTGTGAACATTACCAATGATACAATTAGATTTTAACTATTCTTATCACTTTTCAAATTTAAATTTGGCATAAGGTTTTCTCATGATTTAGCAGAGAGTAGACAGGGTGCATAACCTGTATCATTATACTTTCGTTCATTGCCTGTGAGAATGTCTTGGAAATGACCATGCCAATTTGAATGGCTTATAAATGTCAATTCTTAAAAATTAGAACTTGATTTTGTGAAATTAATATATACCTAGAACAAAAAGTTAAGCGCCACCAGATTTTGAACCATTGTTTAGCAAATGAATACAGAGATGTATTTATTGGGACCTAATGTTGAAAACAATATGTATTCGTGAAAAAATCAACAACAGGAAGTCGATGATCGTACGTTATATTGTCTTTATAACCCAAATGCAAAGTATGATTTTCATTAGTCTTTGAATGTCCTGTTGAGAAATTTACTGCCACTCCTGATGCAATGCTGCATCCAACTATGTTACAGTGTGCACAGAAGGGTCTTTATGATGTACGCGGCGTCCCAGAATATACTGAATTAAAGTTAGTGCCGCTTAACTTTTTGTTCTACGTAAATATTATAGATTTAAAGAGCAAAGAGCAATTTTCAAGTGCAAGAAGAATATTATCATTTGAACAAATATTCAAAACTTGATTTCATCTTGTTTATTAGGATTTTTTAAATTATACGATTGTGTACATGGTACATATTAAACACTTGTACTGGTTACAAACGAAGTATTTACATGTGTGTTGATGAGATCAAAATATCTTTATAAAGCTGAATTTGTTTTTTTACAAAGCAAAAGACAGTGTTTAATGTGAAATCATTATTATTTGTTTAAGCTCCATTTTCAAGGAATCCATAGGTATGAGTCAAAAATCCAGCTATTTAATAGACCAAGAATAATATAGTAATTTAAATCTACAAATTTATGTCCCCTCAAATTATTCAAAATCTCCATAAATTTTTAAAATGAAAAAGATTATTTCAGCACATTTAATATAGAATTTCAACAGTTTAAGTCAAAATATGATTCAAGTTTTAATGTATATGTAATTACATGTACGTTTATATGGTAATTTTTGATATAATAGAACTAATCATTAGTAGTGTATATTTGTATAAGTGTATATGTTATGTGAAGTATTTTTGGCAGTATTATTATGATTTTTTTTAAATTGTTAAATATGATTAACCCTAATCACTAGTAGTGCTAATCTCCATGAAGCCAAATAAATGTCTTTGGGAAAATGATCAACTGTGTTTTGTCTTTAGATGATGTTATGCTGGGGTGTGTGTTTGGTGGTGATCAGTTGGTGAGATCTGAACAGGTTCACATTCTGTCCTCAATCAAATAGTGTGGAATCAGATTATCCCCATATTTTCCTTTCTCAACCATTTTGAATTCTGTCTACCTAGAAACTGCATCACTAACAGTACACATAATATTTCAGGATGTTTGAAATTTTTATTTTAACTTTCAAATCTAACAACAAATGAGCTATTATTTGTAGCACTTGATAAAACCAACAAAATATACCATGTATTCTATATATTATTTTATAATTTAAATATATCTGGAAAAGATATTTTCGCACATTTGGGCTCAATACAAGACATAAACATTAACAGTTCAGTTGGCCATTTTTGGGGGTTGATTTGCAAATATATATAATAGTCTTCAAAAGTACTAGAAATGAACACAAATCACATAATTCCTTCAAAAACATCTCATATGTCGTTTCTGTATATTGCTTGCAGAGTCTCAAGAAAAAACAAGTTTTAACTAACGCGAATAATTCTGGACAAACATGGATTTCAAAGCTCAAATTTTGACAGAGAGCAGTGAAAGGTATTACTAAATAGCTAAGCTAAAAAAATCCTGTTTCTGAGAAGAAGGTACATTGTTCAAACAGATGACAATCCTGTCCCTTTTAGTTGTACCAAAATAATATAAGTCTAATCTGTATAGCTTCTATTACTATGTATTTTCTCCAAATTAGCACAAAATACCTTTGTTCATATATACATGTACATATTTTAAAATATATCAATATATATATATTAGCAACTAGACACAATTCTATATAAGTGAACACAGTCAATTAAAACAAAACCTTTGTTAGATATGAATTAAACATGATGATGTAATGTGTCATAGATACCAATAAGCACAATAATGTGTCATAGGTGCCAATAATAATATAGAATTTATTACAAAAAAGCATCCAAATTAGATAGCTCTAATGAATTTTGCCTCTAAGAATGCAGATAAAATTTGTCCAAACTTCATTCATCAGTGGACTAACATGGTATCAAAATATATACCGGTACATAACAGAATCCTTCTATAATTTGATATATAATCCATATTTTGGACAGTTCTGGTTTAAGCTGCTTCAGAGTAAAATAAGAATAAATTTTGAGACAAAATAAGTCAGTGATAGGCCAAGATATATTCTTTGATAACATGGTGTCATGGAAAAGAATCATGTCATCAAAGATGCACTTTTAAGAAACAAATTTTTCTTTGGTATTAAACAGCACTTTTTATCACTAATTTCTTTAGCGAACTTCAACACCTAGTTGTTTTTTGGACTGCTCTTCTATTTCTGAATGAATTTTATTCACTTCTGATTGACTTAAATTTCTTTCCATATGTCTATACATTATACGATAACAATGACTTTTTCGCTTCGTTTTGGGATTCTCATACTCTTCTAACTGTTTGACTTGTTCAACTAAATCACCACCAATATCTCTCACCATGTCATAAAAATCATTGGGATGAAAATGCTCAGGAATCCAAAAGGAGATATCATTAACACAGTGTGGATGTTGACTTATAGGCTGAAAATAGAGCAATAGAAAGATTTTAACCTTTTACAATAAAATCAAGTGGAGTTCAATTAGCCACATTTCAGATTGTAATGATGGGAATTTTGCCAAAACAGTGGCATTAGCCTATTCTTGGATTCTCTGAAGTACATTGGGCATTTTATTTTTTACCCATTCAAACAACCCTCTATCCTGCCTGATTGAGGGAAACTGCGATGTAAAATCTGCATGCAATGCCAAAGAAACAAAAAACATTTCCAGAGTAACAGGCTACCCCTTCATAATTGCTATAGCCTATCATCAAATCGTGAGTAATTGTCATATATAGACTTAAAGATACCTTACCATTTAAGGTACTATACGCCCACTCCTCAAATGACAGACAGACATTGGTGACACCAATATATGCCCCCCATTTCATGTGGGCGTATAAAATTGAGTAAAAGAATAATTCTCTTTGCAAAAAACTATAATTCAGCTGTATTTGCAAAAAGAAATACCATTTGTTTTTTTCTGAATTTCTACAATTTTTCATACTTGTTGATAAATCCAAATTTTCTTAATTAATTCAAGAGTAACAAACCTTATAAGTGATCTGTTTGGAAGGATCATCAACTTTAAACTGACATGTAAAACCAGGATCTGTACTCCAGAATAATCTGATATCAGGTATAGAAAATAACTTCATAGCTAGTCTTTCTAATCCAATACCAAACGCCCAGCCCACCTTATCACCAGCACCAGCTGGAAAAATAATGAATAAATCACACAACACTTCATAATATCAGTTACTTGACATAAAGATTTTGCTTAAACCTGGTTTGCAAAGTATTATATAACTTTTAAGCCTAATTTATTTACTAGATATATATAGAAGTACTTGTTTGGTTTATCTAGTTGTACATCTTTGTGTTTTGTAACATTTGAACATGTTCCATTACTCAGAAGGTGGCTTGTTCTACATATTGTGTACCGTTTCAATAAGATCTGCTTGTTTGTAAAAGATGTACTTGTTTTATTTAAATTTTACGATTAAAAAAGTGTACATATTAACAGGTGCAGTAGAGTTGAATTTTTTTCACATACTCATACACCTACGTAATGAGTTAATTAGGCTTTTTGACAGTTGGCATGCTAATCTACCCCTAGCCACACCCGCTCTGCTACAACTAAATGTTTTTCCGCATTGTACATTATCAAAAATTGTATTATCCCAAAGCATTGGTCCCATACTCTTATCTCTTAAAACATTCAATAATGTCACACAATTTTTGAAACCCATGGCTGAGAATTACTACTGTTTCCCTTCATCTTTTGGAAATCATTACCTTATATCACTCAACAAATATACACAACATTTCAGATCTCTATTTTCTGAAAAAGATGTTGTGTTTAAGACTTTATGAAGGTTGAAACAGAGAATATCTCAGTTTCTAGGTATGAAAAGGCATTTTATTTTATTTTTTTCAAAAAAGTATCTTGAAATTTTTTCAATGTATCGAAGATCACATAATGATTTCATCTCAGATGGACTTACATTTTGGTAAATTAAGATATTTCAATTTTTTCATCATCCTAAGAGGTGGTATACTTTTTAATTTTGATTCGATCAACTTCTTTCACCAATATTTCAAGCGTTTTTTTCAATTTGTATTTAATTTAGAATTTATTTTTGATATCAAAAGTTAGATCATGATATCTTAATAAGTTATATCATTATTTTGTTCATGTCTTGATATTAACACTATGTAATATTGTAGTGCATACTTTCTAAACTTTAAGTATTATAGCATTAGCTGAGAAATCCAAGCTGAAATTATAATTTACTTTGAAGTGTCAGAGAATTCTATGATATACTCATATAGATTAGTTATAATAGAAGATAATTATTTCACTGAATCTATGTCATTTAAATAATACTAATCTCTATATTACCTCTATCTAAAATATTCTGTTCTATAATACCACAACCTAACAACTCCAACCATTCTCCATTAAACTTTACTTCCAATTCCCAGGATGGATGTGTAAATGGAAAATATGCTTCAACCCAACGATATTCTACATCTAAAATATAAACATAACCACATTAAATATCCAAATACAGTAAAGTCTTACTTCTGACAAAATCAGGTGGATATAAAGGAAGTCCAATAGCTGTGTTGGATCAATCAAGATGAAAAGAATGACAGTGACAGTTAGAAGTGGAACATGCTAACAAATTAGCTACTTGTGATGCTTTAAAAAAAAAACACATTAATTTGATAAGTTTGTTGTTTAGGAACAATAGCATATCATTTTTGACTTCATAAAATTTGAACAGAATATGAAATAGAAAATAATACCTCTTCCAAAAATAAACCTGGCTAAGTCTTGAATTGTCCTTTGTAGATTTATTTCAACCAGCTGTGAAGCATCAAATGTGAGAGTTTCTTGTTTGTCCCAGGCTCTTATCCCTTTCTCAAACATCTGGAACCCACTGGGATCACCTGTTCCAGCAAATAACTGAAAAAAGAACATTTAACAACAAACCAACACTATTTTTTTTTAAAATGATCATACTCATCTTGCTTTGGATATTTTATTCTCATGAAGGTAACTAGCAAAGAAAGAGAACTCCTTAAACAAACATAATATTTTGTCTTGCTTTCAATGCATAAATACCAATTACAGTGTAAAATTTGAGAACCTTTTCTCAAGATTCATGCTATGAAGAAATCCCATCTAAATATTTAATATTATTATTAGCTTACCTCACTGTGTGTAAATAAACGAACACCTTCTGCCTGGTGAAATACAGGGTAATGGGTAGCATCTATAGCATCTCTTCTGTACACATCTCCTATCACTAGGAATGCATCTAAACCAGATCGGATTAAGTCCCTTTGATGAGCAGACGTGTGAGCTCTTAACATATAATTATTGTTGATATAATAACTGTCGGAGGGAGATCGACTCACATGGTCTTTAGGCACAAGTAACTGGTCAAAATTCTGTTCCAATGTGACAACTGGACTGATGTTTGGATAAACTGAAAATATAGGATTCCCACGTCGTCGGACATAGTTTTTGTAGAAAAAGGCCTCCAGCATTTTCCTGATTAAGTTTAAAGGATTGCCCTTTCTGGTATGTATTTTTTGGTCCAGTTTGGAGAGAATTCTGGGTGTAACATTTGTGTACATATCAGTTGGGTAAATTTCATCTAAAATTTTGATGGAGTCGCCAAACTGTGACGCTCCTTTTACTTTGGTAGACCAACATCTGGTTTGACATAAATACTGTCGGGGATGGAAACTTATTTCTTGAATGAGACATCTAACATGTCTGAAAAAAATATGAAGTATAGCTTAATAACATTTCTTAAAATGTGTTTGATTAATTCACATAGGCTATTGAAGCTTATAATTTATCTCATTAAAGCAATTTCGAAAGGTGTGTCAAGTTGACTACTAATCCCAAAATGGCATTAACTGAAGTCTCATAGAAGTGTGAGCAAGCCTTACTTTAAAGTGTAGCTTTAACAAATAGGCCTACAAGGTTAAGGATTGGTATGCCATGAAATTCAAGCTTTAATAAAAGCCACACAGACATTCACTTTAAATATAGAGTAGGTTCATGTCTACATTTATATTTCAAAATTCGACAAATAGCTCACAAAGGTAGGCCTAATGTAGGATATTGTTGTTAATTCTGTGTGGTGTTCGAGTCCGTGTGGTCTTGGCATTAATGAAAGTATATCTTATCGGATAAGATCAATCCAGACTATTATGTTTGCAATGACATTACAAAACAACCCAATTTATTTATTATATACCTAACCAGATTCTTAATGCAATGTAGGTACAGAATATTACAGAATTACCCTATCATTCTAACCTTAAAATCATTTTGAAGATTGGTGTATTTTATCAGAAATTTCATGCGACATTGGTCGATTGTCGTTAACAAAGTGAGAAACTAACTTACGGTAGCATTAGTCTCGATTTTCATACAAATATTTTGGCAAGTATTTGTTTCAGTCTGGTTGATCAAAACTATTTGTTTCCGATTGTCGTAATTGAATCTTTAAAATTAAAGATAGAAAACGTCAACTATATAGTCTTGATTGTCAAACAAAGTCAAATACGGAATGTACTGAAATGTCACTGGACAATCTAATAAGAAAACAAAGATGTCAGCCTCCACAAGATCAAAAGTTCTCGAGTTGTACCGAAAATTACTCAGAGAAGGCAAACAGTTATCTGATTACAATTTTAGGTACGATCTCATTTGTGATTTTATTTAAAAAGAATTACTAGTAGTAGTCGACCTATCCGGTTGTAACAGCGTTACATTTTCCCTCATTGCACACTGCATGGCATCATCCATGGTCTGAGGCCTGGAAACACGTTTCTTCTTGAAAAAAAAGTCTCTTAAAATGGATGCTCACATGTTTTGACCTCAGAATTTTGTCATTCATTCAAATATTAAACTAGAATTTCAATGAATATGTTGGCCCTAGGCCTAGACAGTTAGAGATCACTGACGAGTGGCAAACAGACTTTCTGAATGAAATTTACTTTACATAATAAAACTACAATTAGTATGATTGTTAATGAATTTTTTTTTATAGATTTTATGCTCAAAGAAGAGTTCGAGATGCTTTTAAAGAAAACAAATCAGTTTCCGATCCTCAAACCATTGAGAAATTGATCCAAAAGTCACAAACAAATTTAGAAATTCTCAAGAGACAGGTCAGTATGTTTCTATATGCCAACATAGTACAGGTACATCTTAATTGATGTCGATTGTTGATACTTAAATTGAAACGCTTTTAGTCTAAGCAATAAAAAACGAATGTTACTATAAAAATGAGTAGGCTATATCTGTAGGCCACATTATGCATGTCTTACCTACTGCTTGCTCTTATTGGTGTATCTGACTATCAGTTGTCTGTAGTACACATCTATAGATCTCATATAATCAGACAAGGACCCTGGCTATTTCAGAAATGGAGTGAAAGGAGTTGCAACCCTTTTCAGAAAAGCCTTGTGTATTACATGGATGTACGTTCACATGTTGAATTCTAGGGAAAACCTCTGATGATTAAGTCATGACATTTCTTTTTGATTAAAACAACTGACCATTGAAATGCCCTCTCACTTAAGAGGATGGGGGCCTATTGTTCTTGTATAAGATAGTTAGACTTGTTGCATCATCATAATTTAAGTTCAAGCTACTTGAGTTGAAAAAAGAATCAACCAAAAAATATTTAAAAAACTTTTTTTTATTTCTTACTTCATATCATTATTTTACTTAGTACTTGAAGGGATATGATTCTTTATTCTATTGTATGTTTACGTCCGCAAATTTCCAGCCACCTTTTTTTAGTAAACATATTCTTTTTAATTTATTTTGATATCGTAGACTCTACCTGTGATCTTTCCTTGTATAGGAAAATACACCTTATAAAATAGTGAAATAAAAAATTAAGTATGTGATATTCTTTCAACTGAATCTTGTAGAATTTTGTTTAGTTTGAAAAAGATCATTGTTATCTATCTTAAACATTCACTTATAGAGAGCTTTTTTCAATGATGATAGAAAGATATGATGCAATAAGTAAGGCAATATATATGTAATCTATTTTTATACATTAACATATTGAAACAATCTCTTAAAACTATTTCAAAATAACTTCTTTAGTTTCATCATTCAACTTGAGAAAAACTTTTTATGACTAGAGAGTTTACGATTTATTTGTTCTTTTGTTAATGTGTTAAGCCCACTTGTTATTTTGTAAGGTTATTGGCAACGTATTTGAAACAAGTGTTGTACAGATGAAGTAAATTGATTTCAGAGTTTCATTCAGTTTAGATAGGAAAAAATAAAGTCAGGCTTAACATGATGATGTATTACATTTAAAATACACATGATGATGCAATGATAGATAAATATTAGCCAATATATCGCAATGTATGATTTATCTATACGGGAAATAAACTTAAAGTTGTCTTGTCAGGTAGATCTGTCAAATTTGAATTTATGGCATTAAAATGACATGTATAATGGGAACAATGTCCAAAATTAGTATATTTTATTTAAATTGAAGGATAACTGGAGATAGGGTTTGAATCGATATGAATTTCTAATATTCAGTAAATAATTAGATGAGTATATTTCCTTTTATGAGTACAACCCTTTAATGAAGAACACATGGAACATTTTAATAATTTAGTAATATAGACCAGGATTTAAGATTAAATGATATATATCTATCAATCAATAACCATATGAAAGGTTTAACTGTCATTGTAACAAGCCTATTTTTGTGATAGTGTTCCTGGCACTTTACCAGAAAATCTGTCCGATTGAATATACATTATTTGTGTATTATTCATGGTAAATCTTTGATAATAGTTTTGTTATTAACTTTTTCTCAGCCTTATTTATTGTTGAATAATTTCACACTTTAACTAGTCTCAATACATGCCTCAATGACTAAGCATATTCAAAAGTAAGCGATAAATTTATTTTGCTTGTCAATTATTAAAAAAAAATTTTTCAAAAGTTACGACTATATAAGTATCCATCTGTTTTTATCAAGCAGGTAACTTTGTTAAAGCCATAATATTGCAGATGTCTGAAAAGGAGAAAGACAACAGGCTTGATAAAGCAACCTGAAACACTAGTTCATAAAAATGTAAATTTTTGAAATTTGATTTTTCCTCAAAATGGCAATTATTAATATTTCTTGCTCACGACATACAAAAACCTTTAGGTTTTCATGTGATTTTATGACTTATTTGTTTAAAAACTGACAAACATCCATCATATCAGTCTGATGTATTCCCTCCCAAATTTCTCTTATATCTCCTTTCTGAAAGTTCTTTTTTTTTCTAGGTTCTTGTAGAAAAATTATATGGTAAAGGAAAACTTGTTATAGAAAGATAAAGAGATTTTGATACTGCCATTATAAGTGTGTTCAGACTGTGTCGAATTTCAGTGATAATTCTTTAAGTAGTGTAGGTATTGCAAGGATATGGAACGTATGTAAAGCCAAAGAAGGTACAAGTATGTGTGGCAGTTGATGGAAGAGCAAACCAAAATGAATATTTACGGCTTACTTTTCCACTTACGAACTACTTTTTTAAGAGACTTTGTAAGATCTGCTAAAGAAAACACATTTATATTTGCTGTAAGGACTAATTACACGAGATTTTTGTTTACTTTTTTTATACACTTTTCAGGGATAAAGCTAAATAGATTAATATGGAAGGCAAATTTGATCAAAATCCCAACTGGCTTACTATGCATTTCATGGTTGAGACAAAACTAATTCCTTTTGAAATGGTCAAGACAATGTAAAAATAGTCTATAATTTGTCTTGTCTTAAATTTTCAGATTCAGGAAAACTAACTTCAAGATATTTTTTGCGTTTAGTCAACTTTATTCATTTAAAATATAGTTTTATCAACCAATCAAATTACTTTATTTCTTAAAATCATCTTTGTTTTTTGAGACACTGGTCAGAGACAATTATTATTGAATAGGAATTTTTTTTTAATTTTTGGAAAACTCTCTTTGCTTTTTATAATGATGAAATTTGAATGTAATTGTTTGACAAAATATAACAGTGAATGATGGATTTTGGCAGTATTTATCTTCTATAATGTGTAAATGGTATAGTTATGATAATTATGTGTTATGAATATGAATAGTTGTAAATTTTATTATGTATAAGTACATTATGATTTAAATATTCAACATCTTAAAAATTCATTTTGGTGTGTAAATATGCAATAACACATGGCATTTTAGAATCACTTGAAATACTTATTGAAATGTCAATTATCATATGATTTTCTCTCATGAATATTCAAAACTTTTGTTATGAAACCCTAGAACATATCCCATGCCTTGTCAGACATGTACAAAGGAGAGTCAAATATTATCACCCATCCCAATGTATTAATCCAGATGGAAGAGTTGAGAAATGGATATATCTGAAATAAAAAGTCGGATGCTTTTATATATCAGTGTTTTCCCCCGCTTTTTTCTTAAGTCTAATGGAATTAGATGTCTACAATTGGATGATTGACCATGGAAAATTTGACATTTTTTTCTTGTTGCCCAATTCAAGTTATAGTAGGGTCTAGTTTTCTTAAAATTTATAATATGTTGTTTTCCAGGAGACCTGTAGGAGTTGTGGTCTGTTTCTCTTTATTGGCATGCGCATTATCATTCTCATTTTCCCGCCACTTTCATTATTAAACCAGTACGCTGTCTCGATTTTGTGTTGAAAATACGTATTACATCATCGAGATATTTTTCAGACGGTTTTAGGTAGGTATTATTTCGAGATCTTGCGAACGTTGTATATAAATCGTGATCAATAAAGAGTTAAAGACCCTCTGAGTGTAGACCTTAAAAACTTTCCTGGAGTGCAAACCACTCAAACCAGGGCCTTTGGGGCCAAGCTCGGCTTGTGCCAGTCAAAACCATTAGACCTATCACTGGCTCGGACACTCGAGTGTTCGGCCTATTGAACGTTAACAAACGTTGCAGAGTAAGCCTATCCTAAGTTGTGTTTGAGAGTAATGGACTCCTAAGTTACCTTACCATGAAGAAATATCTATTCGATTCATGATTCAGATAATGCATAGGCCTATTATAGTAACTCTGGAGTAGGCCTAAAAGTTTATATTTACGATGGCATTAGTCTACTCTTTTTTTCACCTGCCGAGAGAACGTGTACAGACCGTACTTAGCAAAAGCTAACTTGTAGCACATTGAGTACATTTCGGAGAAAGTCTGAAGGTATGGGCATGAAGTAACCCACTGCTGCTGAAAATATTCAAGGGGGTTAAGTAATTCAGAGTCGACAGGCAAAGAGAGACAAATATCAATCGTATCTAGATCTATCGTCTAGTTGCGGAAACGGTTACCTATGACCCTTTGCCAATAGGTAGTACCATAGAATTACGCTAGCCTTGGGTTTACGATGATGGATTTTAGTATTCATCGAAATTGAAACCTGAATAAGCCGAAAGTATGAAAAAAATGTGTATCTTTCCAGCATGGAATAAAAAAAAAGGTTTGTACTCTGTCTACGTGCATAAATGTGCATGTGGAATTCACGATGAAGTTGATAAGGTAGTTTAGCCTACTTTCCTTCGGTATGAATGACCTTTAACTGTGACATTGTTTTTTATTTATGTTCTAAGCTTTTTATCCATTGATTGAAAAAAAAATTATGTGACCAGTGAAAATGAATATTAACTGAACAACATTAATTAAAGGAATATTATGATTATGAAAGCTTCTAAATTACAAAACACGCTCTCTACTTCAAACAAGGAGGGAAATGACCGACCGTTGCTCAATCGGTTTGGAACAAAGAAGGGACACAGAACTGTGTATAAATAAGGTTTCATTCATTATTGGTAAAGATGTAGACTGAATTTTTTTAAATATTAAAATTCTTTCTTGTACAGCATTATCAACTATACAAAGTTAACTAACCGTAGTTCGTGATCAATCGGGATTTTTCTCTGTAGTCCACATCTACCAGACGAAATATTAATGTAACAGCTCGTGAGAACCTAGCTTTTCATGAATATCGATCTTATATGATTATAATATGCATCATATAATAATCTACAGTAGGATAAATTTTTGAAGCCTTGAAATAATTTAATGTCATTATTTCATTGAAAAAAGAATTCTAGTTACTGGATGATCAAGAAGAATGTTCGGGAAACCCCTAACTACTCACGCTTTGACGTCATAATTGACATAGTTAAAGGGAATCCTCTACATAATATTCTCTTGTTATTATATCAAGTGTAACCAAGAAACACCTTCTTTCCGCGTGGTGAGTAATTTTCTACTTGGGTACTGGAGCTATCTAAACGAAAAGGAGATTATTACAATTATTTACCAGCGGAAGATAAATCCAAAGCCTTTTTGGCTTTGACCGTATAAACGACCTTGAGACATCGGGTCAATCAACATACAAGGTGAATGTCAAATGTAGTATATAAAGTCAGTGGTCGCTCACAACGCTAATAAACGTTATAGTAGGGGGTGATAATCACTATTTAAATTTATAGCGTTTATAAGGCTGGATGGACTATGGGGATGTGATTATTGTTCAATTGGATACTTACCGCAGTTCACTAAATACTTGATTATGAAACCACTGTTCAATATTTACGGTTGTAGAACTAGTGAAACTATTGGAATAACAGTACCGTATAATTATTATGGATTGGTGCGTGGCGGCATGCAAAAACATTCGAGTATTGCTGCCAAGAAATCTCTCTTATACTCAAGATAGTTTACGGGATTACTTTAGCATCAGTGCTGATTATGTGAATAGGTTGAAAATTGATAAAAAGATTATGCTTCGACAAAAGGTCGATGAAAATACTCCAATGATGTCGAACATAGAATCGAATTCGGATCCGACTTCACCTGCCGATTGTGAAGTAAACGATACCGGTGCAGGATGTAGCAGTGTTGTTTATCACAGACAAATTTCCGATTCGTTGGATTCAGAGGAAGGTATTTATGTGAATATGTCTGATGATTTAGATTCTCCCGACGATTCACTCGGTGACAGCACTGTTAATGTTTCTGCCGACTCCATGTTCAGTCCAGATGAAGGAAATGCTGACCTTGACATGTCCTCTGAAGGTCATTCCGTTAGTCTTGAGGATGCCGTGAAGAAAGTATCCGTCAACATGCTTCCAACTTCGGAATTGAAAATTCAAATTAATGATGAACCTCTTGCTGCGAATAAAACTGGTTCAAGACAATCTATATACGATATACTATCGGACAGTCCAGTGTACGAAGAATCAGAATTTAATTTTTGCAAGTCGGAACTTCGCAAATCGTCTTCACTCAAAACAAATAAAACTCCTCCTGGAACGCCTCGGCGTAAAAAGGCTGTTAGATTTGCAGATGCAATGGGGTTGGATCTCGAAGATGTTCGGCATATTTTGAATTTGGAAGTACCACCTAAGATCCCTGCATCTGCGATGAAAGACCTACGTGTGGGAATAGAGGATGACCGTCCTAATGTTGGAACTAGATTTTTAACTCCCCGGTTCAGTCAGCCTGGTGCTGACGGAAAGTTTACACAACGTGTAATAGCTCAGAAAATATGTCTCGAAAACGCTGTGATAACGGATATGACTATAACGGGGGTTGTTAGGGTTGCCAATATTGGGTTCCACAAAGCTGTGCGTATACGATTCTCCACAAATAAATGGATATCTTTTCATGACATTGCCGCATCTTACGTAATCAATTCTTGTGATGGTGCAACTGATCGCTTTTCATTCAGTATTGTCGCTCCAATGGAATTGGGGGTTGGATCAACCTTGGAATTTGCAGTTTCCTACACTGTGAATGACAAAGTATATTGGGATAA
This sequence comes from Lottia gigantea, assembly GCF_000327385.1. Lineage (NCBI taxonomy): Eukaryota > Metazoa > Mollusca > Gastropoda > Lottiidae > Lottia > Lottia gigantea. The sequence continues at coordinate 472,973 of NW_008707443.1, forward strand.
TAATAATGGAGCTAATTATGTGTTTGAGTGCTTCGCAAAAACTATTCCGATGGAAAACGATAGTTATTGGATGCATTTTTTATGAGAATTTATGTACACATAATATACACTATTTGTGTGTTTTAGAATGTGTGTAAACAGTTGAAGGCTTACATACAATATAACATTACTTATTTGCAAATTGGTTTGTGTTTCTATAGTGCTTTTGTAGACAATTGTCAACTCTGCTTAATAAGCCAGAAAAGAAAAGTATCATCCATGTACTACAAAAATATATATTGTTTTTTTGGATATGAATTTTGATACTACAATTACTGAAATTTTATGGGGCCTCCGTATATAAGACAAAGTGCTATGATTTCACGTTATTATTACTTCTTCTAGAAAGCTTTCCTTTTGGTTTGTTTTCAGAATTTATCTCCTCAGGAGTACTAAAATCATGAATATTGATAAACAAGCAAACTGAACGGTCGGAATCAAATTATATGAACAAATCTTACAAACAACCTACATTGCATTGTGATAATAGTATGTACATAAGAATATTCAATTATAACTTGAGTCTCATTGAATGACGATGATAATAAAATGCTGATATATGTTATATTTTCTCAGTATTTAAGCAAGATAAAATGTAGTGTGTAAAAGGAAATAATTATCTATCGGTACTTCTATAGGTATAGGTGTGTGTATTGTAAGGGAAATAGTTAAAGAACTATATCCCTTTCATACATTTGATAACATAATCGTTTCCCCTTTATTACCTTGATTATAATTGTGTAATATGAGCTCGTATATTAGTGCTTGAATTAAAACTAAATGATTTTATTAACATGTGATATGTTGAAGATCTTAAGAATTTCTATTTGTTTGTGTGACAAATGGTTTCACACTACATAGTGCTAGGAGAAGAAGCTTTATTTGTCATCTTGATGTACCAAAAGTAGTTCGAGTCTTCAACATATTAAAGTTGATCCCGAAAGTCGATATTCCCATCAGTACAGTCGATCATTATGATCATCCACCAATTGAATGTGGATGGATGAATGTAAGCCAATCGTTATCAAAAATCAAGAATCTAAATAGGTTGGTTATCGTTTACAAACGAAATCGGGTTGCATGTTCAAGGGTTAGATATGAAAGACTCGTTCTACCTTTGACGCACCTAGAATCTTTCTTATTCCAGTGTTTTATTCTTCTGACTTCTTTTATAAGCACAGGAGTAGGGTCAAACTGAGATATATTTTATGTTTTATCTGTGATACAACACGTTATATATAGTTAAAATTAATTAGCTGTACTAAGCTGTAAATATAATCACAGTACATTAGTTTGGCAAAGCAAACAAAATGTTGAGGTAAAGAATTTTCGTACATGTAACGGAAGCATGATCATGTCATGCCTTTCTTGATACATAACAATAGCGTGTGTGATTATACATTAAATGGATCACTAATTAACAAATATTTTCTAATTGCGAAAAGTGGCACTATATCAGGATTTTGTCTTATATTTCTTTCCTCACTCCATTAATAGATATTATGAATAGTCTACTATAGATTTTGTGTTTGTGTTTGTCTGATTTCTTATAAGTGATGGACTTAAATTATATTTTTAATGCTATCAGATTTATTTGTCAAGAGAGTTTGACTCGATTAGATACACGGGGCGACTGTAAGACTCTGAAAACATATGTTATGTAATAGGGCAAATAAAATGGTTTCCGTAGCAATTGAGTGCAAATTTTGGCGATGAAACAATGCGTGTGCTTAAAGGTATTCAGTGTCAAAAATAACTTATTTTTCTTCAGGCTTATCAACTATGTTTTCATTTTTACTTACTAAACCTGTGTATGCGTCTAGAGACTAGTATACGCGTGCTCATCAATCTTATTTAGCCGTCTTAATCCCAAGTACAAACTTTTCCAGATGCATCCTTAAACTGCAGAAGTTGATCTTTTTAAAATAAATGTATGTTCTGTTGCCAGCTGAGTATTTCTGACTGACATCAAAATTATTTTACTGACAGTGTCAGTATTATGTGCCTGACTAATCTATCTATAAGTGTATAACCCTAAGTTATATTTAGTCAATTTGTACGTAGTCAAATTATTTTCGATGATATGGTTTAATAAGAAAGATTACATCTATATCATTTATGCTATTTGTTTTCTTAATATAAACTATTTCCGGTTTGTTATATTATTTAACTAGAACAAATTACTATTGAACTTTCACCAACCTTCCCTTTAAAATACCTTTCGAATTTTCTCTTGATGAACAGTAACCCAAACGTTATTTAATGTATAACTGATTAGTGTATGTGGATTCCATAGAATATACCTTATGCAAGTCCTCTCTTGCCAACCAAGATGAGAAACTTTTAGCCCAGTGTATTATTATAGTCCGGGAATCAATACAACACACGAGTTGACATTGTGAGTAATCTAAAATCTACCCAAACAGTATGTATTCTCCTGTAGTAATCAGTCAGAAGACTTTAAACTTTATAATATTGTACTTTAGTACATTATATTTGTAAATAACTAATGCTAGGTTAGTTCTAAACTAATGAAATATTTTCCAGGCGTATCTTGTGATACCCAGAATGTTGTCGTACCTTGTACTTTTCAGTATAGGTATGTAATGAGAATTTATTTGGTTTCCTGTATCAATGTATATAACCATTGTTTGATTAGTGATTAGAAACATGTATATGTGATAGAAATGATAATTTATTAAATTGTTAACCAATCTGTTGCAACTAATATTTTCTTATATCTAGCATGACACATGCTTTCTTGCACGAATCTCGTACACCATGACTATATGTCTATAGACATTTAATAATAAAACATTCGAAGCCCCCTAGAATACGAAGATTAGTACTGCTTCTATGTTCGCCAGACTTAAGCTCCATCTCCAACCCCAAAAATTACACACCTTAAGTAATCCTAAACAGTAGACACGAAATATGATAAAGAATTGAGTTTTGGTGGGGTGGTGTTGGGAGTTTTTAGTGAGTGTGTTGTAGGTATGTTGAAATTGAATTGTAGGTATGGTGTGCAGATACCTCATGCATTCAGGCATGTGCATCAAAGAAAGTTTGCACGCATACACATGGTGGCACTAATCAACCCACAGGCCTAATCCACACAAATATAGGCCTGCTATTTATACCACCGATAATCATCTTCACTACATCAGTCAGGTATGCTAATTATATAGAAGTCATACAGAGGTCAGAAGATTGGTCGATAAATAACCGTCTGGATTTATTCATCTTGGCATTAACTGTAGTCTCTTACAACCAGAATAATATTCCAGCACACGCTTCGTATGGCCAGATCTGAGGGTGTCCAAGAAATGCAGCAAACCCCAGCTAATTCCTAGGAGGTTTGATTATACACAATTTTAAATCCATAAATATCAAATATCACTATCCTTTTTTTCAAAGCCAAACTAATAAACTCTAGCTGCTTTCTTATTGAAAACATAAAACTAAGAAACTAGCCAAACTGCCACCTATAGGAAAAGACTATTCAACTTTACTTAAATTTACTCATGATAAGTGATACCAATTAACCATGTCCAACTCCAGCAGACAACATTATATAGAAAAGGCAAACATCGCATACACCAACTGAGCAACAATAAAATAAATATAGAGGTAATTTACACTCTAGTGAATATTACAACACCACACTAATTTCATTTTCTGCCTCAAAGAAAGGCTTTCAAGAAACGTTTGAAATCGCATGCTGGATATTACCGGTAACCCTATAACACGAAAAGAAATTGTGTTAACTCCATGCTTTACACCAAGGTGATAATATTTCTGAATGGTGGCTACCACGAAACATCAAAGAACTGAATTCAGGTAAAGCTTGATTATATCATTTCAGAATATCAAAAAAACAACATAGATCGATTCTGTGTTCAAATTTACATCCGAGCAATTATTTATAATAAGCTCGTCTTACACTCTCTTTTCTTTAATATTCAACTATGGTGTTAGTATCTTAATTCTATGCTAATGTTGAAGTGTACAAATAAAATGGTTTATTTGTACAAGTATGGTTTAATTAGCACATTATTAACTAATAATCACTTTAAGTCACATTTCACTGCTTCTATTCCTTTACTTTATCTTTCTCTGTCTCTGAGTTCTCTTCAGATTATCTTTTCCTAGCTCTGAACTCTTTTTGAATAGTGTTTTCTGGTTGGCAACTTTGTCATTCAGTATTAGTTTTGTGAGACTGATGGTATTGGTGTAGGGAAATATATTTATAATTTACATTGAATCTTCTTCAATGTTGTAATGGATAGTATAGTTTAGTGTTTTTTCCTTGTTTTATATTATTTCAATATATTCTTGGGATTTGGATTGATCTTGTTCAAGATCCTTCACCTCTGGTTAGGTACTTTCCCTCCCATTGGTTTATTAGTTTAAAACCCCTGTACAAGGGGTTTTGTTGTATGTTAATAATAAACATCTAGTCCATAGAACCCTCGGTGTGGTTATTTCTACTCTTAATCCCCACCTGACAACACTAACATCGGTGTTAAACTCTAACAAGGAACGCTAACACTCATTGAAAGAAAAAAACGTTTACAAGCACTTTTCATTCATGGTTGTTACAGGTAAGGGGAAATAACTACAGTTTGTTGTCCATTGTGGAAGACTGACTCACTCCACAAAAACATTTTATGCAAATGATTGTATACGAATGTAGTCTAGGGTATTTTTACAAATCTCTCCTTTTTGCATGTAGTCTAGGGTATTTTTACAAATCTCTCCTTTTTGCATGCCTATTTTTGAGTAATTTTTGGTCTAGATTTGGAATTTGATGTCTGAAATTGCATTATCTTTAATATTTGGTGAGATGATTGAGAGACTTAAAGGCGGAAGGATGTGAACTGCCAAACTCAAGCGGACGAGTAAAAAATTTTTCATGGTCATCATATATTGATTTTTTAGGAGACATAAAGGATTCGTCTAGTCGGGCTTTCATTCGACATATTGGAAAGCTTTCAACGAGATTTCTGGAAAAAAAACAGAAGGTTGAATTTCGTGTTTTAACATGGGAAGAGATAGCAAATAGAAAGAGCTCAGAGGGACAAAGACTGGAAATTCATTTGCCATCTGTTTCCACGTTATCTGGACTCACTCCACTAATTCATTTGCCACATAATTAGGGTTAGCTCAGGAAAGGCTTAAAGCTTGTTCCAAGCTATGGTTTCCGCACATGAAATGAAAGAGCACTTCGTTGCGCATCTGCTCAACACAAAATGGTCCGGAAAAAAGAACCTCACAGGGGTTTAAATGGGCCCGAAACAATTTATACCCCAGTGGCTCTAAAGGGGTTAAAGTGGACGATTTGGTTTCAGCTAGGGTTAGGCCAGTCTAGACTTCACAGACCTCTTTCGTATGCTTAACATGATAGAAAAGACAGTGTTTGCCTTAGCAGAAAAAGAATTTTTCAAAAAGATTAGACAGGGAGTCGAACCAGGGACCTCAAAGTTGCCCGGCAAGTGCGCGAACCACTGGGCCACCAAGACTTAGGGTTAGTGAGGGTTAAGCCTAGTGTTAAGGTTGGGGTTAAGCCTAGTTTTGAAAAATCCATTAGGGTTAGCTCAGGAAAGGCTTAAAGCTTGTTCCAAGCTATGGTTTCCGCACATGAAATGAAAGAGCACTTCGTTGCGCATCTGCTCAACACAAAATGATCCGGAAAAAAGAACCTCACAGGGGTTTAAATGGGCCCGAAACAATTTATACCCCAGTTGCTCTAAAGGGGTTAAAGTGGACGATTTGGTTTCAGCTAGGGTTAGGCCAGTCTAGACTTCACAGACCTCTTTCGTATGCTTAACATGATAGAAAAGACAGTGTTTGCCTTAGCAAAAAAAGAATTTTTCAAAAAGCTTAGACAGGGAGTCGAACCAGGGACCTCAAAGTTGCCCGGCAAGTGCGCGAACCACTGGGCCACCAAGACTTAGGGTTAGTGAGAGTTAAGCCTAGTGTTAAGGTTGGGGTTAAGCCTAGTTTTGAAAAATCAATTAGGGTTAGCTCAGGAAAGGCTTAAAGCTTGTTCCAAGCTATGGTTTCCGCACATGAAATGAAAGAGCACTTCGTTGCGCATCTGCTCAACACAAAATGATCCGGAAAAAAGAACCTCACAGGGGTTTAAATGGGCCCGAAACAATTTATACCCCAGTGGCTCTAAAGGGGTTAAAGTGGACGATTTGGTTTCAGCTAGGGTTAGGCCAGTCTAGACTTCACAGACCTCTTTCGTATGCTTAACATGATAGAAAAGACAGTGTTTGCCTTAGCAAAAAAAGAATTTTTCAAAAAGCTTAGACAGGGAGTCGAACCAGGGACCTCAAAGTTGCCCGGCAAGTGCGCGAACCACTGGGCCACCAAGACTTA
>NW_008707443.1:479448-480541 GCF_000327385.1 Lottia gigantea
ACTCCATCATCATGTGTTGAGGGTGCTGAGGTCTGTTGTGCTTCTTCGAGATTTTATTTGAAATGGGTATACATGTGAAGAGGATCTTGGAGTTTGGGAAGGTTTTGTTGGCTGTGGCGATTAATTTCTGGGCTTGGTTAAAGGAGGTCTTTGGTATCTGATCACGGTTGTTGAGGCCTACATGAAGAATAATGGTAGTAGGTTTGGGATCATGGTCGTATGATTCCAGGATTGACTGTATGTGATGGATTTGGGCACCGGGGTAAGAATGTATTTCGGTGTCTGAACTGGTTTTGGTAATTCGATTCAGGTTAGATGATCCAATTATTAAGGTTGATTTCTTTAGAGCAGGTAGTTTCCATAATGATTTGTCCTTGGTTTGGTGATAATACGGTTTGGTAGCGGATATAATGGTCGTCGACGGTGTGATTGGTACTGGTTTGGTAGTTGTTAGAATTGTAGCATTGGGAACGGACTGGGATCTGGTTCGAGGAGGGGAAGGTCTGGATACAGGTCTCGACTTGGATGGAGACTGAGGGGTGGTTTGCTGGTCCAAAAACGCACCGAAGGAAGAAAGGTTGGCGGATCCTGGATCACGTGGTGAAGATTCAGATGGTGTGGAAGGGGAAGACGAGTCTGAAAGTGAAAAGAGAAGGGGTGTGCCCTCTCTACGAGAGCGTTTACCTATGTCTGCTGGACTAGGGGTAGGTGAACTTCGGGCTCGTTTAGGGGTTTGGTTCGGCAGCGTGGTAGCTCTAGATGGTGCAGGTGTAGTGTCCATTTCAGTTGGTAGAGATATTGTTACTCTGGTTTTTGTTTCGTTGATTGTTTGGTAGAATTTGGAAATTACAGCTTGAGTGAGACGTTTCCCATAGGAGCGACGGGCCCAGGACAGGGCATGAGAAACGATGCGGTCGACGGCAGGTGATGACAAAGACTTGGTACGAATGGTGGTCAGCTTCTCTTGAAGTGTGGTTTGGTAATGGTCGATCAGGACCTGCGTAACCTTACAGAGCCATGTCCGATTGAGGGATCTAATATTCGCGTCGACAGCTGATGTTTTCATTGCTGGACGGATAAAACTATCCAACTC
>NW_008707443.1:480591-481979 GCF_000327385.1 Lottia gigantea
AGAGAAGTTGAGCTAACAGTCACTGAATTTAAAATATCTTTTCGGATTAAAATGGCAACACCTCTTGACGGATTCACATGATAGAAAAGACAGTGTTTGCCTTAGCAAAAAAGAATTTTTCAAAAAGCTTATACAGGGAGTCGAACCAGGGACCTCAAAGTTTCCCGGCAAGTGCGCGAACAACTGGGCCACCAAGACTTAGGGTTAGTGAGGGTTAAGCCTAGTGTTAAGGTTGGGGTTAAGCCTAGTTTTGAAAAATCAATTAGGGTAAGCTCAGGAAAGGCTTAAAGCTTGTTCCAAGCTATGGTTTCCGCACATGAAATGAAAGACCACTTCGTTGCGCATCTGCTCAACACAAAATGGTCCGGAAAAAAGAACATCACAGGGGTTTAAATGGGCCCGAAACAATTTATACCCCAGTGGCTCTAAAGGGGTTAAAGTGGACGATTTGGTTTCAGCTAGGGTTAGGCCAGTCTAGATTTCACAGACCTCTTTCGTATGCTTAACATGATAGAAAAGACAGTGTTTGCCTTAGCAAAAAAAGAATTTTTCAAAAAGCTTAGACAGGGAGTCGAACCAGGGACCTCAAAGTTGCCCGGCAAGTGCGCGAACCACTGGGCCACCAAGACTTAGGGTTAGTGAGGCTTAAGCCTAGTGTTAAGGTTGGGGTTAAGCCTAGTTTTGAAAAATCAATTAGGGTTAGCTCAGGAAAGGCTTAAAGCTTGTTCCAAGCTATGGTTTCCGCACATGAAATGAAAGAGCACTTCGTTGCGCATCTGCTCAACACAAAATGGTCCGGAAAAAAGAACATCACAGGGGTTTCAATGGGCCCGAAACAATTTATACCCCAGTGGCTCTAAAGGGGTTAAAGTGGACGATTTGGTTTCAGCTAGGGTTAGGCCAGTCTAGACTTCACAGACCTCTTTCGTATGCTTAACATGATAGAAAAGACAGTGTTTGCCTTAGCAAAAAAATAATTTTTCAAAAGCTTAGACAGGGAGTCGAACCAGGGACCTCAAATATTCCCGGCAAGTGCGCGAACCACTGGGCCACCAAGACTTAGGGTTAGTGAGGGTTAAGCCTAGTGTTAAGGTTGGGGTTAAGCCTAATTTTGAAAAATCAATTAGGGTTAGCTCAGGAAAGGCTTAAAGCTTGTTCCAAGCTATGGTTTCCGCACATGAAATGAAAGAGCACTTCGTTGCGCATCTGCTCAACACAAAATGGTCCAGAAAAAAGAACCTCACAGGGGTTTAAATGGGCCCGAAACAATTTATACCCCAGTGGCTCTAAAGGGGTTAAAGTGGACGATTTGGTTTCAGCTAGGGTTAGGCCAGTCTAGATTTCACAGACCTCTTTCGTATGCTTAACATGATAGAAAAGACAGTGTT
>NW_008707443.1:482029-484767 GCF_000327385.1 Lottia gigantea
TCTCGCAGCACCCTGCCCAATCAGGTACGGCGGTGTCCGTGGGGCTGGTGGATGAGGCTGCAATCACGAGTGAGGCTTCGAAGTGGTAGGTCGAGTTGCTGAGCCAAATTGGAGAGGAAGGCGACAAGAGTTTGGAGAGAAAAAGAAAAACAACGTGGTGAATGGGGGAAAAAACATATGTTCCGATACCGGGAGTCGAACCCGGGCCGCCTGGGTGAAAGCCAGGAATCCTAACCGCTAGACCATATCGGAGCGCTGAGTACCAGTCCATTTTTCACAGCCAGAAACCTACTTTCCATTGAGTGGTGCCAAATTTTGAGTTCGCACCGTACGCGAGCATGGAAAAAGAGAGAAAAAGATATCTGTGCATCGACCGGGAATCGAACCCGGGTCACCCGCGTGGCAGGCGAGTATTTTTTTTTTTTCTCTTTAAAAATTTTATTCACATAATATTATTTACATTACACACATATATCACAAATGGAATGAATGGAGTTTTACGTCCTTCTTTTCCGCACCATGTGGGCTAATGGAGACGGCTATACATATATCACAGCCATCTAATGAAATAATTCATATCTATACATCTTTAAAAGTAGGTCTGAGTAATAAAATGGAATGTTATTTACAATTTAAAATTGATTAATGTACATTAAAATAGTTAATGAAATGTAATGAGATTGTGAAATGTATCTCTTAATACATGAATCTTAGATTTCGAAAACAAAATAAGAGTCAAGGAAAGATACTTTCAAAACTTAATAATTATTCTGATGATATGTAATGCTCTCAAGGAGCATTTAAGATTTAATAATTAAAAGTCCAAACTAATTGAGCCATCCATTTCTAATAAGATAAGATAAGAGGGTGATATAAAGTCTTTGATAAAGTTTCTATTTGAATTAGTGTAAAAATGTTTGATGAAATATAAACTTTGACATAACATATATTTAAATAATTTGATTATATCCACATTGGAATTAGCATTATCTGTAACAATATACCTTCTATGAAGTATTACGTTACGGGCTACACTTAAAATAGCATTGCATAGCCTAAAGGGTTGATTTTTATTTCTTGTCTGTAAAGCCAAGACATATGTACAACTGCAAATCATCGTCTCTTATAGGCCTGGACAAAATATCTGATAGGATTAATTTCAAGAGGTGATTAAGGAGTGATAGATCTAAACAAGAAAACAATAAATGATTTAGATCCTCTGATTCCTCGTGGCAAACTTGACAAATATCGTCACCTGTCTTACCTATCATAAATAGTCTAGATCTTGTCCAGATAATGCTGTGAATGATTTTAAAATCTAAATCTATTTGCTTGGCATCTTTAAAAGACTCTTGTGTATTCTTACAGACTATAGGCCAGTTAATATTGTTAAAGAGAGCATCCCATTTTAAAAAAACCAGTAGGAACAATACACTTACTCTTAATTAATATATTATACAGGGTCTTAGATGTGAACTTATCAAATTTGAGTTCCTCACCATTGATTATACAGATCGGCTCTGGGGCACATTTTGAAGTATATTCTTCTGTATTGCAGGAATTGCAGATTGAATAATGTCTAGCAATCTTGGCAATGTAATCTAATGTACATTCCGATTCATTAAAATCATCTACAATAACACCTAATGGTAAAAATCCTGGAATTACATAGTAAATTATATCATATATTGTCTTGATACCATAACTACTAAATAGTTTACATTTAATTGGTTTATTTTCGTGTTTTATTAAAGGATTATCAAACAAAGGCTGTAGTGATACATCATATAGATTATTTTGGGGGAGGTCGGCTATCGTTAGTTAATAAATTCCAAGCATTGAATAAAAGTTGATAGAAGGGAGGGAACTCTTTTATCATATCCCTACTAGTAGTAACTTTAAGTAGGTCTGTAACTTGACTTTTAGCATACTTTAACGTGTAATAATTCAGGACTGACTTCCAGATTGAGAAAAAATCTATGCTGCAAACATTCTTGAGTACTTTCAGTCCAAATGCATTAGATTTCAACTTAATATCTGGTAAGCCTAAACCACCATTTGATTTACTATTTATTACACTAGAATATTTTATTTGAGCTGGCTTATTGTCCCAAATAAAATTAGTAAATAGGGTTTGAATCCTATCAGCTATCCCATTAGGTATACATAAAACAGTAAGTATGATATAATTGTGTGACTTAAGGAGATTGGATAACAGTGACTTTATCTACAAGAGTTAAATTTCTGGTCTTCCACATATTAAGAATACATTGTATTTTACTTATTTTTGGGTTCCAATTTAATTCGTCACATAATGCTGCATTATTACCTAAATGCACACCTAAGATTTTAATATGATCAACTTGCTTAAGAGGAACATCAAGCTTTAATATTTCATTCTGCACTTTACTAAGAGAAAGGATCTGACTTTTATCCACATTAACTTTTGCACCTGATGCTTTACAATACGGTTCTATAATCTTAAAAACATTATTAACAGAATCTAAATTAGAAAAGGTAAAATTAGTATCGTCAGCATATTGGAATATAATGGATGTGACATTACTAAACTTTATAGGGATGCCCTTCAGAGGGGATAATTTAACGAGGGTATTTAAGGGTTGTGCACATAAAACATATAACATTGAACTCATGGGGTCACCTTGTCTTATGCTCCGGGTAATGGGAAAGAAGNGGTGATAAATGACCATTACACTTAACAGTACTAAAAATACCGT
>NW_008707443.1:484817-485756 GCF_000327385.1 Lottia gigantea
GACTTAGGGTTAGTGAGGGTTAAGCCTAGTGTTAAGGTTGGGGTTAAGCCTAGTTTTGAAAAATCAATTAGGGTTAGCTCAGGAAAGGCTTAAAGCTTGTTCCAAGCTATGGTTTCCGCACATGAAATGAAAGAGCACTTCGTTGCGCATCTGCTCAACACAAAATGATCCGGAAAAAGAACCTCACAGGGGTTTAAATGGGCCCGAAACAATTTATACCCCAGTGGCTCTAAAGGGGTTAAAGTGGACGATTTGGTTTCAGCTAGGGTTAGGCCAGTCTAGACTTCACAGACCTCTTTCGTATGCTTAACATGATAGAAAAGACAGTGTTTGCCTTAGCAAAAAAAGAATTTTTCAAAAAGCTTAGACAGGGAGTCGAACCAGGGACCTCAAAGTTGCCCGGCAAGTGCGCGAACCACTGGGCCACCAAGACTTAGGGTTAGTGAGGGTTAAGCCTAGTGTTAAGGTTGAGGTTAAGCCTAGTTTTGAAAAATCAATTAGGGTTAGCTCAGGAAAGGCTTAAAGCTTGTTCCAAGCTATGGTTTCCGCACATGAAATGAAAGAGCACTTCGTTGCGCATCTGCTCAACACAAAATGATCCGGAAAAAAGAACCCCACAGGGGTTTAAATGGGCCCGAAACAATTTATACCCCAGTGGCTCTAAAGGGGTTAAAGTGGACGATTTGGTTTCAGCTAGGGTTAGGCCAGTCTAGACTTCACAGACCTCTTTCGTATGCTTAACATGATAGAAAAGACAGTGTTTGCCTTAGCAAAAAAAGAATTTTTCAAAAAGCTTAGACAGGGAGTCGAACCAGGGACCTCAAAGTTGCCCGGCAAGTGCGCGAACCACTGGGCCACCAAGACTTAGGGTTAGTGAGGGTTAAGCCTAGTGTTAAGGTTGGGGTTAAGCCTAGTTTTGAAAAATCAATTAGGGTTAGC
>NW_008707443.1:490995-494739 GCF_000327385.1 Lottia gigantea
ATTTTGGATTTGATAAATTTTAGCATATTTCTCTTTGCTTATTTTACGGGAGTAATCCTGAGAAGTTCTTTTAATTTTATATTTAAAGTTATCCCACCATACAAGAGGATTACTACATAACAGCTCACTCTTGCTTTCAATATCAATCAAATTATTCATAATATCAATATACTTACAGTCATGTAAAAGGGTATTATTCACAATATAAACTCCTGGTCCTTTATCACAATTATTAAAATCTATACATAGTTTCACAATATTATGATCTGAAAAAGTAGTATTAATTATATTAGAATTTATAACATTACATAGTAGGGATCTAGAAATCAAAATATGATTGATACGACTCATTTTCACTTGTCCTTGAACGGTAGACTTTCTAGTAAATAGGCGTTTATCGGGGTTTCTGTATCTAAAGGTATCAACAAGACCATGACTAATGACAAAATTGTTCAATGCTAATGAACTTTCTCTTACAGTGGTCATACCTTTGCCTCTATCTAGATAATGATTAAAAACATCAATATAGTCTCCACACACAATGCACTCCCTACCCGAATCGATGAATATGCCAAGGGTTTGTAAAAAGTCAATTCTATCTCTGGAGTGGTTCGGGGCATAAATTGAAAGAATTGATAAGTTTCTATTATCTATCTCTAGATCAATTCTTACGATTCTACCTTCATTATCTAAAGAAGTTGAGCTAACAGTCACTGAATTTAAAATATCTTTTCGGATTAAAATGGCAACACCTCTTGACGGATTCACACTGTCATAATTGTTCGTAATTACTCTACCTTCCCATTTTCTATTAATTATTCCCATTAAATCAGCATCCCAGTAAGTCTCTTGTGGACACACAAAATGAACATTTAGGTCCAGCACTTTCTGAAACAAATTTTCGATCCTATCCATACTACTTAATTTGTTAGAGTTAAAAGTACAGAAATTGAATGAGCTGACCCACTATCTTAATCAAAACATAGTTGTATGTCAGCGATTATTAGAGCGCCCTCTCATCTTATTTTCACAAGTTGTTCAATATTTTCTACGTTGGGCTTTTTAACAAGGATGTTTCTACGTGGTTTCACAATTGTAGATGGTGAGGGGGGTGGAGGAGTGGGGGGTGGAGGGTTTATAGTTTCAGTTTCACTCAATCTTTCATCTGCAGCCTTGATATGGAATTTTTTTCGGGATACACATCTTGGGGGTGTCGAGGGCGGTAGGGGCGGGGGTGGAGGGGGTAGTGGTGTGTCTGCTTCGCAAGAATGTTGTTCACTTACAAGCACAGTGACTACATTTTCTACTTGGTTTTTCACAGTTGAGTTATCATCAACGCGAGTAGATTCTGAGATGGGGTTAATCATCTGAAACGTTTCGTCGTCTAATCTTAATTTCTTAGATTTTTGTTCATGGTCACTTGAGCAGTTCAAACTTGTAGATTTATCAACAGCATGAGTATTGGTCGAATTATTGAGAGTAGGGTTTTCTGATGAGAGTTCATTCACTGTGCTATTAATATCATCTTCAAAATAGTCCGAACACACGCACTCTATTTCCAAATTTTTGCATATATTACAAAGTTTAACAGAACACTTATTACCCATATGCCCCATCTGATGACACTTTCTACACACAATTTTCGGACAGTCTGCTATCATATGAGATTCAGAGTAGCATTTATTACACACTTTGGTTTGGTTATTATGCAGCACTCTAAAACTTTTAATTCCGCTTATAGTTTCCAATTTCACAGCCCAGGGAAGAGACTTTAGACCAGGGTGGAAAATACACTTGACGTGTCGTGTGCCATTTTCGATAGTTTTAAATCTATCGTGATAATGTCTTATCACTTCTCCTTCTATTACAATGTTAAAATATTTAAGTTTATCAATCAGAACACTGTCTTCAATGTATGAGGGGATATCCATAAAGGACACGACTGTGTACGGGGAATACGGGATTTTACAATCAAATTTGCTCTCACCTATAGATAATCCTCCACTCAGTTTCTCTGCACTAGCTTTATCGTTCACTGTAACTTCAATCGTACCAGGTTTTCTCGGGATAACAACAAACATATTACCAATACCAATTATTTCTTCAATTCCATCTATAATTTCATCTAAGATTATTTTATTCCAATCTATCACATCAATCTCCACAACACATTCCTTTAGGTACTTTCTCGAGCCCATATTTAGGGCTGAGAGGGTACGGCCCCACACACTAAGTCAAAATCCTCTATTTAGTACACCGATAGAGTAATCAGTTTGTTAGATTCAATATAATCCGTAATGAAAACTCAACACGCTTCAGTGAATCCTAGAGAGAACATATTACGATGTTAACTCGTCGCTGTCCAAAAAAGTATGTGCCCGGCAAGTGCGCGAACCACTGGGCCACCAAGACTTAGGGTTAGTGACGGTTAAGCCTAGTGTTAAGGTTGGGGTTAAGCCTAGTTTTGAAAAATCAATTAGGTTTCGGGAAAGGGAGGGTTTGATTCTCCCAAATGTACAGGCCTAGGGTGGAGCAGACACTTTATTTAGAAATTAGGATTAAGGGTCTTGATATTGGGTTTTCTTTTGTTCTTATTCTGATCTGAAATTAGAAAAAATAACTCGCCCGATGTACTGATTGTTTTTAGTTTACTACGAACAATATTATCATTTAAGTTCTTATTTTTTGAATATGCAACTATCATTTTCTGCTTATAGACATGGGGGAATTTCTCTTGAAGGCTCTTACAGTGGGCATGAACTATCTTGCTTGCTCGATTGCTGGTTTTATTAAACGGGACAACAAAGGGTGCTATGCCTACATTATGATGAATATTTAGTCCTATAGGTCTTGCTGTATTCAATGTCTCAATCCAATGGGCTTCCCTAGATTGACGGAATTTGGTAGTTTCATCTTCGGGCAAGTCAATTTCTATACGCTGAATTGGGATTAGGGCGAGGTCGTCTATTGAATGGTCGTCGAGGTTGAAATGATTAGAAACAAGCTTGTCTTTCTTTAATTTGATGTCTGACCTATGAGCATTAAAGCGAGTTCGTAAATTATTCTTAGTTTCTCCTACATATTGTTTGGGGCATTTCTTGCATGAAATTAAATATATTACATTCGAATGTTCACATGCTAGATGTTCCTGGATCGGGTACCTTTTATTCGTAGAGTTGCTTACAAAATAATGAGTTTCTGATATAAAGGGACATGTTTTGCATCTACTGGACAAACATGGAGTACTTCTTAAATCTGGAGGTACTTCGGCATAAAGTCTGTTTTTAAGCTGCTATCTGTGCTAAGGTGGAATTTTTTATGTTTCGTAAAAATCGTTTAGAGTACCCACGCTCTTTCAGTTTTGAGAAAACAATAGTACAGGCTTGGTTGAAATCAGAAGATCTTGTACAAATTCGATGAAATCGTAAAACTTGTGACTTAATTATACCAGAAAAGGTATGTTTTGGGTGAAAGGAGCTCTTGTGCAAGAGTTGATGAGTATCAGTTTCTTTGAAATACACTTTAATATCCAGTTTATTTGTTTCTGCTATGGAATCTCCCTTAAAGACTGTGGTATCGAGAAAGTCTATGCTTTTGTCACTCACGTTTGCGGTTAATTTGATAGAAGGGTGGTGGTTGTTGAGAATTTCAAAGAATTCCCAAAAGTGTTCGATAGAATATGTCCAAACCATAAAAATGTCATTCAAAAAGCGTCCGTAAAAAAGTGGGTCAAATGACAGAGGG
>NW_008707443.1:495407-630298 GCF_000327385.1 Lottia gigantea
ATGGAAGGTTCACTGTTTGGCTATTCATACTCGCAAATGATTTCAGTATTTCAGGATGGATGGCGGCCTGAGGGGGTGTCCACGTGGATTTAGGAATAAACATTGTTCTAGCACCACGTGGGGGGTGGTTTCGAAAAAAATATGTGCAGCTAAGATTTCGTTGAAATCGTTCAATGGATGGTCGGAGATAATTCAAGTTAGCTATCTTTGGTGTGGGAATAAATTTAAGTCCACGGTCTAAGATTGAATGCTGAAGGGGTGTGAGAATTTTACGGCTCAAGTTAACTACAGTTTGGCCTAGCGGTGGCCTCTCAGTATTTTTATCCCCAGTAATTAGTTTAAAGACTTACTCGATGCTTGAAGCTGGTGTATCCAAAACAAATAAATGCTGTTTGCTGTTTCTGGAGACCAATGGAGATTATCAACTGGTTCGAATTCTTCTTCGTAGGGTGGTAATATTGTTGCGCTGTTGATACTGGACTTCATCATCATGTTGTTGAGAGTGCTGAGGTTCTGTTGTGCTTTCTTCGAGATTTTATTTGAAATGGGTATACATGTGAAGAGGATCTTTGAGATTGGGAAGGTTTTGTTGGCTGTGGCGATTAATTTCTGGGCTTGGTTAAAGGAGGTCTTTGGTAGCTGATCACGGTTGTTGAGACCTACATGAAGAATAATGGTAGTAGGTTTGGGATCATGGTCGTATGATTCCAGGATTGACTGTATGTGATGGATTTGGGCACCGGGGTAAGAATGTATTTCAGTGTCTGAACTGGTTTTGGTAATTCGATTCAGGTTAGATGATCCAATAATTAAGGTAGATTTCTTAGAGCGGGTAGCTTCCATAATGATTTGTCCTTGGTTTGGTGATAATACGGTTTGGTAGCGGATATAATGGTCGTCGACGGTGTGATTGGTACTGGTTTGGTAGTTGTTAGAATTGTAACATTGGGAACGGACTGGGATCTGGTTCGAGGGGGGGGGGGGGGGAAGGTCTGGATACACGTCTCGACTTGGATGGAGACTGAGGGGTGGTTTGCTGGTCCAAAAACGCACAGAAGGAAGAAAGGTTGGCGGATCCTGGATCACGTGGTGAAGATTCAGATGGTGTGGAAGGGGAAGACGAGCCTGAAAGTGAAAAGAGAGGAGTGCCCTCTCTACGAGAGCGTTTACCTATGTCTGCTGGACTAGGAGTAGGTGAACTTCGGGCTCGTTTAGGGGTTTGGTTCGGCAGCGTCGTGGCTCTAGATGGTGCAGGTGTAGTGTCCATTTCAGTTGGTAGAGATATGGTTACTCTGGTTTTTGTTTCGTTGATTGTTTGGTACAACTTGGTGATTACAGCTTGAGTGAGACGTTTCCCATAGGAGCGACGGGCCCAGGACAGGGCATGAGAAACGATGCGGTCGACGGCAGGTGATGATAAAGACTTGGTACGAATGGTGGTCAGCTTCTCTTGAAGTGTGGTTTGGTAATGGTCGATCAGGACCTGCGTAACCTTAGAGAGCCATGTCCGATTGAGGGATCTAATATTCGCGTCAACAGCTGATGTTTTCATCGCTGGACGGATAAAACTATCCAACTCAGAGACTTTGCGTTTGAAGGTAAACGCTGGTTGGCCTTGTTGTTGAAGGGTAAGGATTGCCAAATAATGGAGGCACTGCAAAACTTGGAAGAACACCTTCACAAAGGGTTCTTCCTCCTTATGAGTGGGGACTAGTTGGCGTCGGTGGGCTGGTAGTCGTTTCTGTTGTTAGTCAGGTCGATGGTTACCTCTTGATTGGTAGGTGTTGTGAGTAGGTCGGCGATGGGGTGGGATATAGCTAGGTGGGTTGGTTGGTGGTCGGCGATTGGTAGGTGGTAGAGGTCGATGGAAGACAGGGCCGTTGTAGGGTACGTGATATTGGTTTGGTTGACGATTAGTGTTTCTATGTCTGGCTTCTTGCCAGTGGTTGTTGTAGTGGGGGAGCATAATGAAAATAACTTGAGGTTAGAAAGGGAATATACAGCGGATGTAACAGGATGAAACTGTATATGCTAGCGTGAAGTGTGGGGATCAAATTATGCAAAATGTTAAGGTTGGGGTTAAGCCTAGTTTTGATAAAATCAATTAGGGTTAGCTCAGGAAAGGCTTAAAGCTTGTTCCAAGCTATGGTTTCCGCACATGAAATGAAAGAGCACTTCGTTACGCATCTGCTCAACACAAAATGGTCCGGAAAAAAGAACCTCACTCTAAAGGGGTTAAAGTGGACGATTTGGTTTCAGCTAGGGTTAGGCCATTCTAGACTTCACAGACCTCTTTCGTATGCCTTACATGATAGAAAAGACAGTGTTTGCCTTAGCACAAAAATAATTTTTCAAAAAGCTTAGACAGGGAGTCGAAGCAGGGAACTCAAAGTTGCCTGGCAAGTGCGCAAACCACTGGACCACCAAGACTTAGAGAGGGTTAACCCTAGGGTGAAGGTTGATGTTTAAGTGACAAAACCCCAACTTTGAGGGTTTGTAACTCTTAAAGCGCATCCAATAGACAACCTTGGTCTATTGTGACATAAAGGTCTAGTAGGCCTAACTACCCTGTAAAGCACAGCTCTGTGCCAACGACTGCCAACGGTATCCTTTTTTAAACTTCTACCCCGCTTAATGGTCAGACATCGGCGGCCTTCTGAAGTCATTTTGATCAAGAAAGATTTCAGAAAATTCGTCTCTACATATTTGAACTTTGGGGGTCCCAGGGAATTCAAATATTCGATTCAAAGTTCTTTCGAACGTTTTGGTGAAAAGCTTCAGACGAAAAATCTTTCCTAATAAGGCATTTAAGTGAAAAACACCCCAACATTGGGGGGTTGTAACTCTAAAAGCGCATCAAATAGACAAAGTCGTAAAGCATGACTGTATAGCACAATATAGAAAAAAATCTAACAAGTGTGTGGTTAGAGGACAAAATGCTGATATGTTATACAAACACAATATTGAAATTATCATGTGATGAGTTGACTGCCTTAGCCAGACTTAAATGAACAGGTGCGGCATTTTGGGGGGTGATTTTAAGCCTTGAATATATGTATATGATCTTCAGAAATACTAGAAATGTGCGAAAATCTCATAATTCCTTTCTTACTTAAAACTAAGAATTTTACTCACTATTTCTACGTAATATGTCTTTTCTAAATGTCACAGAGTATCTTAACATTCAAACGCGGAAAGGCTCAAATTTCGATTGTGAGCTGTGAAACACTATTATTGAAACTAAAGTATGATTGGTCCATAAAATTGGCACCTCTGTCGTCCCTTTAAATTTCACAGAATATTATGTAAGGTTCCTGATCAATTTTCTTTAATACCTTAAAGATTTGTGCTGAGAATTGTTTGCTCAATGTTTTAGATAGAGCGTAATTTCAGGAAATAAGTTTATTGCAAGTCGAAAATATTTTCGCGATAAAAACCCTTCCGTTCGTTTTGTTCCAAACGGATATATACATATTATTATTACATGCTACACTTCAAAGTTATGTGTTAGGAAACCGATAGCGTATTTCAAATTTAATGACAGAAAAAATGCAACAATAGACGAATATCTTATTGTTCCTATGCTTTTTTAAATTTATAAATGCATATCAAAACAAAGATTTAAAACAAGATACATAACAATATTCAGTACACCAGTCCTTCGCTAATACGAAAACTTTTTATAAAAATTTCAAAAGAAGACATCTCCAATTTTCAGGAAGACCCTTTTGTTAACTGATCGCTACTCATTTACCTACGATTTTGAGAATTTCTGTGTCCAGGAACTGTTGAACAACCAGGTCACCATAACTATCAAAATCCGTCTGAAGCAGCGACGGAAAGATCATGTTTGATTTGGGCGTTTTGAACGTCGGAAGCATATATTTCATGTAACATGAAACAGGAGCCAATTAAAATGTAATTGGCAACATTTCCTGGTCTCATTGTATGCGCAAACATTTTTTCATGTAACGTCTTCATTTGTTCAGGGGCCGAGGAGTTGCAACAGTGAAAAATTTGAAACTGGAAAAAATCTGTCCTGACGAATAAAGAGTTATTTTAGTAGACTATTCGAACAAATGGATTACATTTCTTTTGCAATAAGTCTAACGTGTTCCATATATTAAATTTTAGGTCGCTTGATTGCAGATAAGTCTACTTAAATCGTTTGCAAGAAAGGTATAGCGTTAACAGTTTAAAAAATTAGAAGTAGTAAACTCTTGACTTTATCCCGCAAGATGGTTTTACAATCAGATGTCCCAACTTGTATGTAGTTACTATTAAGACGTATTTTGTCGTCTGTCACGATCGACCTTCTACAACTTTTTCCAGAAATCTCGTTGAAAGCTTTATGTCGAATGAAAGACGGACCAATCCTTAATTCAAAATCCAAAATTTTAATATGTGATGACCATGAAAATTGTGAGCTACTAAAAATGAAAGTAGACTACTACCTGTTATACTCATTGAGGCTAGAGTTTGGTAGTTCACAAAACGACTATTTTTAGAATTATCCTTCCGTCTTTAAGTCTCATCATCTCACCAAATCTTAAAGATAATGCAATTTCAGACATCAAATTCCAAATCTAGATCAAAAATTACTCAAAAATAGGCATGCAAAAACCCCAAAAGGGAGAGAGAAAGAAGATTTATAGAAATAGTCTAGACTACATTCGTATACAATCATTTACATAAAATGTTTAAGTGGAGTGAGTCCGTATTTTGATGAACTATCTTAGTTATTGCCCTTGAATAAGTAAAAAAAAGTAAAAATAGTTTGATTTTCATTTTTAATTAAACATTTTGGGGTTTTTCCGCCTGGCTTGCCAAAATACAATTTCATTTAAGTAAATCGTATCGACACAGATCGAAGTGTGCATTTATACACGCGAAACTCCTACAACGATTTACCCACAATACACGATTTGTCAAAGCGCGTAACCAAATAGGCCATTTGCCAAAGTGCGTACCCAAATCGACCAAATCATTGGCTAACAGCGCTTTGTTACAATTTGTTTGAGATTCAAAATAGTGGGCAACATTGATAATAAGTAAAAACATTTCGAGAACTCATTCTAAGATTACAGGA
Source organism: Lottia gigantea (assembly GCF_000327385.1). Classification (NCBI taxonomy): domain Eukaryota; kingdom Metazoa; phylum Mollusca; class Gastropoda; family Lottiidae; genus Lottia; species Lottia gigantea. The sequence continues at coordinate 500,497 of NW_008707443.1, forward strand.
AGAAAGACAAAAATATTATTTTTATAAACTTTTGAAATTTTCTTACAACAAATAGAAGACCTGAAGAATAATATTATGACATTAAAAGTCAATACGTACACTTGTCATCCCAAAACATCAGAATTATTTCAAAGCATGTAAGAAACTTGATGAAAACAATGAAAAAATCGCAAAGGACACTTAATAAGTAATGGCGATACAGTGTATTATTAAAGTCAGGATCTACGAAATCCAAGCAGAATTCGTTAAGATGGTTTACTCTTGGCTCAAATTCAGTAGTATAATTTACTTTATCAACCCTTATGTTTTGTTTATATGTGTCATATAACATATTCGTGGTTTATTAATACTGTCCCGTAGAGGATAATTGTTGACACTTTATCATATACACCATATTACGATGTCGTTGAAATTGGGTGAAGCGAAAGGTAAGACCATTCATTTTGATAATTATTCATGATGCCTCCAGCCTGCAATTATACCAGCAACTTAGTGTATCTAAAAGAACATTTTAGTCAAGTTTTTGAAGATGAATTTAAATATTAAGATGGATCGACCTTTATGCGAACGATAATGAGGCTTGTGAGATGGTTTCAGCACAAACGTATGGAGAGTCTGAAATTTCGTCATGTTTGTGACTTTTTTTTGCAACTTTTCGAGTTTAAGAAAACCCTCTTCTCCATTGAATACAGTTTATAGGGAGGGAATTTTTATCCAGTTGACGCAATTTGTTTGTCTTTTACCACAAGGCGACCGTTCTTGTTAATTCTTCTTTCCAAAGAATTTATATTAAGCTGACTACACAACTTCAAGGAGCAAGTTTGTACATGTAGGCCTACTTGTTCGTTTTTGAACGTAGAGCAAAATACTCCTCGAGTGTTTACAATATGTAGGCATAAATTTGTCATTGTCAATTCATCGAATCAAAACCCAGAGGAGATTATTATGAACTGTTTTGGAGCATATATAAATGGAGTCTACATGTTATTATTTAGTGATATTTTTCAAACTACACCTGAAACCTATTCGTGTTTATCGTCGTTTAAACCACGCCTCTTATCCATAAATTATTGGGAATGTGGTTTACTTGAACAGCTTCGTATGAGGTGGTAAGTCATAACGACATTGCGGACCATGACCCTTTTAGGTTGACCATTGTTGACTTCTTTAATCAAAACTTGACCCACTTTGAATCCTTAAGTATTTACATAACAAATATTGTCATATTCCTGTATGCCTCCCCGTATCAAGACGTCCACATTTTCATTTTCAATTTATGGCATTCACCTCGCTTTGAAACCTTTTATTGGATCTGGTAGTTACCATTCTAATACGGCATTATTGTGTTGATGACCCCAGAGCTATAAAGGCCGCGTGAAACACTTAATAATCCAGACGAGCGTTTGTATGGGATACGCGCCTCTGCTCTACTAGCGTTATTTTCTGACTTACATAAGTATTTGATGCCATTTTGAAATTTGCTACCAGAGGACGACCTCTGGCATTTCAAGCTCACGTGGAATTCATCCTATGCAGCATCTTTCACGTAAGACCTTTATGCATCATGCTGTAAAATCCTGTAGTGGGTGTAGGCCTTTAGGTTTGATACAGTTCTGCTAACTGTGTGTCTATAATAGAGAAAATATAGTTGGTAGTGAGGGCGGTGTAAGTTTTTAGAAAGCCTTCTTCTTCCATATAGATATCATGGGCGCCGTTATATCGACATTATAACATTGATAATATATGCATGGAGGAATGTTTTTGTACTTGGAGCCCTTGTAGCTGTATCGCCAATCCCCAGAAGATTATACAAAGTACTCTTTAAACCGAATTGTATTCACTCACGTTGCGAACTTTATATGTATTTAAAAATCTGCATTATGTGATATACATTGTGCATTATGTACTACTGGTAGAAACGTTTACAATTTTGTAATCCAAAAAATCGTCTGCTTCTTTAACTGATTGACTATTTGAAATGATGGTAAATGCAAAACGACTGTGTTTGATACATATTTTATATAATTCATATAACTTATATAAGCATAAAATCTATCATAAAACTTTTCTACATTAAGGTTATTAATTGTTATTATAAGATAATATTCGTGTTGGTCCATACTATTAAGTAAAGAGAAGTCACTATAATATCATTGACCTTTTTCATCGTACCTGCTACCTGATAATGATATCTTAAATTATAAAATTCAAAACACAGTTCATGTTGAGAACACTCTCCTTAAATTTGGCTAGCGTAACGTAAGGTTGTGGTGTTTTCGACTGATCATCTGTTACAAACGCCTGTGAAAACTATTGATTATTTTATTGTACTAAACGGACAGGACTGATAATTCACAAGTAGCTTCTACTTCCACAATAAGTACATGTGCTAATAATTTCATGGTTGAACATAATTAAAGGGACAGGTTTACCATTTTCGGGGGTTGATCTGGGCCTTGATTATATGTACTTAGACTACAAATGTGCGAAATTGGCATAATTCTTAACCATTTTTACTTTTAAACGCAGATAATTCTGGATAGTTCTGAAAATTTTGACAATGAGCTGCGACCAATACTACTGATTAGCTTTGCTGAAAAAAATCCGTTTCTATGTCAAATGGATGGCGAAACTCTCCCTTTAAAAGCCGTCTATTAAAAGATTACAGTCGTCTATATACAAGTTTTTCCTATTGCTACATTTATGCGCAACTAGCCCCAGTGGCGGTTCTAGGTAACATCAGGTGAGGGGGCCTAGCAGGGACAGGAAAATTTTTCTTGGGAGCCACAGACCATTCTTTCACTATGTAAAATAATAAAAAAATCAAAGTTGGGAGGGGGGTGGGGGCAAAGCCTAGCCAGAATCTTTTCTGGTGGGACCTCCAACCCCTGGCCACGCGTAGTAACGCCACTGACCAATACATACTTGTCATCCCGAAACAAAATCCCGGATAAAGATAATATAATATACTAATTTCCTACAATATACTACTCAATTGATGTTCTCAGAGGTCAAATTTAGTGATAATTCCAATTGCAACCTAAATTTGTAGAGCTTCTGTTTGGGCTTTGACAGATCGTACGTTAGGTTTCCCTACTAAATGACTATGTACATAATATGTGACGGATCCCCTTACTGAACAATACACATAATACTTTTGTAAAATCTATTATAAGCATTCGAAACTATAGTCTTTGTCATAAAATCAATTCAATGCTTTTACCAAACATTTAATATCTAATTAACTTTTATAGGCATAGATGTCGTCAGAATCTATTGATCCAAACTTTCAATATTCTGCTCCAGTACACCAACTGCAATCGATATAATATGGGTCGGATAAGATATGTAACATAATATTTAATCAATAACGGTGGCCCCTATCGCGTTTACAAAGTCAAATACATAATAATATGTTGTGCACATAAAGCTTAAAGAGTAATATCACAGCCCACTTAAAACTTGTAAAAAGGCGTATAAATAAAATAACTAGAAGCCTTCAAACTGAAATAAGCAGTTTTTTGTGACTGTACATTCAGGACATAAATTGACACTGCAAAAATGATGAACAATTTATCAACATATTCATATCAAGCCTAGAATAGAACAATAAGATGGTAGACATCTTCGAGCACACAATATTGTCGATATGTAGATATTGATGTTTTACTTACTCTTGTTGTATTACAGGTAACAGTTACGATGGAATGGAGGTATTATCAAGAAAACCACCCCCTGATAAAGACAAAGATACACCGAGTACTATATTGGAAGTGGAGAAAATAGCCTTAAAGAGAAATCTGGGTCTTGTTGGTGCTGTTTCTATGATTGTTGGAACAATTATTGGCAAGTACACGTTCTCCAAGGACTAGGTTAACGTATGGGTTAAACTTTTATGAAAACAAATACTGAAATGGTTTCGACTTTTAAAAAGGTTCTCCGGATGACGCCTAACGTTAATAAATGTACTACCCTTTTATCAACGCCAAACCTTTTACTCTTTTAATTTAGCTTACATCGTGTTGTAGGGTCAGGTATATTTGTATCACCAAAAGGAGTTTTAAAGTCTACGGGTTCAGTTGGTCTCAGTTTAATAGTTTGGGTTGGAGCTGGTGTAATTGGAACCTTGGGTAGGTAATTTTCTTTTGCTTTTTGATTTCTCATGCTATAATGGATATCATGGATATAAGCGTTTTGGGGGCAAACATTTCACATGAGCCTACATGAACCCAAAGAGTTTGATTTTCTAAAAGTTTCATGCATTGTGTATTTGCCAGGAGAGCAGTAACCCTTTGTTGTCAACTACTAATTTTCAACTATTGGGAACACAATGTATTAACCTTGAACCTCCTAACTAAATTTAGATTTTGATCGCAATGTATATACAATAAAATCTTTACGACCTTTCCTTCCTAATATAATATTAGCTGTAACTTGTTCAAGGGCTATAAACCCGAGATTTTATTCTAAACTAAGAGTTTTGTTTTGTTCAATTCCATAGGTGGATTATCGTATGCCGAATTGGGGACACTATTGCCTAAATCTGGTGGTGAATATGTTTACTTGAAAGAAGGACTGGGGGACATACCCGCGTTTTTGTTTTCCTGGACATCTGTAATAGTAACAAGAACATCGTCTTTAGCGATAATAGCCTTGACGTTTGCAGCCTACACAGATTCATTCTTTGAATTGTGTGGAGGTCCTCAGATACCAGTAAAACTTATCGCCGTCATTGTTCTTAGTAAGTATTCAACATAATAATTAAATACATAATAAGCCCTTTTAAATGGTCCTGTCAACCATTCAGCTGCTTCTGCTGGACACAACCATAAAAAGCCATCTTAGCCAAAAAGCGTGGCAAGTGAATCAGATAAGTGTTTCTTGAAGCACCATGACGGCTCGTGAAACCAGTAATCATTTATTAGGGCGGCCAAGAGACCAACATGACAAATCTATTCTGACTTGGCTACCTATGGCGAATACTAAGGTCTAACATGGATACCAAAAGCCTATCTGCTCATCAAGGATATATTATTACCACCACCATGTGTTCCAAGAGTATCTTATGCCTATCAAGGGTGTACCTAGAGTATCATGATTTCTAAATGTTTATAAATTTACTTGCAGTTTTAGTTGGCATTGTTAATAGTTGGAGTACCAAACTAGCCTCGCAAGTTCAAATTTTTTTCACCTTTGCTAAAGTTATATCCCTTGTTATTATCATTATTGGTGGGTTTGTGAAACTCGGGGAAGGTGAGTCTATGTAAAATATTGGAACTCGAACTCGACTTCTCGAATCTAAACAAAAATCTATGTTGTACATGTGTATAATGCATCAGCCAGGACCAGTTTGGTTAAACCAGCATGATACCAATTGCAGAATGGCGACTGGTCGTCTGCCAGGAACTCCCACTGTGTTTGACCCCTATGCCGAAGTCAGCCAAAAACAAAAAAGCTGAATAAATATAGAAAGGTACCACCTAAAGTATATCAGGGTAATTCATACATCACACTAGGCGTAAAACGGTTCATGCTTTCTGCATTGGACAAAAACAGACATCCTAAAAAAACTACGCCCTAAGCTATCTGTTAGATTTAATGAGTAAATATACGATTTGTTATCCTTCATTTATGAACAGTTATATACTAATCCACAGTAAACAATCACTGGCGTATATTTGTCCCAATAGATTCGTTATAAACTCTTGAAATCGAAGCAATCCTCAAAATGTTTTTATTTAAAAGTCTTATGGTCAACATCACGAGATTATTGATGTGTATCCAAAAAAGCCATCTTTACTTGGCAGCGTAAAAGCTATTGATAAATATAGCCTATATAAATCCTTTGTCCCATTTAAAAATATTTTACACACTTGAATATTATAGTACAAGTTATTTCCCTTGAGTTGAACATTTATAAGGGGATTTTATTTTACAATCTTTGCTTGTCACCCTCGACTTTGATTAATGGTTTCAATTTATGCTTTGAATTAATAATTCTTTCCCTATATTTGCGACTCTATATTGTAGGCAAAACCTCTGTATTAGAAACAGGTTTCAAGGGAACAACCCAATCACCATTTATCGTTGCTCTGGCATTTTACAATGCTTTGTGGGCTTATGATGGCTGGTGAGTTGATCATCAGATAACATATTATTTATACTGCTAAGTGCTTTTATAGGTTAATATTGTATAAACATGCTCAGAACACATCCACCTTTTTAAAAGAATAACATTGTGTATCATAGGTCTGGATATATATGAGACAGCTGAATAAAGCTTTATCAAAAAGTCTAATAACGTATACTATTTTATAGGAACAATCTGAATATAGTTACAGAGGAGTTACAAAATCCTAACAGGTAAGTAAATACCCTGGTTGAGAAAGTTTTTCAACGTGGTCTCACTTTGCAATTGAAAGAAGGTTACAATGCAACACAATACGCATATTTAAATAGCGCCCCATCTAAAATAAAATACCTGTAATTTAAACAGAAAAAATATATATTTACAAAAGTGAGAAAATGTGCATTTTTGTGAATATCTATAACTAAAAGATAATAAATTCAAAAGGATCAAAAATAAAAATATAGTAGGACAGTCAAACGGACAAAAGGTCCATAAGCATTAATAAAACCAGTTGCACAGATTAAACACCAAACGATATGTCTTCTGTTGTTGTGCTTTACAGACATAAAGTGACATTGTAGATCTCATTGCAGAATCATTCCACAATGTGGCTGCAACCATGTCAAAGTGGTGGTCCCCATACGTCTTTGTTCTGGTATTGGGTACTATCAAACGTCGAGTACAGGGAGGGCGTATAAAGTAGAGCCTTGTAGGCATATAATAGGATTGTATACTTGATCTGGTATTCTACACGAATCAAAATCGGCATGGTACGACTTTTTCGTCCGTATGATAAATCGAGCGGCAGTATTCGGCACACGTTGGAGTTTGTTGAAAATATAAAAATGAGGCTGAGAAACTGAAATAGAAAAAAGTCTAGTCCTTAGGATGGGACAGAGCCCTATATTCTACAGGCTGACCTTGTTTAGGTCCCTCGATAGTTGGTAAAGAATTATCTCTGTTTATTATTGTTATTTGAATGGCCCATGTGCTCGTTTACATTATTTATGCTCTTTTCTAGAAATCTGCCATTAGCCAATGTACTCAGTATGGTGATAGTTATAGTTATTTATCTTTTGACCAATGTCTCATATTTAACTGTGATGAGTGTTCAACAGTTACTAGCATCGCCTGCTGTTGCCGTGGTATGTATAAAGCGTGATAAAACTTTTCTTAAAGCAAACTATTTGATTGATTGGTGTTTCTAATTATCATGTATTCTTAATCATATCATGTTCTTATTGCATATTATGATTAACAATTTTAACCGATCATAAATGTACATGTATGTGCAGTATGGATAAACAACAAAAATACTTTTTTACCTTTCTTGGTTGGTCACTCATTGAAATTCTGCTGGTAATTCTATTCTTATTTAGCTCATTATGAATTAATTATGGACATGACAGACAAACTGGTATTTCTCAAAGTCATTAGAACACCTCTACTTTCTATTTATATTAGTAATAGCATTTTCCTTTTCATAAATGAAAATAAGGGAACCCATCTTTAAGACATTGTCATCGGTACATCAGTGAATGTCAAGCCCGTGCCCCAAAATTCTACTGAAAGGTGTGCATGATTTTCAGAATTAATAATTTGATTTGCAACTACACCAAGATAGTGATTGGATTGTGTGGATGGGGTCGTCCTTTTTTCATTTAAAAAAACGATTGTATTTTTAGACATGGGGTGATAAAGTATTGGGCGCTGCTAGTATTTTGATGCCCTTGTCTGTAATGGTCTCAACGTTTGGTGGTGCTAACGGATCGGCTTATACTGGTGGAAGGTAAAGAAAAACTAAAGAGTTGAAATTTGTATAGTACAAATTGGGTGCCTTGTTATTTGCTTTTACATTTTTAAATTGATGTTATTAATCGATGTTCGGTGTGTGGTAGATGCGTCCTCCATTATCAATTCTATTTTTACATTGTCCCTATATCTTTAATCTCTCCAAGAACTGAAATGCAAGAGGTCTATATCCATACTTGTTCCTTAAAGGTTTACATTCCGAGTCATTGACAGTATACTCTATATAATCTTGAATTTTTTTACCCTCTCGAGAAGCCGTTCTTTAAACCACTAAAGAGGCAACATACAATGTTTTTTTTAATTAAAAATATTTCAGGGTAGTATTTGCTGCAGCGCGTGATGGATTCTTGCCTGAAATTTTGTCTTATGTTCATTGTAAAAACTTCACTCCATTGCCGTCTATGTTATGTACAGTAAGTATAATTATTAACATTACAACAATTAATTAATTCAATGAGAATCATTGATAAATTTTGTACTAATAATGATAATGGATGAGTATTGTTTAAATGTAGATAATGATATTATTCTAATAATACATGGTTACAACACATTATTGTTTATATCTGGATATTTATATCATTAATAATGACAAAAACCAGCTGATAACCTAGTATTGTTTTAGATCTGTATATCATTACTGATAATAAAACCAGGTGATAACCTAGTATAGTTTTAGATGTGTATATCATTACTGATAATAAAACCAGGTGATAACCTAGTATTGTTTTTTAGATGTTTATATCATTACTGATGATAATACCATGTGATAATCTAGTATTATTTTTAGATGTTTACATCATTACTAATGATAATGCCAGATGATATCTTAGTATTGTTTATATTTAGATATTTTTATTATTACTGGTGGTAATACTAGTGATAGCCTAGTATTGTTTATTTTGAGATATTTACATCATTACTGATGATAATATTACATTATAACTTAGTACTCTTTATATTTAGATATTCATATCATTACTGATGATAATATTACATCATAACTTAGTACTCTTTATATTTAGATATTTATATCACTACTGATGATAATACCAGGTGATATTGGAGGTTTAATAGATCTGTTCAGTTTTACTGCCTGGTGTTTCTATGGTATGACATTTTTAAGTCTCATTATATTGAGATTCAAAATGAAAAACAAAGAGAGACCTTACAAGGTACGACTCTCTATTTACATTATACAACACTGAATAATCCAAGGTAGCCATTTCTCAAATAAGCGACTACCTTATTTGGTTCTCACATTTTGTGTTTGTTTGGTACAACTGTGGTCCTGCTTTTTATACATCCACATACGTCGGTCCGTCCGTCCACAATTGCTCGTAAACACTAGAAGGCACAATTCTTGACTGAATGTGACGAAACTTGGTATGATTGTTTGTAATCACCTAAGGATGATCCCTATTGAAAATCAGATAAATCTCAAATATCATATTTAGTATGAGTTATTGCCCTTGTTCTTGAAATGCTCGTTAAAACTCTGGAAGGTGCAATTCTTGACAGATTTTGATGAAACTTGGTGTAAGTGTTTGCTTTCACCCAAGGATAAAACCCTTACGAAAATTAGAAGAAGAATCGAAAAATATTTTGAGTTATTACCCTTGTTCGTAAAAACGTGTTCAAGTTTTAGCCTGTAAACATTCTAGAAGACCCCATTCTTGGCACATTTTGACGAAACTTAGTAGTATTATACAGTATCGCCCCAAAAAGTTCAAAAGAAGTGTAAGACTGAAGGATGAATATATAAATATCTTGGTAATTGTTTCTGTACTGCAAAATATTTTCAATTAAAGTCAGCTGCCATTGCGCGTATAATACCTTGCAAACTGTCTTTTTCTCATTTTCTTGTGTTTTCTGCTATATCTATTTCTAAAAGCAAACTAATATGTTATACATAAATGGAAATGATTATAAATTGATTATGGAAAAATTGGGCACGAGTTTTTATCAACCCAATGTGTTTGTATCATTGTGTTTTGAACAGAGGAAAATTCATGTATTTAAATGGTTCTTTTTTTTATTTTAAATTCCCTTTGTCTTGTAGGTTCCCATTGTTATACCAATAGTTTTAGTATTGATCTCAATCTACCTTGTTATTGCACCGATAGTTTATGAACCTAAAATAGAATTCCTGTATGCGTTCTTATTCGTTATGGCTGGTCTAATATTCTACTTTCCTTTTGTTTATTGGAATATTAAATTGAAAGGAATAGGTAACTAAAAATCTTTAACAAAAATCAATTGGTGTTCAAAAGGAAAGAATTGAATGATACATCATTTAATTAATTCATTATAAATTTGTCTTTGACAAATTAATATTTAAATAGAATATGCTTGAAATCGATCATCTTGCTTAATGAAATAAATTCTCTGATCCAACAAGCTGATGTCTACGTCACATAATTTGATGGAAAATAAATACATTTAACCCATACTGATGAAAATATGAAAATGATTCTAGAGACGTTGGCATTTTTAATTGTCATCTTATAGTTTCGACATAACGTAAATTACTATAAGTCTAATGTCATGTGTGTGTGTGTGTGTGAGTCAAAGGGCTAAGATGCTGAAGACTGATACTAAATTTGATAATTAATTTAGATAATTTCCATGTTCTTTTATATTTTCAGATTCAATTACCATGTATTTACAGTTAATATTGGAGGTTGTACCATCTAATTTCCCATCCGAATAACGGCGATGACCATTCTGTAGAATTAATATCACTATACCATAATTATTATTTTAAACTGTAATTCACGAACTATGTATATGATGTGTTTCCTATTTTATATTCCAACTTGCTATATTATCTACATACAGTCACTTTAAATTTCTTGGTTTTCATAATCCCAAAAGTGTTTTTAAAAATTGTACATTCGTGCCAAGATATAGTAGGTGACCGTTGAAACCTCGTATAACGTAATATGAAGAGAAATTCCTTTTCGACAAAAACACACAAAACTGTTTGAACACACATAATATTGTTTAAATTTGAATTATCTGTTTCCATTCTTTGACAATTTAAACCTCGTATAATAATTCCAGAACTCTAACCTATTCAATCGTATAACATTGCAGTATTCGAGGTTTTTCTGTTTTTTTGGGGGGGTTTATTGTTGCAGAAAGATTGAAACCTCGTATATAATATTTTTTAAAGTTTTAAATCTGTCTGTTAATATACGTGTTATTTAATTAGTGAATTTGGGTTATTTACAATGTTTTGATCAAAAGATCCGCGCTTTTATGAGCTTTCGAACAATACAAATAAGTGAAAATGACCGAATATGGCATATACGACGTTTCAAGCGGTCACCCACCACGATATCTAATTGATACAGCATGATATTATCACTGGAATATTTTGCAGTGCGGTGCTTTTCGCCTCTTGACTACTTCGTTATAGACTAAAATTTGTTACAACTCCCTGGTACTGTACGTAAGTGTATGGATCAAGATTTTGGTCCGTTACAATAGGAGCAAAGTTATGGTCCATGTCGAACTTGTACTAATGCCTAGTTCACACCAACGGCGAATGCCGCGCTTTAAATCGGCGAGCAAAGCGCCATCATTTTTTGTTTACTTTTCAAAAATTATCACGATCTCCTAAGTAATGTTACGCTCTGATACGAATTATTTCCCGATTTGATCAGGCCTTGTTACGCTTTAAATCACGCTTTGATAAGCTTTATTAAGCTTTGATGCGGTTATGACGCTTAAAATTACGCTCTGATACGATTATCAAGCTCTGTTGTGCATTGTTAAGCTCGAAATGGCCGATTTCATGCCGCTTTTGATCAAGTGGTGACAGACCGTGAAGACTGGGGTCCCCGCTTTGAATAAAGCTCTGTTAAGCTTTCCTACGCTTTGAGTCAAGCTTTGCTGAACTTTGTTACGCTTTGTTAAGCTTTGATACGTTCTCGGCGCTTTAATCAATTCGTGACAGAGCGCCCAAAATTTTTAAACAGTTTAAAACAGCTGTTACTCATTGCTCCTGCAAAGGAATTTTTCATGTAAATTTCAGATGGAGTCAGGCCGACCAAAACGATTTTTGTTATGTATCAATCTTCAAACGTGTTTCAATATTTTTCATTTATCGACGTTTTTCATCCAAGGTTGCCACAGACGTAGGTCCCCTTTTGTTCTTTTTTTATTACCTTTTGTGTACTGATCTATTTTTTTTTTTGATACTGTCATTCAATTTAGTAAATGTCGAGTAAGGTCAAATAAATAGATTGTCTTATTTCTTTAAGAAAGCCACGGTGTGTTAATATTATTTCACTTGATTTTATCTATAGATATGTCTTTTTTGCATTGTTAATGTCAAACTTAACAAGTCCTCTAAGCGGTGATCCTTTACAAAACGCATGTAAAAACAATCCGAGATAACAATTTGAACGTCCGTTTAATAATGTTTCCTCCAATATATGTATCCCATAATAAATAGTATTCCGGAATCATCAATGCTTTCATATTTTCTGTAGACGTCGTTAGCGAGCTAAATAGTACACACAATCGTAGACAATTCTATTCATTGCCATGGGTACTTCATTTTTTAAAATTGTTTAAATTCAACGAGAAGACTGCTTTTATTTAAGATGATATTTTATACGTGGTATATAACAGATCGTAAGATATCTTGATAGAGCTTATTACAGTCAGAATGAGAGAATTGAATTTTTCAATTTTTGTTCTCGTCTTGGGTAAGTAAACTAAGTCCTATCATAATATTTAACTGATCTTCCTGAAGAATGCAAGCTTCTATGTATTAGTCTCGTCTCGAAAGATTGGATTTTGAATTTGTTAAGAACTACAGTTTTGATAGAATTTTAAAGGGACAGATTCGCCACTTTTGGTGGTTGATTCGGGCCTTGGGGAAACACTAGAAATATACAAAATTCGCACTATTTCTTCAAAAATACTTCAAACTGGCAATTTCACTTTCTATTTCAATATGTCTTTTTTAAATATGAAAACAAGACGATTCATCATTTTAACTTTCAAATGCGGATAAATCTGGATACACATGGATTTGAAAAGGGTCAAACTTTGACATTGAGATGTTTTGTATTATTACTGATAAGCCTGGCTAAAACATTCTGATACTTTGGTACGATTGGTCAAACGAATGTCGAATCTGTCTCTAGAGCATGACCAATCTGAGTAATAATTTCGCAATTCACATTTTCTTTATGTATATTGGCTGCCTTTGATGCAATGCTTTTTCGAATATCAAATGTGGGGTGTCGAAACGACAGATGGTACAATTTTGAAAAATTGTCTTCGAAACATCACATGAGTTTCCAAGAACAATAGCTATAACTTATATTCGATGTGTTTCGAGTTTTCTTTAAATAAATGAAAAGATAGCTTGGCAAGGTAACATACCCACTGGCAGCTGTCAGAAATGATTAAACAGTCTTTAGTGACTACAGGGTTGCAAAATATAGCTAATAGAGTGAAACGTCAAGTCAGACACGATATTTCGGTGAAATATTATCCGATCATCGCGAAAATCGATAGGGATCATCTTCATAATGACATTGACATACAAAATAAAAATCAAAAGAATCTGTAAACAATTGTAGCCTGTAGAGTGAGCACGAGTTGCACAATATAGCTAATAGAGTAAAACGTCAGGTCAGACATGATATTTCGGTGAAAAATTATCCGATCATCATGAAAATCGATAGATCATCATGAAAATCAATAGGGATCATCTTCATAATGACATTGACACACAAAATAAAAATCAAAAGAATCTGTAAAAAATTGTAGCCTGTAGAGTGAGCACGAGTTGCACAATATAGCCAATAGAGAAAAACGTCAAGTCAGACACGATATTTCGGTGAAAAATTATCCGATCATCACGAAAATCAATAGGGATCGACTTCATAACAACATTGATATACAAAATAAAAATCAAAATAATCCATAAAGAACTGTAGCCTGTAGAGTGAGCACGAGCCAAATGTGAACGGACGGACGGACCGACGGACCGACGGGGTGATTACAATATACGCCCATCTTACGTGTGGGCGTATAAAAAGGGTACAGCTTTTTCTCAGATTTTCTTCGGAAAATCGACCAAAGCTAATTTCCACAAGATTCATTTTCATAAAAAAACTTCCTTTGCATACTTGAAGACTTTGTTCTGAAAATTTTGTCTGCAAAAACAACTCATCAAATGAAGAAATACCCTATCAATAATATTGTATTTATAAGAGGGTCGACCCACCAAATTCAGACCCACAGACCAAAGATGGGATAAATATGTCAAAATGACGTAGAATTGGCACAAGACAAAAGTTAATAGAAAAAAGGACTAAGGACAGTTAGTATGTGACAAAAAATGACCAAAGTTATTGTGCTATGTACACGCATTGTGATATAGTAATGCTACTAATGCTGTCGTTATTCTCGCGATGATTGAACAATACTTCTCCAATTAAGGCATACATTTTCTATAAAATTAAATGTTCAAGTACAATTTTACCGGAAAGCTTTTAGACAGGATGGATTTGTTAATCATTTATTGTAATTCATCTAAATTATTTTTTGTGTTTTTGTTTTATGTGCACTTTGCTTCTAGATGTCGCTGAAATCGTATATTGTAATGTTTCTATTACATTTTATATTGCAGTACAAACAATGACCCCATTGAAGGGATGTAAACTCTTCTGGCCTATGCTTAGCTATCATATTGATGATCGTCATGATAAGGATCTCATACAAGTACAGAACCCAAAAGACAATGATATCTTTGAAGTAAGCGATGAAAATGTTCTTTATTCTGAGGGATTAAATGCAAAGTTTCTCAAATTTACTGGAGAGAGAAGACGGTATGTTGAAACAGATGTTAAACCCGGCAAGGAATATGATAAAAAATTTGCCATTAGTATGATTTTTAAATCGTCTTTAAGTAATGGAACACTCTTCCACTACAAAGCAAATTCTAATTCGACAGAAATAAAAGAAGTAATAATTCTTCTGGAAAATGGAGTGATCAAATCATGGATAGTGTGCTCTTCCCCAATTAAATGTTCGACCGTGGAAAAAAATGAAAATCTTTCTGATTCATGGAGAAGTTATCTGGTTGAATATAAGTTTGATGGAAAGATTGAACTAGATGGAAATGCTCGTATTGGAGGTTCATTTGACAATCCTATTGGGGAATTTGTTGGTGTTTTTCAATGTGTATCTATGGTGCATGATGCACATAAAGAAGCAAAGGAACGGAATAAAAAATGCGACTATAAAGAGATTGAAGAAAAGTTATCTAAAGGAGGTAACTTCAGTACAGATCTTTTAAAACTCTGTTATAGGAATAATCCCAATGTTGCCATGGGCTCTTTTAGTTGGTAAAATCAAATATTTAGGACGTAAACTAGGGTCTTTTTCTATAAGGCAAAAATCATGTTGTCTTTAAAGTCAGTCAACGCAAAGTGTTCGGTAGACTTCAAAGGGTAACCACCTTTACCGTAGACTTTAAATAAACGAAGTATTGAGCGGATGTAATATTCATATTCTTATTTAATTGGTAAAATTTTTTTTGTCGGCACGAGACATATGCCTTGATGTAGTTACGGGCCAATTTTTCCGTATAAGTTTTATATTTGACTACTATTTATTAATCACTACTATGATAATTTTAATTATAATCTAAAGTAAGAACACGTGTATTAAAACGTTTGTCTTTAAGTAAAATTTAACATTTCACCATGTCTTAAATGAAATAGAAACAAATATTTTTTGGCCATTTCAGAAAAACACAGTAGACCTTTGACTGAAGTATCAGTGACATCAATTTGGCCACTCAACAACCGTTCATGTGGTTATGAAGCAACAAAAGTTGTTAAACCCGACAGCACCCCTGGTTCATGCAGTAGCTGGATTTCCCTATCAACTTCAATGGTTGGTTTGGAGGAGCCATCAGTGGCAACTTTAAAATCCACAGATTACATCAACACTACAATTAGTGATAATTGGTCGTTTGATCGATTTAGTATTGCAATCTTTGTTCAAGTATCAAAAGTAACTGGTAAGCCTGATAAACCAATTATATATGTTCGTTTTCCTTATGGAAATTTTGAAAGTCTAACAGTTAAAATTGATAAGAACAACAATATATTAGTACTTTTGTCAACTGGAGAGACAATTTCTCAAAATATTGGTGACATTGCAACTTGGCACTTCATTGCTGTCCAATATAATCATGACTGGGAGGAACTATCTCTAATTATTGATGATAGGTTTTATAAAACAGATTTTTCTATAAATAATTCAACTTCCTTAACCTCATCTGGTGTTAAACTAGACATTGGTGGTTTCGAAGGAAACATTACTTGTGTGACCATATTTAATACACCATTGAGTGAAAACACAGCATCTGATCTGTTAAAACAAGAATGTAATAAGAAAAGGAGCTTCACTGCACCTGGTATGTATTGATTTTGTAATTGATTTATAATTACTTGTGATGATTAAAGCGACCCATTAAGTGTTGGTTAAGATAATCACAGATCAGCGGGGTAGCGAGGATTTCGTTGACAGGGGGAGGGGTGGGTGCATCCTGGCGCCCTGACTTACCTTTGCAGATTTTCGAGGACCCTAGCTATGGTGGGGGGTCAGAGGACTCTGCCTTGAAAATTCTCTAATGTGGGAGGCCTGAGAATATATTCAAACACGATTTTCTAAGTGAAAGTCTGGCGCAAACAAAATTACTACTTAAATACGCCACTGACACAAATCTTCAGGTTTATATGTGTATCACCATTTTTGTTGAACAATTGACAACAGATATTCTTAATTTCATCGCAAAGGTGCGAGTGAACTGTTCCAAATTACCACTAATTTTTATATTTTCTATTCTTTAGCTGAAGATGCTCCGGAGCCTGTGGAATTGTGGCCACTCAGTAAAATGACTATGGGTTTCGAAATGATCTCGCAACAACAACTGTCCACTACTCCGAAAAAATTATGCTGGCGATTCAACCATAATGAACCTACAGATTTAATAGATTCTGAAGCTGTACAGTTTTATGGAGCTGATCAATTTTCTTTACAAATCGACTCAATCATTAGATCTGATATATTTGTTGTTGGTGTGTTTGTTGAGACCCATGAAACTTCAGGAACTATTCTGAAAATAAATGTTGGCTCTGAAAGTGTTGAATTATCTACAAAACTTGGTAATGTAAGTCTGAAAGTAAATAATGACACTTGTTTGGAGATTCCTTGGTCATATAACGATAAATGGACATCAGTCGTCTTAGAATTTAGTGCAAATGAACTAAAACTAAACGTTGAGGACACTGGTATACAACATAGTTGTAGTGTAAATACAATTACAAAACCAGCTGCACTGGCACTGGTGCTCGGTGGAATCCCAGACAGCTTCATAGGCGAAATGAGATGTCTGGAAATATTTAATTCAAGTATCATTGTAACAGGTTCAGCAAGATCAGTTTTGAAATTGGAATGTTCTAAAAGCAAAGATTTTACGCCAGGTATGTCAATGTTTTGTTACTGTAATGTTCCCGTCCTAACATACTCATTACGTCTATCATTATCAACAGTAGAATGAATTAGTCATATTTAGCAGGTTTCTTTAGAAAGGAGTTATCAAAAGCTACGTCACAATAATTTGATAACCCACTAATCTATATTTCAATGAAAATTTAGTACTATCCGTGAAGGTTGCTGGTATTCGGTTGTATGATTTAGTTTAAATGTCTAAGAAATATACCAAAGTTAGCCTTATACTGATCCATAGTTTGTATCTTGTGTTTATTCAGGTCTTGATCCAGTACCGTCTGTAACAGCGTTAAATGTATGGAGAATGGATAACGAAACAATATTAACAAATAAACAGATACATGGCATGGAATTGCTCAATTCCAACCAATCACTCTATTTTGATGGATCTAGTAGATTACATCTACTGATAAACGTGTCTATTCCGACTGATGAAATGAGTCTTGGATTCTTTTTTAGACCAATGGAATACAGCAAAGGGGTGATATTACAGGACACATCTTCAGATTTCCACATTTCAATTGATGATCACAAGTTGGTTATAAATACTAAATCATCTTGTGGTGCGGTCACCTTTACTGGTGTTACAGGTGGTGATTGGCATTGGTTGATGATTAATAGAATCATCAGTTGTAAATCTTTGATATTTGTTCTAGACGGCGAAGTGAAATATGCTCATTCTAGCTGTTTTGAGACATCAGGATTGATGGAAGTACGTCTCGGTGGTGAAGAAAGGTCCTTTAAAAATTTTAGAGGTGATCTAAGTTGTCTGGCCTTGTTTAATACTGCTGTAGACTGGGAAATTGGTAACGAGTCTATGATACAGTCGTGTAATATTAACCAACAGGATGGACGTAAGTATGGTGTATTTATTATAGTTTATAGATGTTGAAGTAAGTCATTTAATTGGTGACGAACACGACTATTTTTAAAAAAATAAAAAAACTAGAACCACTCGTGGTACTGAGTGGGACTTTGCTCTTGTTCCAATGACCTTTGACCATGTTAAGGGGAAGGTCATTTAAGGTCAACGTCACTAGATATGAGTCATCAAACTTTGAAAATACAAACATTATAAAACCGGAAGTTGACGATGAACATCAAATATGAAGGAATAAATCTTTAGCCAAGGTCAATGACCTTCGATCCTACAAAGGTCAAGGTCATCAATGGTAAAGGTCAAAAGTTGAAAATATGCAAAATTTAAACCCTGTTCCTTTTTTTGAACTACGAAGCGGAAACAACTGACCTTTTCACACAAAATGGCCAAAGGGGTGAGGTAATTGTGTGCAAGGTCTTGTTTTGAACAAATGTATGTTATACAAGTTATACCCCCGATAAAAATGTAAATAATAAGTAATTTAAGCTTAATGTGCCACGCCCACCTCAACTTTTTTGTCATACGTCAATTCATATTTAATATGTCTCGTTGTGTTCCAAATTCCAAGCTTTTACAGCAAATAGGTCATAAGAAATACATAGAACTAGCTCAAAGAAGCTAACATATTGTAAAAAAACACCGAAATTTCAAAAATTCAGAAATTTCGATTTTGCATTATATATCACTGGAAAGAGCACGATGAGCACATTCAGAATCCACAAAAATTTACCCTCAAAGTTAATTAGGTCACGAGTTAGAACTGTCCAAATTTGCGAATTCGGATGTTTTTGGACAGCTATAAAAGCGGAAGTAAACGTCAGAGGTCAAATATGAAAGCATAAACTAATAAACAAGGTCAATGACCTTTGACCCAATAAAGGTCAAGGTCATCAAAGGTCAAGTTCAAAAATGGAAAATTGTGAATTTCCAAAACCTGTTCCTTTTTTTGAAATATAAAGCTGAACTAACTGACCTTCTAAGACAAAGTGGCTCACAGGATGACTTAATTGTGAGCAAAGTTCCATTTTGAACAAATGTATTCTTTGGGAGTTATGCCTTTGGCCAAAAATGTCAATAATGAATAATTTAACCCGGATGTGCCACGCCCACGTCAATTTTTTTGAGTGACTTTATTAATAATTATAATGTCATATACATGCGTTATTTTCAAGCCTTTACATCTATTGGTTAATGAGATATACCATCATGAAGGTTAAAAACGTCAAAATCTAAAATTGAAAATTTTGAAAAACCTAAAACCCGTTCCTTTTTTTTGAACTAAAACGCTGAAACCGTGAGATTTTGATATAATTTAGTTAAAGTAATGAGGTAAGTCTGTGCAAAAGCATTTTTCAAAAAAATGCAATCTATGTATATTTTTTCCAGACAACAAAATGTAAACGAAATGAAAATCTAACCCGGATGTGCCACGCCCACGTCATTATTTTTTGAATGAGTACATAAGTACGGGGTATGAAAAATTATGTTCCAAGTTTGAAGCCTCTATACTAATTGGTTCATGAGATATGTCTATAATTAAGTCAAAAAACTCAAAAAATCAGTTAAAGGTTTCCAAAATTGCAAAATGTAAAAAAATTGAAATTTTGCATTACAATGCATTGTGATATATCGTTCGAAAGCTCGTAAAGCCCATTCAGAATCTGCAAAAAATAACTCTCTAGGTCAATTAGGTCACCTGTACGAGCAGTCCAAAGTTGCGATTTTTGCTGTTTTCGGACAGCTATAAAACCGGAAGTAGGTGTCGGAGGTCAAATATCAAAGTATCATCTGGTAGCCAAGGCCAGTAACCTTTGACCTACTAAAGGTCAAGGTCATCAAAGGTCAAGGTCACGAGAAATGAGACTTCAAAAATTTAAAAAATTCAACCGGAAATTGCAAAAAAACAAAATCGAAATTCAAAAATCGACTTCCAACAATCTTTTTTAATTTTTATGTTCTTTCATTTGACACCAAAATTTTGAAATTCGGTTCATCCAAATTGGCTGAATAAAAATCGAAGAGTTTCAGGGAAATCAAAATGGCGGCTGAAATACCATTCCAATTTTCGATCTTTTTTGCACACGTTTATGCCATATCTATGGCAACGGATCAGTACAAGTTTCGTTAAAAAATATCAATTACAGCGGAAGTGGGTCAACCGGAAGTTTGCACCCTTATTACGTGTAAACCGGAAGTGGCGCAAAACTTTTGACTGCAAAGTTTTGTTTACTACCCTATTCTCTATTTTTAATAAAAATTTCAGATAAATCAGACAAATAGTAAAAAAATAGAAAAAATGGTCAAAAATTGCAAAAGTTTAGATGCAAAAAGTGTGCAACGAATATTTGAAAATCAAATTTTTTTAACTCATACGTTATTGAGATTTCGCTACAGATTCTAAAAATGAAAATCCGAGCAAAATCAATCAAAAATTGCACCTTCCAGGCCCCCAAAACCAGTTTTTGCACATTTTGCAAGTGCACCACTTCCGGTTCTGCAAAAATGTTTCAATTTATATTCATTAAGTACCTAGAAAAAAAGTAACATATAGGGTTGTAAAACTGTTGCTACAGCTGTTGCAGTTTAGGCTGTGTGCCCTGTGTAAAAAACGAAAAAAAAATGGAAACATTTCGATACCAAACTGAAAAGCTCAAAAGAGTTTCTTGTTTTGACCATGTTAATTTTAGTTCAGATGTGTTCCTCTTTGTAATATGATGGCTTAGTTTTACTATAGATCTATGTTGGTGGTAGTTAACTGTCAGGTACTGTATGGGTATTTACTATTTTAAACACGCAAAGCCTGGGAAAGTCGGCAAAGTGTGCATGAGATGGTCGTTTTCGGAACATAAACCTATATCGTAATTTGGTTTTGAAATTACCATGTCTCCCAAAAACAACGGTAAAAACGAATTCTCAAACATACTCGAACATTGTTGTGTATTTCAGATTTTGTAATCGAAGGAGAGGAACTTTACCCCAACAGTAAATTTGACATGATTGCTACCGACTCCTTTCCCTCAGACCAGGATGGAATGATAAGTCAATTACATGTAAAGTCATCGTTAGATTGTTCTAAAACCTGTTCAGCAACCAGATCTTGTAGATCATATAGCTTAATTATTACTGAAACGTTCACAACATGTACCCTTTTCGATTTCATTACTCTAGGTGGTTTAAAAGTATCGGAAGGCTCAAAGTATTATGGAATTCTTTATTAATTGAACACTAGTTTATATAAGAGCTTTATACCAGACAAATAACATGGTTCTTAGCTTGTGTAAATTGTAGTTAAAATTTCAGATTTATATCTATTAGAGAAAATGTTACAGCACGCTATTTTAGATTTTTATTCACGTTATGTCAAAAGCAATAGATTATTTCATTTAAGACGATGTATCCGCTTTATTAATTTCTAAATTTTACTTATTTCACGACTGGTTCTGTATTTTGGTAGAAAAATTCTGGAAATTGGTGTTTTGTCTAAAACGTTATATACAGAAATTTGTTTATACTGTATGAACTTTCTCAGACGGATAAGTCGGTTGTTGGAAACAAAATGTAGATATTCGGGCTGGCCCAGCTTGACGTACAGAACAACTAGTAAATCGCTCATTGAGATGAAAACGTGTTTTAATTCTTACTATTCTACCTGAATGAACTAATGAACACCGTGTGCACAACGAAAGTAAATTTTGCAGGGCTAGCGGCTTTAACCAGTCTAATTATAATTAAACCAAACTTCCGCTTTGTATTAAAGTTTATTTTTAATTTAGCCACTTCAGTTAGTGACTATGGTAAAGTAAAGCGGAACTGAATGTTTAATTTTATTTTGACTAACCTACTCTGATTTCGATTTCAAACTTCGAAGGGATCTTTGCAAACAAAGTTAGAACCTAAATTGTTTCTAAAGTATTATATATAAATTTGTCAATCAATTAAAAATAACATAATAGCCACTCTCTTTTCTCTTTGAGATCTTTCAATCTCTTTTTATGTAAAAAATAATTCTGCTTTTCTCACCTCTTGCTTTCAGAAAAGCTTATGATATCAATTATTTTCCTCAAAATAACAACCACAATTATTCAGAACAGTTTTCTCATAAAACAGCTTAGATATAATAAAAAGGGAAACAACTCTAGAAAGCCTGCACATGTTATAACAGCCTTTAAAAGCATGAATCATGATTATAATTATACTTGAGAACCACAAAACAAAGATCATATCCAAAAAAGAATACAAACAATTTATTAGACATCTCAAATGTTTCACCGTGTAATTATAAACTAGTTGACCTATGAACCGTCCTATCACATTATGTCTTTGATTGTCGATTAACCATTCAATATATAAAATAAAACTCATTTAAAGGACAAAATGTTTATTTCATTTCATAAAAATATGTATAAATATATTTCTAAGGAAAAGCTGAATTATGTGAATGTGTCAGCTTGTGGATGCAAAGTACCAAAAAGTAGAACAACATTAAAATTAATTCAGTACATGTATATTCAATACTGAGCAACTTGCTTTACAAATCTTGAAAGGAACTTGCGCTCAGTCTTACTTTTCAAAAGCAGCTTCTTGGTTACGCCACACCTTCTATTGCGGCAAGGCTGTTGCAGCATTTTATAACCGAAATAATTACAAATAACTAATAATTGATATCTGCTCGCTCTCCATCTACTAAAAACAGAATATCGTATATCTGTCAAAAGCAGACGCATCATGGGGGTTCATATATCTGGCGGATAATATACATTAAGGTTATTTTGTTGGGATGAAAATGCCCCCTTTCATCTCCAGAAATCGACATATCGTCTATCATGATCAGGATGACTATCAAGTCTAGCATAATTACCAGTCTATCATTTACACCAAGATCTAACATAGTAACCAATAGTTTATTTGTTCACCAAGAGTCTATCCGTTTATCATCATCACCAATTAATCATCAATTAATGTCTATAATGGTCTTCTAGTGACCCAGATTCTATAATAGTCATCTGGAATTTGACGGGGCTCTGTAAGCTTATGATGTCTGGTAAGTAGAAAACCACTTATACGGTTTTTGATCAGATACATAGTCATTGGTAGTCCCTGCATATTTACATGATAGTACTAAAACCTCCAAACTACCGAATTAAACAAACATCGGTAAATGCAATAGTATACACGAATTATTACCTTGGTGAAAAAGAAATATGTCTTATATGAGCCATAGTAATTTTCATATCTTCTGCAGACGTCGTTATCACACCAATGAACACAGTGGTCTTTACAAAAGCGTAGACAGTACCTTTCATTGTCATAGGTAATCTATTGTTTGAAATTGTTTAAATTCAGGAGACTGCTTTTATTTCAGATGATGGCAATTTACAGACCAGAAACTGTTCATGGAATATCTTAATAGAACTCATTTCATTATGGGAGTTGTGAATTTATTGTTTTTTGCGCTCATCATAGGTAAGTTTTATAAGATATTTTACCACGTACTTCTTTTGAATGAGAATGTTCAAACTTACACAAATCTGTCAGGTTAAATCAGTCTCGTTAAATATATACATGTATTTAACTCTTCTTGATGAAAATGGTTATCTTCAGTGTATCGGTGTTAACTGAAATGAGAATACAACATAAAGAAAGCTCGGACCTAGGTCCGTAGCAAAGACTATTCATTTAAAAGTGCTGACCACGTATTTTGGAAACGATCTTAGCGCTAGAATGTCCTAGGTTCTTACCTTCTAACATTGATTGTAGGGCAGCCTAGTGCTAAGATGGTTTTTAGAATACCCGGCCTCGTTAGCTTAGTAATGTTTTGTTAGTTTTAAGAATGATGAAAATTCTCAGGTATTTCGTTAATGGACTGGGCCTATATGACAACTAAAAAAATATGCTTTAAGTATTGGATTTACAATATATTTATTTTTTAAACTTGCAAGAAACTACAGTTTTTATAGGATTTGTTTAGGTATGGTTAAACTCTTTTATCGCCTATTCCATATTTTTTTAATTGGTTTCACAGGTTAGAAAACGGGGTTTTAAAATTATTTTACTTACCTGGCTATGCATACCTAATTATTTCATTTTTAACTTTTATATACTAAAAAGGGCGAAATGCCCAATACTTGACAACTTTGACCCAGAAAAGCAAAAATTATGCTTTTAAATTATTGACAGTATAAATAGATTGAAGTTCATATACCTATTGTCATTAAATTAAATACTGTGTAAGAATTTCTATCGATCTTTTGCAAGGACAACTGTTTTGCAAATTCAGTATTTGACTTAAGACTAGAAGTTTAGAAGTTTTTTTTCATGTTCTTTAAAATTGGTACAGAAAAATTTATCCGGAAAATAATTCCATGGAATGTTTTATATACATTACATTTTATATTACAGTTCAAATAATAATGCCATTGAAGGGATGTAAACTCTACTGGCCTATGCTTAGCTATCATATTGATGATCGTTATGATAAGGATCTCATACAAGTACAGAACCCAAAAGACAATGATACCTTTGAAGTAAGCGATGAAAATGTTCTTTATTCTGGTGGATTAAATGCAACATTTCTCAAATTTACTGGAGAGAGAAGACGGTATGTTGAAACAGATGTTAAACCCGGCAAGGAATATGATAAAAAATTTGCCATTAGTATGATTTTTAAATCGTCTTTAAGTAATGGAACACTCTTCCACTACAAAGCAAATTCTAATTCGACAGAAATAAAAGAAGTAATAATTCTACTGGAAAATGGAGTGATCAAATCATGGATAGTGTGCTCTTCCCCAATTAAATGTTCGACCGTGGAAGAAAATGAAAATCTTTCTGATTCATGGAGAAGTTATCTGGTTGAATATAACTTTGATGGAAAGATTGAACTAGATGGAAATGCTCGTATTGGAGGTTCATTTGACAATCCTATTGGGGAATTTGTTGGTGTTTTTCAGTGTGTATCTATGGTGCATGATGCACATAAAAAAGCAAAGGAACGGAATAAAAATTGCGACTATAAAGAGATTGAAGAAAAGTTATCTAAAGGAGGTAACTTCAGTACAGATCTTTTAAAACTCTGTTATAGGAATATTCAATATAATTAATATATGAAATTATTCCCAATGTTGCCATGGGCTCTTTTAGTT
This sequence comes from Lottia gigantea, assembly GCF_000327385.1. Taxonomy (NCBI): domain Eukaryota; kingdom Metazoa; phylum Mollusca; class Gastropoda; family Lottiidae; genus Lottia; species Lottia gigantea. Next base: position 526,016 of record NW_008707443.1, read on the forward strand.
GGTAAAATCAAATATTTAGGACGTAAACTAGGGTCTTTTTCTATGAGGCAAAAATCATGTTGTCTTTAAAGTCAGTCAACGCAAAGTGTTCGGTAGACTTCAAAGGGTAACCACCTTTACCGTAGACTTTAAATAAACGAAGTATTGAGCGGATGTAATATTCATATTCTTATTTAATTGGTAAAAAAATTTTTGTCGGCACGAGACATATGCCTTGATGTAGTTACGGGCCAATGTTTTTATATTTGACTACTATTTATTAATCACTACTATGATAATTTTAATTATAATCTAAAGTAAGAACACGTGTATTAAAACGTTTGTCTTTAAGCAAAATTTAAAATTTCACCATGTCTTAAATGAAATAGAAACAAATATTTTTTGGCCATTTCAGAAAAACACAGTAGACCTTCGACTGAAGTATCAGTGACATCAATTTGGCCACTCAACAACCGTTCATGTGGTTATGAAGCAACAAAAGTTGTTAAACCCGACAGCACCCCTGGTTCATGCAGTAGCTGGATTTCCCTATCAACTTCAATGGTTGGTTTGGAGGAGCCATCAGTGGCAACTTTAAAATCCACAGATTACATCAACACTACAATTAGTGATAATTGGTCGTTTGATCGATTTAGTATTGCAATCTTTGTTCAAGTATCAAAAGTAACTGATAAGCCTGATAAACCAATTATACATGTTCGTTTTCCTTATGGTTACTTTGAAAGTCTAACAGTTAAAATTGATAAGAACAACAATATAATAATACTATTGTCAACTGAAGAGACAATTTCTCAAAATATTGGTAACATGGCAACTTGGCACTTCATTGCTGTCCAATATAATCATGACTGGGAGGAACTATCTCTAATTATTGATGATAGGTTTTATAAAACGGATTTTCCTACAAATAATTCAACTTCCTATACGACATCTGATGTTAAACTAGACATTGGTGGTTTTGAAGGAAACATTGCTTGTGTAACCATATTTAGTACACCATTGAGTGAAAACACAGCATCTGATCTGTTAAAACGAGAATGTAACAAAGAAAGGATCTTCACTGTACCTAGTATGTATCATTTAGAATTTCATTTAGTTTATTGAAACATTGATCTCTTTACAGAGTCTTTAAAACGAGATATATAAAAATCCTAACTCGAGATAAACACAGATCTTTAAGTTTAGATGTGTAACACTGATATTTTCTTTGTTTAACAATTGGTAAGATAATGTTAAGTTCATGACAAAGGTGATCTGTTCGACCATATGTTTATATGTTCTATTCTTTAGCTGCAGATGCTCCCGAGCCTGTACAAGGTGCAAGTGAACTGTTCCAAATTACCACTAACTTTTATATTTTCTATTCTTTAGTTGAAGATGCTCCGGAGCCTGTGAAATTGTGGCCACTCAGTAAAAAGACTATGGGTTTCGAAATGATCTCGGAACAACAACTGTCTACTCTTCCCAAAAAATTATGCTGGCGATTCAACCATAATGAACCTACAGATTTAATAGATTCTGAAGCTGTACAGTTTTATGGAGCTGATCAATTTTCTTTACAAATCGACTCAATCATTAGATCTGATATATTTGTTGTTGGTGTGTTTGTTGAGACCCGAAGAACTTCAGGAACTATCCTGAAAATAAATGTTGGCTCTGAAAGTGTTGATTTAACCACAAAACTTGGTAATGTAAGTCTGAAAGTAAATGATGTCACTTGTTTGGAGATTCCTTGGTCATATAACGATAAATGGACATCAGTCGTCCTCGAATTTAGAGCAGATGAATTAAAACTAAACGTTGAGGACACTGGAATACAACATAGTTGTGGAGTAAGGAATATTACAAAACCAGCTGCAATGTCACTGAAGCTGGGTGGAATCCCGGACAGCTTTTTAGGAGAAATGAGATGCCTGGAAATATTTAATGCAAGTATTATTGAAACAGGTTCAGCAAGATCAGTTTTGCAATTGGAATGTTCTAAAAGCAAAGATTTTACGCCAGGTATGTCAATGTCTTGTAACTGTAATGTTCCCCTCCTAACATACTCATTACGTCTATCATTATCAACAGTAGAATGAATTTAGCAGGTTTCTTTGGAAAGGAGTTATCAAAAGCTACGTCACAATAATTTGATCACCCACTAATCTATATTTCAATGAAAATTTAGTACTATTCGTGATGGTCGCTGGTATTCGGTAGTATGATTTAGTTTAAATGTCTACGAAATATACCAAGGTTAGCCTTATATATATCTACATATATCTTTATATCATTTATTTCTATGAAAATTTACTAATACGCTTCTTAGGTACTATCTGTGATGTTCTCTGGTACCAAGCGGTATTAGGTAGTATGACTTAGTTGGGAGGTACTAATTCTTTGAATGTCTGAAATGTACTAAGATAAGTATTATACTGATCCATAGTTTGTATCTTGTGTTTATTCAGGTCTTGATCCTGTTCCGTCTGTTACAGCGTTAAATGTATGGAGAATGGATAACGAAACAATATTAATAGATAAACAGATACATGGCATGGAATTGCTCAATTCCAACCAATCACTCTATTTTGATGGATCTAGTAGATTACATCTACTGATAAACGTGTCTATTCCGACGGATGAAATGAGTCTTGGATTCTTCTTTAGACCAATGGAATACAGCAAAGGGGTGGTATTACAGGACACATCTTCAGATTTCCACATTTCAATTGATGATCAGAGGTTGGTTATAAATACTAAATCATCTTGTGGTGCGGTCACCTTTACTGGTGTTACAGATGGTGATTGGCATTGGTTGATGATTAATAGAATCATCAGTTGTAAATCTTTGATATTTGTTCTAGACGGCGAAGTGAAATATGCTCATTCTAGCTGTTTTGAGACATCAGGATTGATGGAAGTACGTCTCGGTGGTGAAGAAAGGTCCTTTAATAATTTTAGAGGTGATCTAAGTTGTCTGGCCTTGTTTAATACTGCTGTAGATTGGGAGATTGGTAACGAGTCTATGATACAGTCGTGTAATAGTAACCTAAAGGATGGACGTAAGTATAGTGTATTTATTATAGTTTATAGATGTTGAAGTAAGTCATTCTTTTTTGTTTATCAATTAATTGGTGACGAACACGACTAATTTTTTAAAAAAAAAGCTCAAAAGAATTATCTTGTCCTGACCATGTCAATTAAGTTCAGATGTTTTCCTCTTTGTAATATGAGGGCTTAGTTTTACTATAGATCTATATTGATGGTAGTTAACTGTCAGGTACTGTATGGCTATTTACTATTTTAAACACGCAAAGCCTGGGAAAGTCGGCAAAGTGTGCATGAGATGGTCGTTTTCGGAACATAAACCTATATCGTAATTTGGTTTTGAAATTACCCTCTCTCCCAAAAACAACGGTAAAAACGAATTCTCAAACATACTCGAACATTGTTGTGTATTTCAGATTTTGTAATCGAAGGAGAGGAACTTTACCCCAACAGTAAATTTGACATGATTGCTACCGACTCCTTTCCCTCAGACCAGGATGGAATGATAAGTCAATCATATGTAAAGTCGTCGTTAGATTGTTCTAAAACCTGTTCAACAACCAGATCTTGTAGATCATATAGCTTAATTATTACTGAAACGTTCACAACATGTACCCTTTTCGATTTCATAACTCTAGGTGGTTTAAAAGTATCGGAAGGCTCAAAGTATTATGGCACACTTTAATGGAACACTGCTTTATGTAAGAGCTAACTACCAACATTCTCTTTCAGCATCTTTTTTCACATTTGTTTCCAGAAAAAAAAATATTGAAGGGAAACAACTGCAAAAAATCATCATAAATTCTTTATCTGGGTCCCTGCTTAAATAATTATGATAAAATTATTTTATAGTGTTAGAATAAGTATGATATTGTTAAAATAAATTTGGTCGGAAAATATTGTTAGGTGGTGATGAGAACATAGTCTTGTAAAAGCAAGTTGAAGGTTAAGATAATTAGATATGTTAACTAAGGATGTCTCTGTGATACTATCTGTGGTAGTATCATTTCTTTAACTGAAATAGTTGAAAATGTAAGAAACAACGTTCTTCTGATATATCAATAACTATCTAAAGGTAAATCCTGTATTGTGAAACAAAATGTACCTATAAGAAAATATGAAGCATTAATATATAGAGTCTTTATAGGAAATTCAGAATCAGAGAAATCAGATATTTGAAGGTTTTTGAGGTTTGTCTACCATGGACATGAGGATATTGGTCTTGAAGATTCTGGTAGTGGCGTCTGATGATATGAGAGGAATTAGTGGCAGTATGATTGTAGGTGGTAACGAAGGGTATTATCTGGTTGTCATGTTTGATATTTAGACCATTAGGATATACAGTTTGAAGTTGGTATTGTGTAAATTGGAAATCTGCCCTCATCCAAAATAGTCTGAATAATGTAGTAAATAAATGCACTCATAATACTATTGACTTGAATATGACGCTAAAGGTCTATACATTGATCTTTCTGAGGTCACATTACAGAGTTAAACTAAACATTACATTTGATCAGACATAAATGAAAATTTTCATCGAACTTTAATTCAGGAATTTCCAGACAATACTAGGAACTTATTTTTAAATATTAAAATCTTTGTTCTTTTGTGCTATTCCTTAAATAATAAATAAAATGACTAATCAATTCATTTAAAAAACATCACAAAAGTTTAACTATGTAATTAAACCTATAAGGCCTACAACATCTTTTTACATATTTCTTTCAATGTCGATTGTAAGAAAAATCAGATCTATTCTTCTTTCATATAGAATGTTGATCATTAAACTGAGTGCTAGACTTAGTCAACAGATAATTAAATTTTGTCACAATGAAATTATTTTGCGAAAATAATGCTTTGTAATTAAATGGTCGAACACAATAGGATCTGTAGGGCAGTTATACGTGTACATGTTTAAGTACAGAAGGTTCTAGTACAATAGATTACATAATGGTAAGCCCTAACAATCAATATCTCAAAATATGTTCTTGTAGCATGTGATATTTAATTAAGACAAAATATAAAGAAATGTGCTGTACCTGATTCAAAAGGTATGGTAAGGTACAGGTGAAACGATAAACTTAAAGAGAGCGTCGAGTCTTTGATAGGAGATACAGATTTTGCGAATGTTCTACAAAGTATTTATGATAGCCTGGACTCTAACTGCATAGACACTGCTGTTTCAAATCTCGCTTAATGTCCATTGGAGACAGGGCACCTATAAGGCAAGTGGAAAGTTTTGGGTATGCCAATCATTAAAATGATCGAAGTGTAAACTATTAAACAAATTTCGCTTAACAAACGCTACAGTTGACTTATATGACTATTTAGATTTAAAAACAGATTTAAATCTGAATGCAAGATAAAGAAAGGACTGTTAAACATGTCACTCTTAGAAAATTTGTGTAATGAAATGGATACGACAGCTTTTTGTTCTAGCATTAAAGTTTATATTATGAAAGAAACTGAGTCAGTGGGGAATATTGTGCTGAGATTTACTTAATCCATATGTTGAATCCTCAGATGCTGATTTTGATGACTTTGTTGAACACTTTTTAAACTGTAATCGAAGTGATGTTTATCAATGCTAAAGGGGTCCAGAATATGAGGAACTAAATTATTATAATTTACGCAGTGAAATCCTTTCAGCAATAAATGATTTGAAATCCGGTAAAGCTGCAGGTGAGGTTCTCATTCGTCCCGAGTTTTACAAACATGCACCCAACCAGATACCACCCTTACTCCATAAAGTGTTTAATTGTATTTTTAGCAGTTGTTTTTTCCGAAAGGATTGGTCGCACAGTAGTATCCACCCTCTTCATAAAAGGGCGACCGGAACAATCCAGGGAACTAATGGGGAATTTCATTAATAGATCGTGGAAACTATGAAGAATTCTCAACAAGCGTCTTGAAAAGCGGCCTGATGAGAAAAGTTTACTTGTTGAGGAAGAGGTAGAGTTGCGGTGTGGGTATTCGACTAATTATAACATTTTCGTAATAAATGCAATTATCCAAAATATCTTTTTTCAAAATCCAAAGGCAACGTTTACAATTCTTACCAATGAATTAACACTGATAACCAAGGCAGAGAGTGGCTCTGGAATCTTTATTGATTCTAGTATTGATGACGTGTTCTTGCTACTTTTTGCCTATGACTTATCCCTTCTTGCTGAAACGACTAGTGATTTGCAGAAACGGCTTGATATTCTTGACGACTACTGTACAAAATGGAACCTGAATGTTAGTGTTTAAAAATCTAAAATAGTCTTCAACAATGGAGGCATTCTATCAAGAAGAGAAAAGTGGCATTTTCAAAATAATTATATTGAAGTCGTTAATCAGCACACATATTTAGGCATTGAATTTTACAATCGACTCAAATAAGAGTTTATGTTGCTGAACATTGTCTTAACAAGCGACTAAAGCATTAAATGCCATCAAAATATGTATACCCAAACTTGGTAATAGAAATATTAAGATTAACCGTTCAAATTATTTGACTCCAAAGTTGCACCGATATTGTATTATGGGGCTGAAGTGTTACGAACTGAAATCTGAAAAGACATTTAACAATACATTTTGTATGTGGCTATTATGCACTGGCATGAAGACAACAAATGCTTTTGGCACGAGCTGAGCGTGAATGTAGAAGATTTGAATTATCCACAAACCAATCAAATATTTGTTAAAATTGCTCAAGATGCATTATACCAGACTACCAAAGTTGTGTTATAAAATGCTTTACAATCAGGACATAAATGGTCGAACAAATTGGTGCACATACGTACGCTATATTTTATTTAAGTATGGTTTTGGTCATGTTTGGATGAACCAAGGCGTTGTTGACACTGCAATATTTATAAATGGTTTTAAACAGCGTGTTAGAGACATTTATCAAGAATGTATATTTGATAGTAACCTTAAAACTAGTATATATTGTGAAACATATGTGAGCAAGCCAGCTTCGGTAGTCTTCGTACAGTAATAGACGAGATTAGAATGAACCAAAACTTTATTTAATGTGGGACAGAGAAAGCACTATCACCTTTCTCTTACGTTTTAACCCTGTCACTGATGCAGGCAGATCTGGCTATATTTCACCTACTCCCGAGCTGCCAACTCCCTACATGACATCAGGCCCATAGAACAACACCACAGCACCGGTGCAAACATGTTGTCTCTGTGCTCTGTCTGTAACTGACCAGAATAGGTTAAATCATGTAACCTGACATCCTACTAAGCATGCATATTGAACACTTGCTGAACTAAATATAGATATGAAGAAATACGTCAACGACATCGACAGGATGTTGTTACAATAATGCTAAAATAGTGTTGCCGACGAATTTTCAAGAGACAGGGTTTATCGGTTAGCCATATTCAAACAATACTCTTTCGTTTAAACAACGATTTGACAAATTTTATAAGTTCAACACATAGCCTTGAGGTAGAATAAGGTCGTCAAAATAAAGTCCCTGCTAGAACGTATTTGTAAAATATGTAACACAAAGCAAATAGGTGATGAAGTCCCTTTTATGATAATTTGTCCAATCTTGAGAGATCTGAGGCAAAATTTCTTCAATCAAGATTGCTTAAAACTTAGACTGAAAGTAATCTAATTTTATTATTTAATTCGGATGATCTTAATGCAGTTTGGAACTTATCTAATTATATAAATTATTAATCAGTAAATGTATTTTTATTGTCAGCTTTACATTGTTAATCAATTTCATATAAATAACATTTTTTATAATATATATATTATTGTTTACATTGAAAATCATATCAATTTATGTATACAACACAATTTTTTTTTAAATATTTTTACTTACTTTCAAACACTGTACAATATTATTTGTATTAGAACTGTAGGCCTGTGCCTCATAGTTATAAATAAGATTATTTGTTTGTTTGTTTTTTGTAAAGAATTTCAAGCCAAATACCATTCACAATGCTTTAAACTGTAAATCAAACATCGACGGAGGCAAAGAAAATTTTTAAATTGTGACCTTGACATTCTAAAGTATATCTGAATGTAATGATTATTTCGGTAATAAATCTAAATGGCTATTTCAACAAAAAAGTTGTGTATCAGCCCCCACCGTCCACCTCAGAATTATATATTATCCTTCTTGCTGGTGGTGACCCCGTATGCAGGTCCAAACTGCTGCATGATTTTATCATTGCCATTTGATTAATAACTATTAAGACAAGCCAGCCAACAGATGGTCTTTGTGGGTGTGCATCCTATTCTGGTTTTGTATGACTGCACGCAATCAGCTCATATAGCTATGGTTTTTATAGTGTTTGATGTGTATGTTAAGCAGCTATTACGGTGTGGTGCCAGGCAGGGTACGTTCCCCTTCTGTACACCTGATAATACTTATGGTTGATATACTTCCTCATTTGGAAAGTACATTAGCTGCTATCAATGTTTCGCCCACTGGACACCTGATAATACTTATGGTTGATACACTTCCTCATGTGGAAAGTTCATTAGCTGCTATCAATGTTTCGCCCACTGGACACCTGATAATACTTATGGTTGATACACTTCCTCATGTGGAAAGTACATTAGCTGCTATCAATGTTTCGCCCACTGGACACCTGATAATACTTATGGTAAATACACTTCCTCATGTGGAAAGTACATTAGCTGCTATCAATGTTTCGCCCACTGGACACCTTATAATACTTATGGTTGATACTTGTTTTATTTATAGGGCGATTACAGTAGTATTCTGACTCGTATTCTAATACTGGCTATTGGGCAACACAGAAGTTTGCTAGGTAGGTTACAAACTTTAGTACCATTGGCATAATGTGCATCACCTCATCACCTATTGAACTGGTTTACTCTCAGACAGTTAGACTCGGTACTTTAGGCACACTTCTTTTAGGTACATCTTCAATTAGGCACATATTCATTTAGGCACACCTATATTAGGCACAATGTCAATAAGGCACACCTGACCAGTGGCGGGGGATTGGGGAATGCCCCTTAAAGTGGAATAAGGGGAAAAGGTCGGTCATCATGGTAAGATGATGTAGGAAGAAAGCTTTTGAAAAACATAAATGGGATTTGTGCATAGACTTAAAATCTTGAATTTTATGCAATTTGAATACTATGTAACAGCGATACCACCTAGGAAGAAGTTCCATCTATGTATTTCTAAGGCTATCTTTCTCTATCTTGTGACCTTCCTTCATTTTCATTGTGGCTCTATATTATTGACTTTTTTTCTTTTATTTGTTGCTTTTATTCCCTCACCCCTTGCCTAATAAATTGGCATTGTCCAATATTAGTATGCTCAAAAAGAGTGTGCTTTAATGAATATATGCCTAATTGAAGACGTGCCTAAATTACATTGTGCTAAAAAAAACTGTGTGCTTAAGTGAATATGTGATTAATTGAAGGTGTGCCAAAATCACTGTGCCTGTATAACACTGTGCCTATATGAACATGTGCCTAAAAGGAGTGTGTCTAAAGTACTGTGTCTAACTGACTTGTGCTTAAAATATTTGTGCCCAATTGAATGTTTACCGATCAAATATGCAACGATTATCAATAATCCATTTATATCTGCTCTCTCACCCAGTGTATCGAAGGCACTTGTTCGACTGAACTATAGATTAGGGTGGTTGAAAGGTAAATTACTATTTCTATTCAACAGAAAACACTAGCACAGTGTTAAATTGGTATTAGATCATTCAGTTTTAACGTATTTCCAGACTATGTATGGAACACAAAAGAAATATTTGAATTTTGAAACATTTGACGCTACAGTTACGTGTACAATAAGACAATGATTACATTTGATAATAAGAATAATACTAGAGCCACTCGTGGCACAGAGTGGGACTTTGCAAATGTAGCAAATTGCAAAAGACCCCGAAAAAATCATCCATCCACGATAATTAGATCAAGCGCAAGAACAGTCTAAAGTTGAGAAATTTTCATTTTTTAGAAGATTCTAATACCGGAAGTAGACGTCAGACCTCACAAATGAAAGTATCGGCAGATAGCCAAGGTCAATGACCTTTGATCTTGTAAAAGAGAAAGTCTAAAAAGGTCAAGATCAAGAGATATACGTCATCAAAATTTCTAATTGCACACGACTATAAAACCGGAAGTTAACATAGGACAGCAAATATGAAAGTACAAATAGATAGCCAATGCCAATGACGTTTGATCCTACAAAGGTCAAGGTCAACAAAGGTCAAGGTCAAAAATTGAAAATTTTCAATTTCCAAAACCTGTTCCTTTTTTTGAACTAAGAAGCGGAAACAACCGAAATTCTAAGACAAAGTGGCTCACAATATGAGGTAATTGTATGCAAAGTTCCATTTTGAACAAACGTATACTTTGCGAGTTATGCTCCTGGCCAAAAATATTAATAATGAGTAATATAACCCAAATGTGCCACGCCCACCTTAATTTTTTTGCATAGGGTAATTGATATTCCAAATGTTACGTTGTGTTTTAAATTTCAAGCTTCTACATTATGTGTCACGCCCACCCCAATTTTTTTGTCATAGGTGAATTCATATTCAAAGTGTCTAGTTGTATTCCAAATATCAAGGTTCTACATAGAATAGGTCATAAGATATACATACGCGAAGATCAAAAAGACACAAATATGGTAAAACTAAACTCAAATTTGAAAAAATCACGAAATTCAATTTTGCTTTAAAAAAGCAATTGTTCTATATCTATGTAAAGTGCACGAGAAGCACATTAGAAAACCGAAAAAATTAACCCTCTAGGTTAATTAGGTCACGTGCTAGAGCAGTCCAAAGTTGCGAATTTGGCTTTTTACGGATAGCTATAAAACCGGAAGTACATGTCGGAGGTCAAAGGTCAAAGTATCAAATGATAGCCAAGGTCAATGAACTTTACATACGCGAAGATCAAAAAGACACAAATATGGTAAAACTAAACTCAAATTTGAAAAAATCACGAAATTCAATTTTGCTTTAAAAAAGCAATTGTTCTATATCTATGTAAAGTGCACGAGAAGCACATTAGAAAACCGAAAAAATTAACCCTCTAGGTTAATTAGGTCACGTGCTAGAGCAGTCCAAAGTTGCGAATTTGGCTTTTTACGGATAGCTATAAAACCGCAAGTACATGTCGGAGGTCAAAGGTCAAAGTATCAAATGATAGCCAAGGTCAATGAACTTTGACCCTATGAAGGTCAAGGTCATCAAAGGTCAAGGTCACATGGTGTGATCGTTTAAAGCATGAAAAAATTTCAACCGGAAGTAGCAAAAAAGCAAAAGCTAAATTCAAAATTCGGCTCCCAATGTTTTTTGCGCAATCGATTGCGGAATACATTCACATCAAATTTGAGCATATCAACATTTACCCTGAGGCCCCATTTTGAGTTTTACAAAAGTGTGTTTTTTCAATATGGCGGCCAAAGTATCACTTCCGGTCTGGATTTTATTTTCTTCGTTTTTTTGTAATAGCATTTACTTACGATCAGCATAAATTTCATTGACCTATTTCAATTACACCGGAAGTTATTCGACCGGAAGTGGATTGTACTTTCAATTGATTCCCCGTTTAAAATCGGAAGTAAAGTTAAATATTTGACAACTACATATTATTTGCTTTAGTGATGTCCCTTTGCATATTAAATTTCAGATCAATCGATGCAAAAGCAAAAAAGTTGCAAAAAAATTGAAAAATTTGATCGAAAAAAGTGAGCGACGAATTTTCGAATTTCGTAATTTTTCAAGTGCTATCAGGTCAGAAATTACAGGTAGATTATAAAAATGAAAACCCGAAAAAAATCGATGCAAAAATACGCCTTCTAGAGCCGATTTTCGACTTTTTGCACATGTTGAACTGTGGCACTTCCGGTTTTGCAAAAATGTTCCAATTTATATTTATGCACATCGTCGCCTATATAGAAGGTCTATGAAATTTGAAACGTAGCTGCAACTACTGCAGTCTAAGCACAGGAAGGTGTGGACGAAAAGAAAAAAAAAAAAAAAAAAAAAGAATTGACATTTCGATAACAAAAAAACCGAAAGTACAAAAATGACAATATTTTACTTACTGACTATTCTGGCAAAAGCGAAAATATTAAACATATTACTGACGCACAAATATTTACATTACCAGATATATATTCGGAAACAATTTATACTTAAAAATGGATAATGTTAAACTGTATATTATACCCCATTGAGCCTTTTGAACGAGACCCAACGTTACATTGTTTGTTTACGAAAAATACAGCATGGCGAATAAGGGAGATTTGTTATTATGACACACTTAAAATGAAAGAATTACTGCATTCTTTCTGAATATAAGACACAATACCTTCTTAATTATCGCAATGAAATATTCTATAATATATGTGTACAGTTATATAAACTATCATAACGTGGGATAGGTGAACTGGCACAGAAACGCGTAAATGCAAGTACGGAGATAAAGCCTCCCCATGTTAACCCTGTATTCGAGTGATTCACCAAGATAACAATGACCATCGTTACAGGTACCACCGGACCATCTAGGATATGGTATATCTTTGTTAAACGATTGCATAATAATTTCATCATTTGACACATCTGCTTACATTATTGATTTATTAGGTTTTTTTTTATTCTAAATCAATAAAAGAAGCATTTTACCTACTAGTATTAGTATTTACCTTCTACCAAATTACTTCGAAAATATTACACAGGAAGCAACATTACTTGCAGGATTACTAATAAATGACGAAATGTGGAGAGTGTATAGAAAAATTATTTGCATTCTCATCTGTGTGCTTGTTTTTCCATTTATTTTCCAAAAAATATATTTGAACCTGGTCGAAAAACAACATAACGTCGCAAGAAGTCAATCTACAGCGGCAATGTTTCTTGCAGTCTCTGGTTATACTAAACGGACCAATTCAATTCAGTCAAGAGCATCAATATTTCATTGCAGTCCTCTTGGCTGGGAACAGTGGGACGGATTTTGTAGTGGAAATGTGTCTTTTGAAAAGGCTGTCTTGAATACCCCGGAAGGACTTGTACCTATTTTTATACACAATGTTTGGCATGATAGGTGGGTTTCGTATTTTATCAAAGAGAAAGGAGTATGGGAAGCAGAGCTCGTGAATCTGATTCATCATTTTCTTTCTCTGGATGAAGATCTGAATTTAATTGACATTGGCTCACATATTGGTGAATTTTCATTACTGGCAGCGAAATTAGGACGTCAAGCTATAGCTGTAGATCCTTTGTATGAAAATGTCCAGAGACTGTGTAAATCCATTGAAGTCAATAACTTTAGTCATTTAGTTAAGGTCTTTTATACAGCTTTATCCGATAGCAGAAGCAGAGTCTCATTTATACGTCATTCTGGAAATGTTGGCGGAACTTCTATCAAGGGGATGGATAGTTTTGGGATGAGTCTTAACACGACCATTTCAAGTGAGGTCAAAGTTATTTCTCCACCCTCGCTTACTCTAAATGATAAAAATACAGCAACTACAGTTTTACTTGATGATCTTTTACCATTCGTTGCATTCAAGAAAGCTTTCATAAAAATGGACGTGGAGGGACACGAAAACTACGTGTTAAATGGTGGAGAACAATTCTTTAGCGCAATAGATGTAAGATATGTTTTGATGGAATGGACTGCTCACAACAAAGATTCCAGGTCGGGAAGACAAATTGTTGCGTTTTTGAGAAGACATGGATTTTCGCCTTCCAAGCCTACTATATTAAAGAAAACATTCAAAGAAAATGAAGGAAATAACAATATATTTTGGATAAAAGAATAAAATATTATGGTTGATTTGTGATCAGGAATTAAACTTGACTATGCGAGTTATCTGTTTCGGGAAAAACATCAAAACGGATTTTACATGGGTCAGTCCAGAATTATGTCCAATACACTACGACATGGCCTTAAGTGGGGTTTATGCAGGATATACGGGAAAGTAACAGCACCGGGATAGTCTAATCGCTTAATGGATTTACATGTAGATGATCTGAGTAATAGCACCGCTGACAATAACCCCCTAATTATAACCAGGTCATGTCTTACTTTGGGCGTGAAGCTCATGCCCACTGCCTAACGCATCGCTCCGTTACAAATTCATCTGGGACACTATCATATTATGGGGTCATTAATACCTTTAGATTCAACGAACTTAGCCTTTTCACTTTCTATTTTCCTGTACGAATTGGACTAAGAAAGACAAGCAACGTCATTCATGTACAATAACGGTCTATCCCTTTTTTCAAGATACTCGAACGTGTGCAAATATATGAAAGTGAAATTGTACTATCCTGATATAAAAGAAACATTTTATTTTTTTCTTCGGTTTTCTAAATATATTTTTAAAAAAATAAAATATTGGTTTGTCATCCTAGCTAAGTGTACATAAGAAGGACGGAGACAGTACGACATTCACTCATTTCAAGTATACTGGAAGGCGAAAGAAACGTGACGTGGATGTTTAATATATTTCTTTATTTTCGAATGCTTATATATGCAAAAAGGCATTGAAGAAAGTCGGTGTTTGACATTCATCAAAATTCACAGTAGAAACAATGTTTTTGAAAATTGTGAGCTTTGAGAGGCACCAGAAGACATCACAGCTGGGCGTCCAAAATCAATACCTGGTGTGACCGCCATGGGCGGCGACTACAGCATAATCTTTCAGTATAATGGAGTGGGCTAGCCGATTGATGGAAGCCATTGGTATCTAGGCCCATATCCTCAGGAACGTTACACGCAGTTCTTCTGCAGTTGTCGGCATTGGGCGCACTTAATTGAGAAGGCGTTGGATCTCATTCCACGAGTGTTCAATTGGATTCAAAGCCGGACTGAGAGCAGGCTAAGGCATGAATTGAATGTTGTGCTGCTGGAGGAAGTCTCTGATGACTCTGGCAGTGTGGGGTCGGGCGTCGTTCTGCAGTAAGGCGTGGTGTCGGTGACGGGCAAAAAAATACCAAGATGTGGGGTCAGAGGACTTAGTCAATGTAGCGGAGAGCTGTGATTCCAGTACCCCTGCCTGGACCAATATTCTGAAACACCACAGGCCCCACTGGTTCAGTCCAATTCCACCCCAAACCATGATTCTTGGACCACCCCACGAGTCCCGTTCTATGACACAGTCAGTATATCAGTATAATGTTCGCCCTTCCTCCGCCAGACCCCGACTCTGCCACCACTGTGGAAACACAGTAACGACTTTATCGGTGAAGATGATTCTTCTCCATTCCTGTTGACGCCTATTCTGATGCCGTCTAGCCCATTGCAATCGGGCCTGTCGGTGATGATCTCTCAGGATGGATCCACGAGCCGGACGGTGGCAGGATAGTTTGTCAGCAGTGAGACGACGTCAGATGACTGATGGCACGTTGGTGGTTTCCAATGTTTCAGTTTCAGTGGCCATTCGGAATCGGTTTTGCAGATGTTGCCGTATCATCTACCGATCTTGTCTGTGTGTGGTAACTCTTGGACGAACACTACGCGTGCGGTCGTTGGTAATGTTGCAAACAATATATCGTTCTGACATTGAATGTATTTGCAACGACCTGTGAACTTTGTCCTGCTTGCAGTCTTCTGATAGCTTGTTGTTTCTCTTTTCCTGATATTCTTGGCATGGCTGGTAAATCTAAATGACAAATGTAAGCATGACGGTCTTGATTGTCTTTTAGTTTTATACCCATATATCCACGATATTCACGTGCATCGTGATTTTGACGAGACGTTTCAGCAACTGTGTCTCATTTCACTTTTGCAGACTGCGTTTGGGCAAACCACTCCATTTTAAACACAAATGTAACCTGAACTTTAAGGAAACAAAAAGGACCAGTAGAATGTTAAATCTAAATTAGTGGACTAAAGAACACGGCAGAGTCAGTTAATTTTTTCCAGTATTTTTAGTTTTGACGCTTCTTTTGCCTGTTAGTATATAAACTTAAATAAACAGGTCATGTGCATAACTAAACTGTCTACTATTTACAATACTCTATGTAATCTGATGGGTTAGTAAGCTAATAAATGAGCCTAGAAACACTGGTATTTTATCATCCAAGTCCACCTTTGATAGTTCATATTTCTATAAAACCGACATAACTTTAAAAATTTGGAGGTGTTCACAATGAAATATATAATATCAATTTTCTTGCTTTTTGGTAAGTAAACATGGTTTTTATCCATTTTCTTGTGCATAGCCAACATGTACCGTCAGAATTTACCCATTCTATTATTTCAAAATAATTTAATAAGTGTCACCAAGTGTTAACCAACTAATAATATAATAGGTTCATGTGTTATCCATAAACTAAAAATGTTTGATCGCAAATTCCATTGTACAAAGTGCTTCTGTTGGAGATTGAGGAAGTGACTAAATATCATTGTTTTTCCTGTTATCTAAACTCATTATGATTCCAGTGATTGGCTTAGCTGTGAGTCACGAACTGAAGACAGAAAAGAAAGATATCAATCATGCCAAGGATGCTCAGCTAACGAAGGACGTAGCAATTAAACTACCAGAGGAAAAATCCAATATTGCCGCCAAAGTCGAAACTTTGCCAGTTCATAAACTGAGGCTTTTGAAGAAACGAAGTCCTGGAAAGCGAAGTAGGGAACGTTATGGTTACTACTACGGCGGCCGTTCAAGAGGTGGTCACTCAAGAGGTGGACGATCAAGGGGTGGTCACTCAAGACATCGTGGCCACTCACATGGCGGACATTCACGACGCGGAGGTCGCTCTCGACATAGCGGTAGCTCTAGTGGAGGTCGATCTAGTTATGGTGGAAGGTCGTATGGATCATATTATGGTAACAGTCGTTATAATTATGGTCAAAGTGGTCGCTCTCAAGGAGGATATGTTCCCTATCGCGGCTCGGGATATCCCAACTACGGCAGCAGATACATTGGAGTCATAAGATACGGTAGCAGACCAATTGGTACAAATTCAATTTCAGGAAATCAAAGTCCTATCAGTGGAAATTGCAACTGTCCCTTCAGCCAAAACAATGAACCGTCTGTAGAGAGCGATGGTGAGTATATTAATTGATTAATGCACAAATTCTCTGATTCTAAAGATGTATGGATATCAAAATTTACCGCAATGTTACAATAGCAGAAACTATATTTAAAAAAACACTCATGGTAATTTTCCAAAACGGTCTATAAATGAAGGTTGTATCTTAAAAAGAGAATCAAGTCGAAAAAGCACCAGAACTATTTTCATGGCAATTTTATATCTTTTTTGAGGATTAGCAAATTGCCAATACAAGTACTCCATTATCTTGGGTAATCTGACCTGTATGTGAAACCACGTGATGTTATTGTAAAGGCGATAATGAGAACTGTTAAATATATTAAAAATTCGGAAGGGAAACCATATTGATAGTGATTGCTAACTAAACTTGGTCGCGTTAGCAGGATTTACTGTATTTCTGTGTAGATAGACATTCAATATAATTTTCTTATTGTAGAGTATGATTTTGATTATCTGAGGCAGTGGCAAAGAGCTTTTTCATCGCATCCATGTTGTCGTCAGAGATGGGAAGTGTATTGGTCAAATTCCCAAAGAAAATAATCAAGATTACCAATAAATAGTAAATACACTATATCAAACATGAAGTAACTGAAGAATTTATAGACTCTATACTAATATTAATTTTTACTATCATATTAATATTCACAATTCTCCAATATCGACCAATGCTGCATAGCACCTGTGTTTCTAGGATTGAATAATTAAATAATAATTTACCTTACGTTAACTAAAAATAATAAATCCTATTAAATATTTAATCGAAATGACTATTTGGATATTAAATTCTTGCATTAAACTTATTTTTTTTCTGTTCTTACTGTTACCAATATACTATAACTCTCTTATGTCCACGATAATTAAAATACCATAATTGTCATAAACATCATCTATATCCGACAGAAAAAATGAGTGTTGTCATGGAAACAAACAGTATATAGGAATATGTACAAGTAAGCTATATTATCCGATGTTAGAGACGAATAAGAAAGGAAGACAACATGGCACAGAGTACATCGGAAAAAAGACCTGTTAAAAAATCGGAGCGTTCTTCGCCTCTCACAGACAAGATCCGTGCTCGATTATCTTGCGACAATTTAACCCTGATATGGAGGCCAATAGGACATTATCAGGAACTTGCCAAAAGGAGGTGCCAAAGAATTTTCGCTAAACCAGGAAAGGAATACGATTTAGCGTTGTTTTATCATGAAATGACATTTTACGTGATGAGTGCTTGGTGTACACATATGGGTATGTATTTTTATTTTCTAACGTGGAAATCGCTCAGAGTTTGAGAAACCTTTATTAGGTTTTCAGTATCTAATGTCGATTAGCAACATTCTCACATGGCCGGACCTACAACTTCAGCAAATAACGATATGTTTTTATAGAAGTCGTTTCTCTCTCAATACGAAAGATTTTGAAGCATTTGCAATTTTTACTTAGATATTAATATATTCTTGATACTATACATGTAATTCATTATTAGGCATAAAACTATAATGGTTCACAATATAAAAAAACACTAGCTACATTGACTCTGGAAGGTGTATCGGCTGGCGAAACCTCGTCATTGTTGTAGTGGATTAAAACCCACGGCCACCATTTGTTGATAACCTTTTTTGAGCATTGACTTTTACCTCACGAAAAGAAGCTTGCTTTTGCAATGTGCTGGGTTATAAATAAAGGAATAATTCGGATTAGCCTTCGGACGTCTGTGGCTTCTATTTCTCTAAGAGACGGTACCAGATTAAGCCTTTACTGCATCACCATAAAAGCTCTTATTCTGGTCCAGGTTAGTCTACAAACAGAAGAACCTTGTTTGAGTTAGATTCCTAAAATGCTCCTGATAATTTTGGTTGAAGACACCCGCAAAATATTAGGGAATCAGAATTTAAGTGCTTCGGTGTATTTGTAACTCTTTCTGATATAGCTACATCAATGTATATTTATATATAGCATTTTAAAAACCTGATATTTCATGTTTAGCACCAGCACTGAAAAACCTGGCATGTATTGACTAAAGAGATACAGAGACAATGATTAATAGCAAAAATCTATTGATTTAGAAAGAAAACGGAAAAATTAACCTAATGGATGTTTTGTTCCAATAATGACATATTATCTATCATTAGTACTTATATTACAGATGTGATAATTAGATCTTATATAATGGACGAGAATTAGATAAGGATGGAAAATGTCGAACAATAGCACACAACATTCATTAGAGAGGAAATTACATGCTTAATTCTTTATTTTGTCAGCTTGACGTGATTCGTTTATTGTGAAAAGTAGATTATATGATTGATCCATGACTTTACAAAGCATTTGATAATACTCTACCAATAAAACTGACGATTCAGCCTCACTAAGTAACCAATTTATGACTTCCGGTATATGTGATAATATGGTTCCACATAGGGTTAATAGGTTCAGGGAATAATATAATAGTACCACTAAAGTAGTAAGAAACAATAGTCAAGATTGAGTCGAGAATTATAAAGCTTCCACAAAGGCCATTATTAATCTTATTTCTTGTGAGTGTACGAAATGACGACAACAGCGACCAGTTAATCATTATTCTAAGATTAATTGATAACACGGTCTTATGAAAGGTTAAGGCATAAGGTATGAAACTGTATCAGCTTCACATTACTAATACGTGAAGGATTCAACAGCATATTTTAAGCCGGTGAGATCATTGAGAGCTTGATCAAGTCCACTGGCGAATAAGTATGTTGTCGGGTCCGTCGACTCGATGGTCGCATATTCCGAACCAGAGAGGACGTAAGTATCTCGTGGAAACTTAATTACGAGTTTCAGCTGTCGGTACTCTCAGTCGACTTGGGAATTAGTATGTTCTCGGATCTGCCGATAGGATATCAAGCGACTGTTAACACTGGACTCGATGGTGGAATATTTCGAAACGAGCAAACAATGGCAACTAAACTACGAATTTAAGTTGTACGTTCAGGCCGATTAAATCCAGATTTAAATGCCGTCAGTTGCTGTCACATTAAGCCAGTAGCAAGGTCGTATTTACCGGTATAAGGCGGGGATGTTCACTAAATCTGTCGAACCATGCTAAACAACACGAAAATGGCTGAAAAACAGATCTAGGAATGTTTCCAGACTTCACAGGTTTTTTTTCTGTGAAGAGTCTTGATTTAGAAAAACCCGCATAAAAAATCCTAAAGGGGTAATTTGAGGAAAATGGATAATTTTATAATTCATTTACATCATCATAAAATCCACAGGCATAGGAATACGAGATATAGAGTAAAATATCTTCAAGATAGGGTATATAAAACCAGCAGCTTCTGCTGGAAGCGTTCGTTACTTTGTCATCCACCACAACTGCTTTCAACCGGAAAAGAACATTCTTATGTAGGATTTTGGTAGTAACAATATTAATGACCATATATTTTCCCTTAACAGATATGTAACTATTCAATTTGGAGGAAGAAATGGTAAACATTCAGTAAGATCGGTCCGGTTGAACTATAATTGCAGATTACTCTCTTGAAGATTTTATACCTTATAAAGACATGGCCTATTATCAGCTGAAATGATTCGAATTCGTCCTTAAACCTACAAGTCCCCAAAGTTCGTATCTTATCTATATCTTGGCCTTCATGCCTCAGTTTTAATTATACGCCATTTGTCACCTTTAATATTTATAATGTTTAGTACGAATTGCTGATGTAATGAATTTTGTGACCAATCATTTTTGTTTCAGGGGGACCTTTATACGAGGGAGAGATAGAAGATTATAAAGGTAGCTGTCATGTTATGTGCCCCTGGCATGCATTCATGTTCGATCTCAAAACCGGCACAAACGATATTGGTTTAAAGGTAAGATATGTGTTTCTTGTTAACTATAAGTTATTCCCCTTTAATAAACTTCATTTCTATATTTCTC
Organism: Lottia gigantea; assembly: GCF_000327385.1. NCBI lineage: Eukaryota > Metazoa > Mollusca > Gastropoda > Lottiidae > Lottia > Lottia gigantea. The sequence continues at coordinate 546,999 of NW_008707443.1, forward strand.
TTGTTTGTGGTGGCTCAGGGGGGTAACCGCTTTCTATCTCCTGTCAGGTCGGAGGTGCTTGTATGGACAATGGTGTTTAGAGTTTCGTATCTTTAAAGTTCCCACGACAATAATTGGAAGTCGAAAAAGATGAAGATAATTCATTATCCGTCTTGATTGGCCCAACCAGGTACAGAAAAGATGATGAAAAAGAGGAAGCGCCATGGGCACAAGGCTCCCATGGAGCGTCTGAGAGGGTTCTTCAAGAATTATTTTGTATAAAATATGTTATACATGAAGTGTGAGTGCAAACCATTTTTCGAAAGGGGCAAATGCCACTTCCTCGTCCTGTACCCACACTGGCGACCAACGGAGTACAATAACTGAACAAGAAAATCAGAAAAATCGAAAAATATTTAGTATCAGTTATTGCCCATGTTCTTGACAACGTGTCACATTTTGAGCTCATAAACATTCTAGGAGGTTCAATTCTTGACAGATTTTGACGAAACTTGGTGAAATTGTTTATTATCACCCATGGATGAAGCCTATCGAAAATCAAAAATATCGAAATATGTTTCATAGGAGTTATTGATCTCATTCTTGACAACGCTTAGAAATTTTAGCTCTTAAACACTAAAGGCATGATTCTTGCCGGATTTTGACAAAACTTGGTTTTATTATTCAGTACCGCGCTGAAGTTTGAATATTTGCCTTCTAGAGTTTTCACGCGCTAAAAATTAAACCCCTTTCAAGAACAAGGGCAATAACTCATACTCAATATTATTCAGTATCGCCCTAAAGAGTTCAAAAGAAATGTATAACTGAAGATTGAATATTTCATACTGGTGATTGTATATGGGCGGATATTACCTTGCCTGGCAAGCTATCTTTATTTATGAAATCCAAAAGATCCTATTTACCTTCAACAATCTTTTGATTGTGATTGTTTGTTCTTCATAAAAGGAACTTTGTTATTATCCTATGAAACATTTGATCACGACTTTGACAATGTTTAAGCAATGTTGATAATAATTTTTTTTTTAATGTATCCCTCGTGACTCTAGGTTATGGTTACTATAATGTAACCAGGGCTATGTCAATGACTTTTTAAGCAGTGTCAATCACCACTTGAAACCGATTCAAAGTTTATCTCCAGCCGAGTACTGTTTAATTTCAACATTTCAACTTTTGATTTCAGCAAGAAGTGTATCCAGTTAAAATAGAAGAAGGAACAGTCTATGTGATGTATAAGTACGATTTAGCACTCCATCCATTTATTTAGTTACCTATGCAATATTATTACAATTCAAAAGAGGCTGTTAAATGTTGAACTATAGTGATAGCAAACTACAACAAAAGTATGAAATCGTATTTGTGTATGGAAACGAATGTCCAGTTTGTCTTGCATGTACTAAATTTATTATATTGTTGGTACGCCATTATCGGATTGATGTGTCATTGAGCACCAAAACATGTGGAAACAAAAACACGGTTATCATTCTCCCTCTTTTTACATTAATGAAAAAACCAACGAGTTCATAATATTATCAAATAAATCTGTGTTCAAAATTAAAATGAATTTTAACACCGTTCATGTTCTCTTGATAACAGTGCAAACTTTCTTTAAGAAATAGTCGACTAACTAGTCCTGAGAAATGTATGATATTCCTTGCCTTAATAATATTTACAGTATTTAGTATAGTGTCAACTAGACTTTAAGGGAAGCAACTTCGAAGAAAGAAATAAAACCTTGTTGTTGGTTTAAATAAAATTAGTTGTTATGTATGTTGATATTTGAATAAAAATAAGGAAAACTGAAGAAAAATATAAGAACGACAAAATAATGTTTTTTCAATACTGGTAATCATGCAGAACTCTAGGGGTGGTGTTCGCTATCGTAATACTCAGGAAACGCTGTTAAAATTATGGAATGGTGGAACAATAAACTAATATCTAATGCGCGAAGGTTAGTTTATAACACTGGAAATTCAGAACTGCCTCCCACACAAGTCCCTGACCAAACTACGACATAATGCTGATTAACCCAACATTGATTTCAAAACCAAAATTTGAAGAGATATTATTTATTCCTGATACAAAAACAATTACAAAACTAATTGAACGGTGAGGCTGCAACAGAAGTAATAAAAAATATATACAAACATGATAAATTAATCAAAACAAAAACAAAAACCCACTTTCCGCTTCGGCTATTTTTCAATACCAAATGTAGTCTATCATTTAAGGAATCTTTATCAATTCGTCCATGGAAAATGAAACATTTGAATGTAGCAATGGAAGTAGTGTTACCCACAAGCCCTTATCAGTTCTCCGTCCAGTTCTCTATTATAGACGAGACGAAGGAGTGACAAGGAAACGTGTTACGTATGTCTTAGTCTTACATCAACGTGCACAGTCTTGTACTTATAAGTCAGACAGACCATCCCGAGATAGTCATCATTAACCACAAGAGCTATTCTTGCCGATACATGTGTCGCAGGCAACTGTAAATCATCGGACAGTACATTAAGTCATCACTCTCAGAACGAACGTCATTTAGGTATTTAATTAATATACATGCTGTATCTGAAAGACACTTGTGAGTCTATAACCTGATAAATTAAGCTGAAATCTCACCCACAAGCCCTTATCAGTTCTCCGTCCAGTTCTTTATATTAGACGAGACGAACAAGTGACAAGGAAACGTGAAAGATATTAAATTGGCATAAAGTTTCTCATAATTTATCATTCTCAATGATAGTAAATGTTGAATTGAACAACACTGCAGTAACTGTAACATGATCTTCACTTGAAAAATATAATGGTGGTCATCATCAAAAGGGAAGTAACTCCATTTCTTAGGCTGAACACAAATATAGTCCTGAAAGATAAAAATACTTTTGTACAAGGTATAATAAAAGACGAACCCAAAACCGTTCACAGTTTAGTGCCTATGTCCAAAGATAAATGCATTTTTTTTAAAACTATTTTGAATGTTACAAAATAAGGAATAACAATGGAAAGGCATGGAGACAATTTAGAAATGGCTAGGTTCTTTTGGTGGGTACATGCAAACTATACCACAATTTAGATTTGCTTATGTTGATAACAGACACTCGATATATAATGTCACATTTTCATGCAACTACATGCATCAAAAAATGTTTCTTATAATTGAATTTTGGTTTGCTATGCCATTCAAAGAGCAAATGACAGTCAAAATCCTTCAGTCCTTCAATCAAGAATAAGCATGCATTTCACAACACCAACACCACACATCATGTCATAAATAAGTCATTCGACTTCTTTTATTTACGTGACAAACATGCAAACTTTTCATATTCATGCAGCATTCACACAAACATACTTGTCACAACACACATGCTTCATGCAGACACAAACGGACACACGTCTGACAACATTCAGACATCTTTCAAACACAATAATATGGACGAAGAAATGATAAGGGTCTGTAACGTAGCCGTGGAGCAGCCCTGAAATACAAAACAAAATTGGTTTTAGTTGTGTTAAGAGAAATTCTGTTTTCTTATTAGAAGGTTGGCGGTCAAAACGGTGTCGACTGTGGCCATGGATTGCAAATTCGACTTGCTTTGACAAAGTACCATCGTATGACATAGAATAGAAACTTGAAGTAAAAATTCAACTCTCTATAAATTGATTTACCGTAGTGTCATTTTAAAAATTCTGTTGTAAACGTCGATCAACTGAATAGATTTTGAAAATAAAAACAACTACTTACCCTCGAGGTAAATCCTTTAAGCTGTAGAATATGCTGATTCAAGAAATCTCCAGTAACTAAATAACTTCACCAAATACCTGTAATTTCAACAATAATAATATTCAACGTAGAATAAGAATAACAGTACTGTCCACTTTATGAAAATTACAAGTATTTATGCGTGCCTGCATGTTTTCATCGGAGTGTTATGTTTTGCGACCACCTTTAGAAACTGGAAGTAATCGGAGGTACGTTTGATAGGAAATTGCAGTCGCCTGAGGAAATGGGACAAAACGTTCCTCAAAATCTTTTAAACAATTTCCTTATTTTCTTTTTTCATCAAATAGAAACAATTCACACCTAATAATTTTCCTTAATTTTATGATTTCGAATTATTCATTGTCTGTAAGCATAAATCTAAATTCCATAATCAGCACTCATTTCTACCAGACAATAAAATCGAAAGCAGGCCATATCGTGATCGTTGACTGTGTCTTCTTTAAGAATATTTGTACCCAAAGATAACTGTCATAAAGAAAAATTGATGCATAAGACACCATTCCAATGACACATCGCCAAGGGAGATACCTTGCACAAAGTTTGAGTCAGGACAATGACATCTGTATATTCTGTATTTGATTAATGTGTATCAATGTTTTCAAGGACAATGTATCATTAAATACGTAATTACTAACTCTGTTTAAAGATTATCTTAGAGATAATCTTATCCTAATGTTATCGATCCAAGGTAAACATTGAAAGAAGAGATATTGCTAATTTATTGGAAATTGATTCGGTGGTTTTGATAAGATACTTAGTGAAGGCGACAAAACTTGTTTCAACAAAACTTAAATGCGTGTTTAAACTACTAGTTCAAACAAACTCAAATTGAACTGATAGCAAATTCTGGATGTTTAGACAAATTGTGTTCAGTGTGGTGTCCATTGTCTATCATTACAAAACACATAATCTTGATAATATGTGTACACCAACAAGTGTAGCCCGTTGTTTAGTTCCAATTCAGATTAAGTCTAGGAAAATAAGGTTAACGATACACACATATACACACAAATAAAGTCGGTGATTGGCACAGTATTTAATGAATGCACTTTCTTGTATATATAAAGCAACAATTGGGAACTCTCGAGCTGAAAGAGTATGAGATGTGATTCAGCTTCTTCGAAAATGAGGTCTTCTAACTACAAAAAATTGCCCACGTTAGCAGCGTACTCTATCACAGTATTCGATACTATTGAATTTTCAAAACAGTACTCGGGTTAACAATGAATATATTACATTATACGTGTAAAAATAACGATTTGTTTCAAGGCAAACTGAACACCTGTGCTGTATCAGATAGCGAAATAATGACTACAAAATTTAACATTACATTCCTATGTTCATACTTTTAATAAACTATGTCCAACGACTAGAATAATATTCCTTGATAGATCACTAAAGATCCATAATGGAAGTGTCCGCATTATTTCTAGAATTTGCAGTCACTATACAATTTTAGTCACAGTATCCCACGTTAACAGAAGATTATCACTCTACTGTTATATTGACCAACAATGGCGGACACATCCATTGACTCCTGACTCATACTAGAAATGAAACTAGAAAATTACCAACAGTGGCAAATAATTAATTTAATTGCTACCTTCATGGTCACATCAAACCCCTTTAGATTTATGGCTGGACATTGACACGGAATTGTAAAGTAGCACCATATGCAAATGTGCAAGTTCAAAAGAGTTGACCTAGCACACGCCATCTGGGCTAACGTATGCGGGACTATTCTCGTCTGGTCTCAATGTTAAACGTTTACTCTGGACATCTGCCGCTGGTATCTGATATCACTATATCACCATAGCGGACATTTAAACTAACAATGGTCGTTTGGCGAGTTTGAAGTGTTAAACTATCGATTTGAAACCAAATATCTGCCATCACTGAAAAGAGTTCTTAGTAAGAAACGAACAAATTAGCATAAGCGAAAATGGCACAATGTAGCACAACATTTACATGTAGCTTTAATTTTTATTCAAGCCCAACGATACATAAAGATTACGCCCATTTCCGCAGTCTTCTAGTGAAACCTCTCTGCAGTTTTAATCAGGACAAAACTCTATTGAACGTAACACTATAGTTTCAACTGAATACATGGCTACGACTTCTCGACTTTTACTTATAATACATCCTTAGCAGTAGCTAGATTTTAAAAATCCATGTTGATTTATACAGTCCATAATAGTTTTATAGTCTCCCTTTAATCGACAAAACCTCCCGTCAAACAATATTTTGTTCAAAAAGTAAAATAGGTTCAAGTAAGGGGCGTCATTTAATCGTTTGCTTATCAAGCGACGGTTATCTTTTAAAATTAGCACAATCTAATGACAGACAAGATAAGGAAGCAAGCAAGTGAACTTCAAATTAATAAAATATCTAACGCATGATACGCCCCCAACGAATAAGACAAAATGACAGACAGTTTTGTCAAGGTAGTCAGTGACCTTAACTTATCCTCGACATATTTACAGAGAAAGTTTGCATTCAGTAAGCCGGGATGCCACGTGGTCACCGAAGCGAGTTATTTAAAAACGCCCCATAGAAAATACAGGTAACTGTCGCCATATTTTAAAGATTCATTTCGCTAACCTCATGTGTCGCGTCTCTCTTCTCTCCGTATAATTTGCTGTACGTTGCAAATTATTTTTAAAAAATTGGACTATATTTTTTAGAATACTTAGTTTTATTGTAAATACATAATCTCACCTGCTGATAGCCGTTTCGTGTCCTACTTTTCCTTCCGTTATATCGGGACGTGTTAGAAAAGAGGTCATGACCCTTGCAAATTACGGTCAGATTGGACCAATCAGCGTTACGCAGGGAGGTCAAAGGGACGTAACTCTTATTTAGTCTAAAGAGATGGAAAAAGTCAATAGAAACATTTCCTGTGTTAGAAAAGTTTAATTGAACAATAACGGCACATAGTAGTCAAATATAATGGAGACACAAAAATAACGTTTATGGCTGTATCTTTTTAAAAGTCGAGTTTGGTTAACTTTAAAATAAACGATACAGGCGCATATTCAAAATACGGTGTATAATTGCAAAATATACAAATGCTATTTCTTACCATGCTTTAAATAGTTTCCTAGTCGCGTTAGTACATCTTAATGTCTTATTTACCTAATGAGAATATCCAACTGGTTGATAGCTAACATGTTAACGTCCGCTTCCAATAACTGATATGACAGATTATAATATCCAACTGCAGGGAGAGGTTCTTATACTAAAGTAAGCAGAAAGAAGTAGCACCTCCATACAATGTTAATACCTCATCATTAAAGATTACCTTATACGTGTTAAAAGATCCTAATTCCTTTAAGAAGACACATTATAGAAAAGGGTCATTCAATAACTCTTTATCTTGCCGTATATCTATTAAACAATAATCTATTTGTTTAAGTCGGTCTATAGTCGTCAGAAGAAGACTCCCTTCAAAAATTTGAACGATGGTATTATCTCATAACCCAAACAAAGGGTTAAATAGCCCGTTATGTAATCTCGATGGATTAAGGAGTATTGTTTTCTGTAATAGATAAGAGGTGAAGAAAGAAAAACTTGTTATTGTTTCGGGCTATAATTATCAGAAAAATTATTACTCCTTAAAGTAAACATTAAACAAAAGCCAGTTTAGCTATTGACATGTGTGATAGTCCCCTAAGGCTACCAGTAGTCTGACTATCATTGGTTCGAAACGTGACATTGTTTCAAGACAGTTTAAACTATCGGCTATTAGAAATTGTATTCGCGATGACACCTCAGTTTAAATGAAAGACTTAGCACCTCATCAATGGAACAATGATGACAAGGAAAGGAACAGGATATACGTTTCGGACAAACAAAATTATTGAACCTAGAATTTGGTGGTCATGATGCTTCCGTATTTTACACACTAATACGGCATAATTGTCTCTGTGGTGTTTGATGGACAAATCCTTAAATCTTCAGCATTTAAGAATTTTCTGGTAATAAATATACATGTAATGACATAATCTACCCTTCTACCCTCGTATATCTGGTATTTGAAAGACCAATCTACGGAAGGCGTAATCTTTAAATACAAGGTTCATAATATGGGCAATATTAAAATTATGTGATATCGCAGAATCCACTTTATGTTTGTAGGTGATCAACAGGGTGATGCGCCCCGTGACAATACATTGAAATCTCCTGTTACAACCTGCTGAGCATGTCATCTTTAACAGAAACCTTGTGGGGCGTCTACTTGTCAAGTTCTTGAGTTGTCAGAGACGGGGAAAGTCCAATGTGATAAAAGGACTTGGCTTTATCTGTAACAGATAATCAAGTTGCTAAGTCTCGAGATTATCTTTCACTAACATGTGTGGACCTATATTAACCTAATCCTCGACGTAAATTCGGTAAAAAAAAATCCCCATAAAGTATTCTTGCTTGAAAATAGATAGCATTTGATATGCGTTTTTAATTCACAGAGTAGATGACAAGTGACTGCAGATTTCGAATTTCCATTTCCTACGCATTTTACTGAAGCTTGGTAGTAGTAAAATGTCCACACTCTTTGTAAAACTTTACGTTAAGATCAGCAGTTTATATGTACATGCACTGTATAAGGACCGTTTATATTTATGCTATCCTTTCGAAAATTCTTGAATCGGTCATTGTTTTTACATTAGCCCATGTTGACTAAGACGGATCCAGTGAGGTGCTTTAACAGCACCAATTTTAAAATTGTTTCAAGTGAGCGGAATTGAGGTGTAAGATAGACAGACGATACAAAAGATGGATAGTAACATTATTCTACACGTTATTTTAACAAGACTTGCTAATGATCAGTTGGCAGACTTCACTGAATATTTATTAAACAATGGCGCCTTATAAATAATATGATCGTCAGGAAACTTGACAGAGACGATTTTTAAGTACTAGTTTGTGATATTCCACTCTAAATTAACAAGGCAATGGTATAGTGGATGAGATGGATGGCTTTCTCGTGATATCACGTCCATTCAACCTAGTCACGAAGCAATATGCAAATACAATGTGTGCATTTGGTTCCAATAAGATGGAATTGTCTGTGGATGCTATAGACTTCACATCAATATCAGACCACTAAAGAAGTGGCTATTTCTCAGGAAACCTCACGTCTCGAATATTATTGAAGTTTGATGCCAAAGGAAAGAAATGAAAGGATGTCAGATAATACTATACTGACATAATTTCTATAATCGACCGAATTAAGACTTAAATTTCTTTTATAACTAACGTAAGTGGTACACTGATGCCGCATATGCCTCATACTGCGCATGTCAAAGACCGCAATCGAGAAGGAGAAAGCACATTGCACGACTTTTATTATTCTGATAAGAGGATAATTTTCCCGAATGCTCTAAGTACTATAATCATTTATGTTGTGTTCCACTATCTGGAAGGCCGGAGAAGAGTATCGTGATGCGTAGCCAGGTTTAACTGGAACACCAGATGATATTCTTACTGCATACACCAATATATTTTTGCTATATAGGTCTTCATTTGCACGTTAATAAATGTTCTAAAATAATCTTTTCCGAATGCAACGGACACAATTATGCATTCATACATTTGTTCAAAGAAAATAAAGCAATTTGTAATTTATAATGAATCGTATCAATAAATCCGTCATGCATCATTCATCTAATATGATTTTGTCACCTCTTTGGAACAAAGAACCCTGGGTACGAATTTTCTCTAAAATCCTCAAACCCTTTACAGTAAATTAACAATGGAACCCATTAAGATTAAACTCACCCTCGTTTTGGTGTTGTCGTCTGCTTGTGTACAACACGTGGTACGTTAGTTTCCACCAAAACACGGAATCAAAAGTTTTCCAATCGTTTATTCCAAGAATTATTATTTTATTTTTGACATCTTCATCTTTGTGACAGTTCTACAAAATATAACAAACAGGTTGCATGAATAGTATTTTATGACAAAGTCAACACCACTCTCCTTTTTTCTTTGTTCATTTGTTTGGGGCGTATCTATGGTTACCCTAGCAATATCCTTTGTTAGGAGTTTGTAAGGCATCCCTATTAGCATCACGTGACGATGTGAATGAAATATTGGGCGTTGAATGAGATTAGTTGTCGCTATATTAAAAATCCCTCACTATTTGGAATTACTTCTCTCAACTAAACAAACATAAACTCAACCACAAGAAGATAAGCTTGCAACACTCGCCTACTTTTTTTTTCTGATAAAATCGTATGGTTTTCAGAAATGTAACGTTGATGTACACATTTTCACAATCAAGTAACAACACTTTTATTTGAGTATGTAAACAAGTTGCTATGATACTTGAGAATGCTACTAAGTGCAGATCATCTCGCAATATTCATAGTAAATATACTTAATAAATATAGACGATTGATTTCAAATTCCCACATAACTTTCCCAAGAACTCATGCACCGCCTTAACGAGAACTTTCAACTATTGGCAATTCTGAGCGCTCTGACGATCTCAAGCGCTTTGTTGTATGACACTTGACTTCACCTCGTAATCTTTTTAGATATTAAAACCCGAATCTCACTCTTTAAAACTCCTTGGATCTGCGAAGCCTCTTTGCCACCATCATAAGAGCCAAATATTAATGTTCAGAACAGTGCGGTATCAAAATTCATCTCATATCCCTCATTTCAAAGTACATAGTTGCACAAATCCTATATTAGAAGACTTCGATAAGGAACAGCCCACCTTTTAACAGCAATTGCTTTGACTAGAAAAGCATGACGAATGAATCACACGAAAACAAGATTCGATAATACGATTGTATCGATTGATAATAAATCTGTGTATTATTCTACAGTGTAAATAATAAAATAAAGCTATAATCGTCATTAGACAATCGTGAATGAACGGTAATGAGCATGTGATCGGAATCGGGGAAGCTCCAGAACAAGGAATGATAACCAAGATTACCATCTTAAACATAATGCATTATGTGAACTTCCATAATACACAGCTGATGGACTATTATAAAGATTTAAAGGTACTATCTGACAGAACATTTTTCACAAAATGTCATGTCGAAAATGAAATTTGGCATTAAAATATCCATGAGAGCTCGGTACATCTCCCTTTACCATAAAGCTTTGGTTCCAACCTAGAGTACATGTAAGTAACAGCGAACATTCCATGGGGGTACAAGGGCGTCTCTGGATTTTCTTTTGACTGTGTCAATTCTTCATTTGCCAATATCTACTGCAGAGCATACATTAAAATCTTCATCATTTCGCGTTAAGAGTACAACAAGAGCTTTCAGATCTTGTATCAAAAATTAAGAATACAAGCACTAAATTTTGAGAACCTAAGTCTTCGTTTTGCTATGATAGCTAACGGTTGCAAAACAGATATCCGATTCTACTTCTTGTTTCCAGAGCGAGCATACAGTGACTTTAAACATCTAAGTCAATATTGAGCTTGATGTGAAGATTAACGGTAGATGAGGTTAAACCTACTATCATTTGATCATCTACTGATTAACAATGATGACTATCGTTTCCTTCCCACCATTATGAGTAAGAGAATGTCACGAGTGTAATTAGATTCAAGCTGCGTTTTCCAGTCAATCGATGACTTCAATATCACTAATTAACTTACAGGCTACTAACTAATTTACTTAAGTTCTGTATTCATTCCCACGAATTCGATATTGAGATTCTCGAGTAATCAGTAAGATGGAGTCGGTTGTCTGAAAACTAAGAAAAGTCTTAGGTGCAAGACATAGGAGAAACCGAAAATATTCACATACGTGGATTCATGAACAATATTTTTCAGCAACACAGTAAACGACTGACAGATCAAGAAAGTGGATAACTTTCGGATTCAGTTAAGATATTAACAAAATATACCTCACGATAAATAAACTCAATAAAATGATTGATTGATTGATTGATTGATTGAGGCACTTGATTATCAATTAACCAATACCATATCGAAGGGACGCACACAAGAAAAGAGGGAACATCAAGTACATTTGGTAGCGAGGAACTGAAGTCATAGCGTTACTTACCCCCTTTCTGAACAATGCTACTGCATGATAAAATCGGTTCGAATCCGCTAGTTCTGTAACACCATAATAATGATTAAAGTGATATTAGGGGGCGTATAAACAGCGACTGATATTATCTTTACCAGATAATGTAATTATCAAGTTTGTTAATTGATAAATCGTAGATTTTTCCGGAAAATGTGTAGGAACGCCCCCTTTTACAATCAAAATTTTAATTTACACATTAAAGTTAAGAGTCACAAAAAATGCATAAAACAATAGTTACCTCGATCGTTGACATCTCCTAGAAAATATACAAATATTGTTTTCACGAGATCTCTGATCAGAAGTTGGAAGATTCAAGAGATAATAATAATGATGATGACTGAGGCGTTGTTTTATTGTGAAGAATGATATACAAGTATAAAAAGATATACCTTTGTGCATGACACAGAGTTCTCCCTTGGACGCGAGCAACCCTAACACCAAAATACATTTAATCAATAACCATCAACAAAACCTATCAATTATATATACATAAGATTTGGTATTGTATTTCATATACGAAATAGAACCCTCCAAACCCCTTTTAATCCTAAAGGTACAATAACTGATTGAAACTCGTACGATATTCACGGGCTAATCCCCTCAATAATGTCCTACATTGACCCTTTTGTTGAAAAGTTTGTTGAAGCAAATGTAAAAATTTCTCATGCCAAATTTTTTACGGTTCACGACCATCTAATGATTGAAGGAGGATACGATCCTTGAACACTGACAATGAACAACTGCATCTCTTTTCAGCTGTTAAATATTAGGTAGGTAGACGTATGGATGTAATTCTATCAAAAAGCAGCCCTTCAGGCTAGATGCCAAATAACCATCCAGTGAAAAGGTTCCAATGACGTTGTTTCTAAAGAACTTAACCATACAGTGGTAAAAGGTGTAATGAGAGAAAAAGAATTACAAAGAGTACCACACATATTGAGTGTTTGCAGAGCCTAGTAGCTTTGAAGTTGGAAGAGAACATCGCACACATATATATGCCTTCATATGCCACTTAACAGGGGATCAGATCGACTTCGTAACTGGCATAATATGAGAGCAACTGGGATCTGATCAACGTTGAATTAAGTCAACTTGAGCGTAACAACAATTGAAAAAGCTTATTTTTAGGTCATAAACTATAAGATTTCTTTTCATAAAATTTAATATTAGACACTTTCTTTAACACGTAGTATAGGGAGGGACGGTATTTGGACCACAAGACATGTTTCTACCTGCTCTGAATGGTGAATGTAGCGATAAGTAAGATGAGTAGCTAAAACCTATATATTTATCCTTTTCTATTATCATACAATGTCAATATTCAAGCCTATACAATTTTAGAAAAATAAGCTGAAGTCTTGTATTTTATTCATGTATTATTTATCTGGATAGCATAGCTATTTCTAACGAGTTGTAAACCTAGTCTATAGCTCTTGATTATTAGTTAAATTGTGCGATCCAATAGAATTAGTAAATGATCCATAACCATGGTGATACAGGTGTTAGTATGTCGGTCGATTGCAAAACAGCCTAGCATATTACAGCCGTGTATGGTACCAAGTCTGATACAGCATTCGATACACTAGAATTTAAGAACCGTACTTCGTCTATTTGCATATCTACCACAATCTAGAGCATGCTTGTACATAGCAGCATAATATATATGTATCTAATCAATGGATAAAATCGTGCAATAATCCCTGAGAACAACGTACTTGTTTCCAATGAATCAATAAACCACACCCAAACAGAGTGCAAAAGTAAGATGATAAGTCAAAGAGTACATTACGAAATCAAATCTTAAAATAATTCAATAATATATGATATGCATTAGGGCGAAGTCGATAACGGGCGACTTTTTGACCTTTTTGGATCAGTTCAGAACTCATGCTTTCTTACGTTCTGAGATCTGACCGACAAGAGCCGTATATCATTCTGTCTTTCCCAAATCATCCATCCATGTGAAATATTCAACCGAGATTGATACACTATATATAGTTGAACTATTTTGGGTACATTCGTTATTTAACTGTCAAAATATCAAGCAATCAAAATTCCACGCCCTGAGGTCAAATCTAATGTATTTATTCTTTCTCTAATAAAAAGACTATCGGACCGGTCAATTAAGTAAGCATGGATTATCGAAAAGTAGCAACAACTCCAACTGGCAGCAATGGCCAATTGGAGGAGCGTAAACAATGCCAATGGTCTCCATCTTCGGAGTCATTGGTTCATTGACTTGAATAACCTAACAAGGTTCATTTAACTTATATATGTATATAATCTAATTCACAAACCTTTCAGAAATCCTTAAATATTCGAATACCAATGATTATATTATCAGGCTTCGCCAAAAGCTACGTTTTCCATAGCTTCGCATTCAGAAAAGGAAGTCCGAATTCAAATATGTAATTGAAATAATAGTGCGACCTAAATTTTCTCAATATTAGTCATGGTCATGTTCAAAGGTCAGAGTTCGCAATTCTTAATTAGTGTATTGTTTCCGTTCAGAACACACTATATTACTTTATAAATTATATATATTAAAGTATGTCAAATATCAGATGGTTTGGCTGATGATGCAGATGCAGATGGGAAATGTCCTTAGGGGAAGATTTGCTGACCAGGAGCATCAGAATGACCAGGAGCATCAGACTGTTCTGACTTATAAGCTGGACAATGAAAAAAATTGTAAAAAATGTATACCAAGAAAATAGTCCTAGAGTTTATACACTTGAATGCACTACATTATCAAGATACGTTAAACGATACCGTAAATGCTCGTAGTATATGTGTAACCTAAACCTAACGAAACACGATTACTTATTTTCTGTAGAGGACATTGACTTATTTCCACCAACGCAATGACAACTTATGAGTTCATATATAAGGCACAGTTCTAGTATGCACCAATTGTCAGCAGGTAAAATATCCCTATATATTTGGCTCTTGTTTGGCTTGGTGCACTCGAAAGTGACATTGCGTATTGATCTAGCGTGCCAAACTGAACTACGTCATATTGACACAGCTCTTCTATGTGACGAAACAAATATTTGGTGTCCGCCATATTTACCTCTCTTCTAATTCATTTTAGTAAGATCATTATTCACAAAATGTATACATCGTATAGCAAGAAAGAGAGCAATCTATCTATGTATCAACCCAACAAAGTCAAAGAGGAATCTTGTTTTGTATATGTCGATCAATATATTGATATCAATGTAGTCAAATTTTGATGCCCTGATTTTTGTAAAGGTAATGATAACCACAGACAGGCCATTTAGAGAACTCAAAGATATGAAAATGTGCTTAAATACAATGAACCGTATAAAATTATTCACCTTAAAAGAATTAATTTCTGTCTCTAAATAACATAAGAGATCAATGTAAGTTTGTGTAATCAAACAAGAATGACTTCTACAATTCAAGTTTATTCTGAGATTAAAGTAGTTATTATCTTCTACTTGTAAATGTCGCCCAGATGGGAATATTGCTCTTGACTCTTAGAACCAACATTCTTTCCTTATGACGTGTGATATTCTAAAATAGAATTGTCTTCACTAGGCAATTAAACTAACATTATATTTACGAAACGACTGATTAAGGTCGTTAACCAACACAATCAGACAAGATGTTACATAGAATTGTATTATATTAACATTCTATCTTGGCACCTGCATTCAACAGCAAACTGCAAAGAGTTTTGGTATCTGCCAGTTATCCTATAAGATGTACTGGATAAGCCATATGCAGTTTTAAAAAGAGCTTGTTGACTTATTTTATCCATCAGAATAGTGAAAAGAACAACAAATATTCTAAGACAAAAGTCATGTCGGTCTATGCTTGCTCGATTAAGAGACACAGACACCGTTGTGGTAACGAGTTATTCATCTCCAAATTAATCCGCTAGAAAATTGAAATTTCGAGATAAATAGGCCTAAAAGGATCCGAAACTTATTTTGAAAATAGAAGTTAATTATGGTATTTAATGGAGGTAGTTCTTGTTAAAGCAATGCACTCTTGGACAGGACAACAGCTCACAGACACAGGAAATTCAGAATCTATAAAGTAAACAGACACATTCCTGTATAATGATAATTAGTTTCAGTACCCGGTAACATGGAAATCGGATCAAAGTGACATTTCCCAACGCCAGCTACTTCAAAGCATGTGAAGGTCTCAATACATTACCAATAAAATAAATTCATCCGATAGCATTCATTAATTATTACTATTAATAGAATATTATCACTTAAGGTTATTAATCTAGTACAATTAATATAACGCCTAGTAATAAATAATTGGTATTAGTAAAGTAGTACACACAACAGAACCTGAAGATTTTCCAATACTTGAACATTTATTCAGAAGAAATTTTCTTGCCATTATGTATCAGGGACACATTAAAACGTTTCCTTATATCATTACTATAATTAGCTCAGTACTCCAAAACGTATATTTCATTTCGTATTTCTGGTCAGGTTTGAAATACAGATTCAATGAACGAATATGCAATTCAAATAGTTATCTATTTTATGAATTGAGAAACTGATCACATAAAATGACCTTATGCATGGTGTCATTTATCTTACCCTGGGGCAATAGCTAATGAATTAGTTTTGTGCGTGCCATTTCTCGATGTCGGATGAGTTTTCTAATTGCAATTAGTTAACAACGCTTCATCATCATTTGAATAGTGGTCTATTGAGCCAAAACTGATATCGTCATTAAAATGATAAGCAGAAATATATGAGAATATCTTACAATGCACACAATACAACAACGATTGTCTCTACTAACAATTTGCTTCAAACAAGAATCGTATATGAAGCCTGATGTCGGCAGCAGTTGTACCATTAATAGTCAACCAACTTTCCTATAGTACAGCCCAATGTTATTGACTCCCATTGGGTGATTATCTAGACAAAATGTGGTAAAGATCCTGGCTTATATTCATTTCAGGAAATACACAATAATGCTTTTAGAGGTAATCCACATCAAACGAGTATCATTTGTCGCCATCTTGTAATTTTTGATGTTGTCTTCATTATCCGCCATCTTTAGTGTTGTCCGGATACTATAAATACATTTACCAGAATTGCAATCTACATGCTGATGTGATAACATTGTTTTCCTCGGTGCCTTCTACTGTTTTTTGGCATTGATAATTTGCAGCCCATCAAGTGAAAGTGTATCATTGATCATCCTGAAGATTTAGAAGTAGATTTTAACAAAAGACATTAGAAGAGCAGCACAGTGGCGATTTATTACACCATTCTAGTAACCTAAACCCTGGGACAGATCAAATGATTTTCAGACCAGTTTCCCACATCAGTGATTCAGGCTGATTATCCGATGCCTGTCAGTTTTTAAATGTTTACGTTTCAGATACCTCCAAGTTGGAAGATTAAAAAGGAGCAGGCTTATGTGACTATTCTACTTGATGGCGTTGCACGTCCTAATTAAGTCAAACAAGGATACGATAAATGGACATTATATTCCCTGTCATGGTTTTTGTACCACAAATCATAAATTGTAAGATAGATTCATTCTTTTCCTCGAATTGTAGAGACGTACACTGCTTACAGTAGCAATCTGCTTTCTAATTATTCATCATTAAGAGGGAGATCCAACTTGCTACAGGTGTATGCATGTCTCATAATCAATACAACAAACTAGATGAACTTCATTCAATTCAATTCGCCAGACTATATGATACGGGTACCCACCCACCGTGATAACTAGACTAGTCGTCGTATCAAAGTTCACGGTTAAACGAGTTTTTCATTTACACATGATACCACAAACTAGTTTCATTCAGAGAATGTATACTCCCCTTCATATCAATTAGTCCAGTTAAAATATAATAAAAACTCGAGCAATAACTTGAAGTGCACACTCAAATCTAATACAATCAATAAAATAGCTCAAACATATTGCAGTTTCTCTATTACTATTATTTATTTTTACTTTAATAGGATTAATTATTATAATGCCAATTAAGTTCTACCTGTGAGCTCAGTTCAAGTTCAAATTCAAAAATTGAATATTAGCACCACCGTTGAACGTTTGGTAAGTAGATAGTGGAAGCAAGTTCTTCCAGATCACATGATCATTGTGGTTGGGGTATCAACCCTTTCAGAGCCTTTGATAATGTTGCTTATTTGGTAAATTCTATTTATATCTAACACGGTACAAGAAAAGGGTGTAAGCGTCTAAAACTTAAATGTCCTCAAAATCATAACCAGACGTTTATCGTTGTATAAGGGTTTTGTGGACGATCTCTCTCTATTTCTCTGTAACGACTAGGTGCCAATCTACCCATCGATGTAAGTTAAGACCCCATATATTTCGATATGATAAAACTTATTTTCAACGAATCACTGCACACGTCGCTTTTCACATATTCTAAATCGTCTCAAGATTCATTGATCTACTTCGGGTCACCATAACTTGAGATAATTAGAACAAATTGGCAAAACATATACATTATGACACAATGCAGCAAATCTGGTAAGTGTAAAAGATGTTCCTACCTTGTAACGATAAAATCTGTTCCCTTAAACAGCTTTTGCCCCTAGTGACAGTCAAATAGTTCATACGACATGGCTACATTGACAAGAGATAGGCTCACATGACCCTAAAACCACGACAGGAATGTGAAAGCTAGTGATGTTGATTTTACTTTAAATGAGAGGTGGATATGTGTCGATAAAAAAGCTAACTCACAAGTCAGTGTCGTCACTGACCCAAAAATGTATAAATAGACAACTTCAAGGGGCGTTTTAACAAATCAAGTATGAAGTTAAAATAAATCGTCCATGTAGGTGAATGATCTAGAATGGCGAATTACATCATATTGGGTCTTTGTTATTTTACTCTGAATTGTATCATCCATTCGAAATCTAAATGGGAAGATAGCATCAGATTTATCATGTACACACAGACTATGATCATCGTATTGCTTTTTAGGTCCAAGATTCCCTATACAATGGTATCGACTTAGGATAGACAGATGTCTTGAACGATGAGAGCAGTTAAAGACGGTCTAAGTCTGACAGCTGGGCAAAATGACAAGAAATTACAACCTTTGACTAGAACACCCCATTATTATATTAAAGGTCGTTTTCAGTTCAACACAAATTGGGGATTAGTTGTAAGGAAAGCGACAGAGCTCATCTTTAACTATTGTCATAAGGCATAAAGCCATGATGAACGAGGAATTTAATTTAGATTGCTTGTCTTGAGAAAAATTTGAAATGTATTTGGAATGGGGTAGGTTAAAGATAGTATATGGAGCTTGTACCAGCTTAGGCTCTATACAGACTATAGAGTAATACATTTCTTTTTTTATGTATATATATATTAACCAGAAGTGTCAATTAAGGTAACCTCACAAATAATTCTTGATGGGAAATTTTCGGGAGCAATGGTCTCTGATTTTTATACATGTATTGCTGAGAAAACGCCACTATCGTAAACCACAAATCTTGAGCTAAAACTGAAGAAGCACAACATGTTATTTAACACAATTCGTCGGTCTCCAAAGTTATTTTATTCAATTCTCCAGTCTTAAAATTACTGTATGAATTCACAAGCATCAAACGTTATTTTACGCTTTCATGCCGGCACTTACCGGGTGTATAAATTTACTTTTGCTCGGTGGCTTATTCTTGTTGAGGTTGAGAGGCTGTAATGATACCAAGGTAATTGAATGAAAAATGATTGATATTGGCTGATAGTTTTTTGAAAGGTGATTGTCTTACACATCAAGTTTTCTCATTGTTTCTAGTGATACATTGTCAGGTGGCAGACAGGCTAATGGTTATTAGCATTATGCTCATTTACATGTAGTTAAAGAGTCACGGTTAGAGAAACATTGTCTAAATTCGGTTGCCCGTTATGAAGAGTCCAAATAGCATAGCACTATGTCCTATAATTTGTACATTTTGAAGTTCTATCGACTGTGTCAATATCATCTCTCTCCATCCCCCCCCCCCCCAAAAAAGAAAAAGATATCCCCCCACCCACTAATAAAAAGGGGGGCATCAAGTACAATTTCCCTCATTGCACACTGTAAGAAGTATCTCTCCATTATAACAATTAAGAAGTAGTACGCATCACTTTATTACATATTATCCACAGATGCTACGAACTATTTCCGGTTTTTATTTAATATCAAGCGGATCTCGTGAAATAACGACTACCATTCCATGACACAGTTACTTTAAGCAGTAAACCAAAGAAAATTATTATCGACAGAATTAAGCTCACTTTCAAGTAAAAAAGACAAAAAATCGAAATGCTTTAATCATGGCTGTTTAAACAACCCTTAAGATTAGCCTTATAATTACACACGTTAATATAGCGTTTTTACAGCACAATAGCATCCCTTCATTATCTGTCTGTAATAATTATTAAAGAAGGCTATATTTAGCTCAGACTTTCAATAAAAGACAGTGAAATCGACCAATTAACAATAATGAAATAATTATTTGAAATCAATCGTTAAGCCTTAAAAAATATGTTCTTTTATACGTTTTTTTTTCAGAGTACGATTACTTCCATAACGTGTTGTTAACGCCCAGACGGAATTTTCAAATATTTATTTACCATGGCAACGGATGTAAACATTGTAAATAACAGATAATTCAAGTGGAATTGAAGGATAATCAACGAATTTAATTGGACAAAAGTGGTATTTGTTAAAGAGATATGTCGAACATTTTCTTGCAATGGTTCAATGACTAATGAATGATAATAAAAGAAATATCCATCCAGGATGATTTTACACGCCGATTTACTTACGCTTTAATGTTTAAAAACGGGGTTTTAATGTGTCATTACTTCATCTAATTGTTGTTAGAATAACACGAAATTAAAATCGATTTTCTACTCTTTCACTATACAAAAAACAGAGCGATTTCATGAATTAACCTGCAATACGATACCAAAAACGTTACGTACAATTTTCCATAATAACTAAAGGTTTTTCAGAAAAGTCCGATATTCCATATTTTATTTTTCGAGTGTATAATCTCAAAAGATCTCATTCTCATAAAAATTGGAATCTATGAATTTCCATGTTATATTAGTAAGTCTAAAGTCAAAGAGCCTATGATAATTTTCAACAAAAAGCAATTATTTCCCTTGAGGAAATTGAAGCTAGACAATTATTTCTGGCATATTTGGTCTTTATCGTGCAGAATAAGCGCTCAGAATCACAGCAGAATGTATCCTTTTTTCCAAGGGAAACTAGACTGTAGGTCATTGAACTTAAATATTCCAGCCAGCACCACTGCTGCCAGGAAACACAGACACCTTATTGGTATGTTCCATACACATGCCACAGATTAATATGTTCCTGTTAAGAATAGCAGGGATGGGCTCTAGGACATGTCTAATACACAGCCCAAGAAACCATGGCAACGTAAAAGTGAGACACTTTAAAATGACTTACTGTGCTGTGCAAAAACCTTGTCCTTTTGCTTCAGGTGACTGTCCAGATAATCCGGACACCAATGTCCGTCGGAAATCTTAAATTTTGCTATTGCAGCCTTGTAAACAGCCACACAATAGCATGACAACCACGTTTAAAACCTTGGAATGAGAATTGATCAGACAATCGTCAAGAGATCTTAGTACCTAACCTTTCGTTACGTATCCATAGTAACTGAAATAAACAAAACGACACAACAATTCTCATACTAATCATTTTCCAACTGAGTCTGTAATCGAAATAAATTCATCAGAGGAGATGATGGCGTGAGAATGCATCATTATATGGGTACCTAGAGTTGTTGAAATGTTGGTTTGTAATTAAATCGAGTTGTTCCCGGATCACTTAACTAGTTTCCCTTTCCTTTATATTTTATGCTTAATGAATAATCTTTGATTGCAGTTTAGATGCGAGGGTTAATCGATTTTTCTCTTCTATTCTAAAACACAACAACGAACTCTAATTCAAAAGGATGTATTCGAAGGGGTAGTGCATTTGTCAGCGCACTTTCATTTACTACCTTTTTGGACTAGTCACGTTCTATAAATGTTTCGGTATTTGATAACCAATCTTGACACATAACAACGGTTTCTAATAATTTTGGTAAATAAATTTAAAATAGAAATATTCGTATGGAAAATTAGGTGAATCATTAAATTTAGAAATACAAGCATTGATTGCTCTAATAGACCAAAATCGATACAAACCTATTTTTAGTAACTGTAAATAAAAACAGAAAATTATTACGTACGATTCAATTTCATTTGTTTATAACCCTAATTCCAACGATGTCTTCATCACAGCTTTTCATTTGCATGCTCTCAATCATGGGAATCGTTTTCGTTCCAGTATATTTTCCTCGTGAATTCTTATATAATACTAGGTATTTTCCCACAATATCCTGAATGGCGTGTAAATTGTAAAAAAATGAAAGAAAAAATGTAATAGATATATTCATATGCAACCACAGCTATTTAATGAGCTATTATCTGATTTCAATGTAAAGACCGATCCTCAAGTAAAACATATTTTAATAAAACGGTTTTTTTACTAGGCTATATAGGCATAATACTTTAGATATTTTCTGGGATAGATCGTGAATTTTATTTTACAATATTTGCAAAAAAGCTTTTTTTTTCTAAATGGGATATGTAAGTACTTTCATGAATTCGTGCTAATAATGCGATTGGAATCAAGGTGAACGAAGAATTTTATGGATTTTTCATGGTTTTTCATAATTTCGTCGACATCAGATTGACTTCGGTTGACAAGTCAGAGTAATTTAACGAAATGCGATGATGACTGAACCAAAGTTTTGGACTTGTAGAACACGGTTTATAGATGCCTGTTTGTTGGCTGATATTTCGAGTATACAACAGTTGGAAGTAAAAATTGGCCACATCAAGTTATTTCTTGGTAACCATTATCAGACTAAGATGTCTGAGAACAACTTGTCCCTTGCCTTCCAGTCTTATTTATATCATAAAAGAAGCAAAATGCTAACATGTGCAGGTATTTTAATTATACAGTTCACAATCCGAACATTTTATGTGAGGATAGCAATATATATATATATACAGCCAAAGGTCGCCCAGGTTAACATGAAAGATCAAGATAGTTTTTGAAAGTCAATCAGAATGTTCTGGTTCCAATCAATAAGAATAATTGAAGTCGTCTACTCGGGTTCCTGTAGTCTCTAATTCTCATAACGAGTTAGTTAGATTCTAAGTCCTACTTGACGTGTTTTTGATTGAATTCAACGTCACAGAGCAAAATCAAACACTTTAGATTTTCATCATTAATAACATCCCTATACTTGTCAAGTTTCTTTGAAAAAAGGCAAGTTCCGGCAACGGTGATTTCCGGGTTGGAAACGGACGTGGTCTTTCTATTTCTTCGTAAATCCCTTTAGTTACTCTTTGAATAATGGGTTTGATATTGTCGATAACAGACACATGTAAGAATAAAAAATGTATAAGGGTATCATTTTTCATGTATATTTCCGTAATATCATGACTGTCCAAAGAGAATATCCCGTAAACATAATATTGGTACTAACTGCAATCATGAATAGGGACAGCGTTTTGCGGTCTGCAACATATATATTTTATGTTATAAACTAACGGCGATCATGAATAGGGGTAGCGTTTTACAGTGTGTAACATATATATTTTTTGTATGTGTAATATTAGTCATGTCCAGCCTACAACACAAGCGGACTCTAGTATCCAAAGAATATGGATTCTTGTCCATATCAACCTTTCAGACCAAAGGGTAGCAAATGGTAGAAATATCATAACTGGGCAAAGTGTTATTCAGAAACAAACAACATCTTTCATTTTATTTTCTAGAAGCTTCATTGACAAGATGAAAATACACTTTTAAGTCTTAAACAAATACAATTGTACAGAATAAGAGAATGTTGTTGCATCTCATAACAAAAGAGTTCAAATAAACACTATCTGTTTTTAAATGCTGAAAATACATTGAAGTGCATTATCGATTTTCCCAAATATGCAACTACCCATTAAACGTATTATATCCTAACAAAAAGATGTGGGGAGGGGGGACTTCTAAATTTCTAATCATTTAAAAAAAAAGAAAGAATTGCCTGAGATCTCCTCACCTTGTCACTTTTTTGACCCCTTTGAAAATGATTCATAGAGCAACATTTTTTATGAGATGTTTAAAGTTATGACTTAACGATTTACATAGATATATGTCAACTATAAAACTATGTAAACTTATGTAAGTCAACCAAAGTGTATCAACAGGGCGTTTACAACATGGAAATGACGAGAAAAAAATTATATAATTGTTCATGCTTCAGTTGAACTCTACATATGTAAAAAAAAAAATTATGTCGAATATCCAACCAGTGCATAGGAGCAACCATCTTCACAATGTCCAGCTATTACGACTTTCAGCTTATATCTTGACTCTAATGGCCGCTTTTCTTCTATCAAGATAGTTTGTAAATGCAGTGATTTGATTGGATTGTACGCGAGCAAATACAGCAAACCAGAGGCCTCGACAAAAAGTCTGTAATAATTTAGTCATTATTGACTCTGATTAGCTGTATTCGCTGGAGTACTATTCAGTCAAATTGCTGCATTCCGTGATACAAAAAGACGGTTATTACAGTCAAGGTATAAGTCTAAGGGCGTAATAGCTTGACATTGTGAAGATGAGAAGCAACGAGGTTGATCATCAGTAAAGATTAAGCCTTTCAGTGACGTAAAACGTGCATCTTTTCGTAAACGATAATAATCTGTGGATAATGTTATTATTAAGCAATCACAAATAGTTCACATCAGCAATTATTATGAAAAAAATGTATGAGCTGACTTTCTTCATAGATACAAAACTTTCATTTAAGATCAAGTCCATGGTGAGCGGTAATTAGTTTTATACCAGTTATCTCCCTTACACTGTTTCAATACCAGTCCAATTATCATGACTTTAACATGAATGTATATAACCGTTCAAGTTCGATGTTAGACTATACGATTAAAACCCAACAACTTACATCTTAAAATTCATACTCTATATTCCACGACACAACTGAAAATGGGTACGGATTATTGGGGAAGGATTAATGTTAACAAGTTTGGCCAGATCGAGATGGTAATCAAGGCCCTCGTGAAACTAAATTGTAAAATTGTTTCCTTACATGAATTGCCTGTTACTGTACTAAATAAATGAAACCTATATGTAATGTAATAATTTCAAGGTAGGCAAATATGAAAGTGAATGTAACCGCACATAAGAAATTCACCTTTTGTTTAAAATAAAGTTATATTGAAATTAGTACGATGGAGGACAATGAACGCGAATCTATAACAGAACTAGCAGTATATAGTTCTAAACGACTACCTCTTTTAATTACATATTATTGATATTTAACGCTAGACTAATTTTGAATAATTCAATTGATGTATATAAATTTCACGCCACAGAAGAGTTAATTTATCACAGGTTTGCATCAGGATATTTCTCTTAGAAATCGATATCTGGTGATATTCTTTTATAGGTTAGTGCTATGTAAATAATATTCAGAAATGAGTGTGAAAATAGTTTGAAAGAGTGAATCCATAGATTGAATGACAACATTATACATTTCAATCCACATATTACATGATAATAAACGTTGCATATCTCCCCCATCTTTTAGATTGTACAACCAGATATCATATACTATTATATATATATATATCTTGTAGGTTGTTGAATATTTACTATTTGAAATAAGTTATATATGTAAGTAGACATAAGGAATTGCAATAAGCCTTGGATATTTCGTTTTAATGCCTTAGTGATTGTTTCAATGTTAATTGCCAAATCATCAAAAGTGTGAAAATTCCAATATGTTTAAAATGAAAACGTCCTTACCGTTCTTCAATTTCCAAATTCTTTCATTCTCTTATCTGAAATATAGAAACAATACTTTAAATATACTATCTGATATAAATATACTTACTTTACATTTTAATATTGCTGAAATCCCTCAACTTGTAGCATACAGCTGTGACCTGAATAATAACACATCGTTCGTTGCCTTGTGTATCCAAGCAAAGCCGCGAATCCGACAAGTTTTTATTATAAAAAACAATTTTTATACAAAAGAATTTAACACATATACACACATCGGTATTAGAATAATGCATACAACGAAAATTATATGGGACATATAAATGAAACATTCCTAACCTTACAATTTTGGATCCGATTTGAAACAGGAACAAACGCCCCTCATATTTCAACTAGATCATTTCACTAAACAAACTGTACTACATACCACAATAGTACGATTACAGAAATTGACAACTTCCGTTTTAGTGCGGTAATGACCGGATATACAGAACCATGTGACGGAAAGATATACTGATAGTCAAAACTGAACAGAGTAAAATATTCTTCTCGCCCAAACTCCATATAAAGCCTTGATAAATAGAAACCTATTGTATTCCGGATATATTTTTTCAGTCAACAATTGCAGCTTTATGCATCGCAGATGATAAAATACATCTATAATTGTTATCATGTTAACTTTGGAGAAGATGAAACGCCAAAGAAACCATGTGTTCAATGGCGATTATTTGCTTTTCCAATTGGAAACGGAAGAGATTCTGTGACAGAAACAGTTAACGATCAGCAGTATAAAACGATTTGATCGTAAATCTTGATCTACGCATAGGCAGCACTCATTGGTTCTAATCAAAAACACACTGTATAAGATATTCAGAATATAAAAATATCACCTACTATGTTATTTAGGCTAATTGGACCGAAAGGTCAATTGATTAATATTATCATTTATATTTGACTGTATATTAGTAGTAACTCATTATTCTAGTTTATCATGGGGGGCGTATCTTTATCCAGAATATGTCCTTGAATATATTTAACAGTAAGGCTATAGTAATAACTATGATCACACATATGTCAAACAAACTATAACCTATGTGGACCCTTCCAAAATGATGTCGAGTTGACAAAGCCAGTCGAAGAATGGCATCACGGGTGCCAATTTTGGAGTTATGTTACTTAACACTCAAGAAGATCAATAGGTTGAATGACATCAGGACAGTTTTGTCCACCAAAACCATAGTCCACCATTGCCATATTTGTATGGCGAAACGATATGTATCTTAACATGTTAACAATATCTTGCGTATTTCATCATTTGATACCGACCTATGTGCCTTCCTTCTTCATTAAATGTAAACTTCTCAAGTAAAAGAAATCCTTTAATACAGTTTGTGCATTACCTCTTCATTAAATGTAAACTCCTCAAGCACGAAATGCTTTAATACAATCTCACCCGAAGTTCATTCGCTGCTATTTCTTTGAGTAAAAAGAAATTTAAAATGAATTGCCTACACAAAAGGATGATTACACGGACCGATTCTAATATGTTTTAACCTTTACCTTCCAATAACACATATAATTGTGTTTCGTTGATTTGTGTTATAACACAAGTAGCCCATGGATACCGAAAAACGACTATAATATATAGCAAATTACAATTAACCTATATCTATAGATAAGTCAAAATGTAAACAGCAATAACAAACAATGATGAACCAAAAAATGCATGAAAACACAACAAATTGGATCGAAATTGTGATGAAAAAAATTATGAATCCAAATAATACATTGGAACAAATAATACTGTACCAATAAAGTAAGTTATAAAGAAAAAAACAAAACGAACCAAGTTATACAACCAATAATAAGCCAAATTGAGTTATAAAGACAAAAAGTAATGAACCAAATTATGCAATAAAGACAAACAATAATGAACCAAATTAAGATATGAAGACAAACAATAATGAACCAATGGAATTCACGAAAGAAACTATGTTCAACCAAAGTAAGATAAAAGACAAACAAAAATGAACCAAATTAAGATATGAAGACAAACAATAATGAACCAATGAAATTCACGAAAGAAACTATGTTCAACCAAAGTAAGATAAAAGACAAACAATAATGAACCAAATTAAGATATGAAGACAAACAATAATGAACCAAATTAAGATATGAAGACAAACAATAATGAACCAAATTAAGATATGAAGACAAACAATAATGAACCAAATTAAGATATGAAGACAAACAATAATGAACCAATGTAACTAATGAAGACATTTTAGCAGAGTAAATTGCATAGATACAAAGCAATACCATTTATATTATAAGAGTGCATTCCAAATTTACATCAACAAATTAATTTGACTGTAAACTTAACATCATGCAGTAAATAAATTTGGCTTTCTCCCAGTATTCTCTGATAGAAAGGGGAAATGAATCAAAGAAAAATGAATCTTGTCTGTTTGAAATATACCTTTACGATTGAATAAAACTAGGGTTTACTCATAAATGTGAAGAAGGCATGAATAAATGTGCCAATGCTACATATTTGTATTTAAAAAGTCATTTTCAGAAGATTAAATTTCGCCTTAGGAAACACTAAATGAAGAGGATTTCAAACTCCAATACATTAAAAGAGCCTTAACAACCCACACAATGATGCAATAGATTTTCACGTCAAAAAAATTAAAATCACATGAGTACCTTAATTATGGTAGTAAACATAAAATTTAAGATATGTTTGATCGTCTGGTAATGTTGAGTCTACAGATGATTTAATGACTAGCGAGATGACCTAGAGATGTCAAACAGTTATTAGTAGAGTAAGCGGTTATTTTCTCTGCGATTTGCAAATGCTAATACAGACTTTAGGACGTCTTGAACATTAGCAGATTGTTCACCTATAACAGAAAAATTCTTAACCGATTCCTCCTCGGGAAACACTACTGAAAAAAGCTCTTAGTTTTGCATCAGGTCAATTCTGTTGGAGCTTATTAGCATGTGAAAGTCTTTAGTAAGGAATTTAAGAATATTTGTCTTAAGATATAATTAATGTAAAAGCTTTCATAATTATTTCTGGTTTTGTAACTAACCTATATTATGGATTATCTTCATGACATTTTCAATGTTGGCTACAGCTGAATTAGTCATTCAAAAATAGACTTCAGACAGTCTTTTCATTCCGTTAGTGTCTGAAATTCACTGATTGCTACTTGCAGAAGTCAGTTGTCGTTTACAGAATCTTATGGCTTCCAGGCATTGGTTAAGTCTAGAGTTGACCCATGATTAATAGAAATTCACAAAGAGACGATCGGTTGAATTTTTCCGGGAAACGGAATTCGCTCGATTGATCGACCAACGTTGAGAAATATATCATTTTGACTGAGGAGTCAGAACTCAAGAAACGTAACCTATTGATGAAAGTCAAGTCAATGTCTACTAAACATCAAAACCCAAATCAATGCTTGATCAACCCTTTGAACAAAGATATTCCAGATAAAGAACCGAGAATGTTGGAGGCCTTCTGTCTACAGCATCATTGACCCACTAATTTGAAGCAAACTGCAATTAGCAATTATAGCTATGTGGACTCTCCGAAAGGTGAGTTGACAAAACAAGTCGTTAAGTGGTACCCTCGCGTCCCAGAGAGTGAGCATGAATTACCCTAGCGACACCCTCCATGGTACTAGTTTTAGTGGAGTTTAAATTCATCATTTGACCCATGACCTTAAAGCATATGTTCAAAAATTAAGCTTCAATGATAAAGAAGCTAAAATCACTAATGCCTCTTCTGACAGGAAAATTAATCCTTCGTTAGATTATACATGGAAAACAAACGGTCGTTTTGGTAGAGTTTTCAATTGGCAGATCCGACCAAAGAATGCTTTGATGATTTTTAACAAAGAGAAATTATTGAAGTCCAGGGGTTAATTTACTGCCAAGTCTTGAGTGTAGCGACTGAAGCAATAAATTGACAGCACTTTGTAACGAGGTTTGCAAAGGAAACTGAAAATCAAATAACAAGTAGTGACTTGACGTCAAATAATTCCAGTTGAAATTGATAGCACCGTATCAATATTGGCAATTTTGTGAAAGAAACATGCCATCTTTATATTAAATGACATTTGATCCTCTAACTTTCCTATTGATCTGTATTCAGTAAAATATAATGTTTGTTAAATATTTTAGAAGAACGTCTTTCGTTGAGATAATATTTTAGATATTCATGTTACACATCCTCTCTAAAACGTAAACTTGCACAAATTATGACTCCAGGGATATTACAAATGGAAAGTTTCTCTCGTGTATCCTTAAAAATAAGAAGCCTTATATGCAATAATTTCTTTTCAGGGAATGTTCTAGCTAGCAACATGTTTGGAGAGAAGATATCGAAAGAACCCTCCCTCAATGAGATAGATTGGTATGTCTCCATTGTCGGTTTCATTCCATAATTACCTATCTCATCCACATGGAATCAAGTCTGTTTGCCGTCCTTTTAACACATGTGCCCCGTATACGTTCGCCTAGGTTAGTTCGCACCATGGTCATACTGGTCCCCAAGAATTTGCCTTACGATTTCAAATCTATATTCAACCCAATGACCTAATATTTTAATACGATGGCCTCCTTTCTCCATGATATTGTGCAAGTGAATTAATGAAGTTAGTCGACGTCTTTGGTATCTCATATAGTATTTTCCATCGACGTCTGGCTTTATGGCTTGTTTGTGTAGAATATCTTTAAGAGATGATAAACACCAGATTTGGAATTGAGACAACAGTAACCTCACCAAACAGGTCTCTCGTTAATCAGATATTTACACCAAATATTACATTAGTTTAGCAAACTTTATTGATTTATCTGTTCTTGTCTAGACCGTAATATGCTCACTCTCAGTCCTCATTATAATGTGTGTGTGTGTGTCTGGAATTCTTATTGGTGTTTCATCGTCAGTTCTAGAATTTAGGTCAGAGACCTTCCCTTAATTATTTATAATACTGGTTAAAATTGTCATCCGATTCTACTCAATCGATTTTAAACTTAATTTGCGTAAATCTTCCACCGACCCAAAATATAATATACATGTTCTTCTATATGTAGAGGATTCGAAATTCGAATTTCTTACAAATCCACAGAATAAAGCGTCATTGATTTATTTATTAAATCTAGATACAGACATATCTGCAGATATACATTGTAATGTCTAATATTGTTCTGGCTAAAAACAGCTTTTGATGATTTTTCATGACGATGGATGGATGTTTTGGGAGCTCATCCCAATAATTAATTATGAACTTATGCATGTTGTTTCATATGTTATTGAAATACACAAGAACGTAGAAAGTCTCGCATTGTATAAGGGAAGACAGAAAGACCCAAACACTGACATTTGAACTCATTTACAAAAACAATCTCACGACAACGATTGTAGGTCACTGACTTGGAATTCTCTAAATACCACAGACAAAATTGATAGGTTCTATTTGGAATTAATTATTGACTTGGTAAAAGTCAGACCAACAACCAACACATTATTCCTTTAAATTGTCATTGATTATAATTCATCAGAAAACATGGAACTTTAGAGAGGTGCAAATATTATCGAAGGCTGAAAACAAGATCTTGTTTTTGGTGGTCTGATTTCCAATAAAAATTCTTTCGAAATTAAATTTTATTGAAACATTTTGAAGAATAATCAGATATGTTGTTATGTCTTTGAAACTGAATAAAACATTTATTTCAAACCAAATAAAACACATATTCAAACGTAATGAAACGCCAACCAACTTTTTTCAATTTTTTCAACAACAAGACCACGTGAATAAAAATAATATATAGAGATAACATATATTGACTTATGCCAAGTCCATTGTCTCAATGATTCATTTGGTCAGCTGGGATCGATATTAAGACCACACAGAAAGAGAAACTCGATTCATCTCACCACTAATTGCGTAGTTTGGACATCAGATGCATCATCACGCAACAGTCATCAAACCATTTGAATTGCCACATTACAAAAGGAGATACGTTGATGTAAAATACTACAGTTACTCATCGACTGCTTGAGAACGACATGAAGACTCCCAAATTACTATTGAATCTTACGATTTATTTGTTAAATAGAGAATTTTCTGTAAAACGAAGATGGTTATTGCGGTCTTGTCTGTGATATCTTTACTTAGAAATAGTTTAATAGTAGCAATAGCATCTAGACTTAATATACTTAGACTAATTGTCTGGTTTTTAGTGTCTAAATTAACACAAGCATTAAACATGCACTATTTCCAAATTTATAATCTGTTTTGATTGTATTTTGCGCCTATATCTATATGCTCCATGACTTCACACTTCGTATTAAATCTTGCCCCCCCCCCCCTTTTTTACGTTTTATTATGGTCAACCTAATTGTATACTATGACACATTTGGACTTCAAAATTAGGGGAAAAGATAACTACTCATTAAATGAAAGGACTAAAACAGAGCAGTATGGACTTGTTTAGTAATAATTCAGTATTTTTGCCTGCCTCCCTTTTGTTATACTTATATTAGTCTTTCCTTGTATTGAAATGCTGTTACAATAAAAGGAATTCTGTGTTAGGAATTGCAAATGAAATATTTTTTTACTAATATTTGACTAATATTGCATTAAATATTTTCTTTCAACTATACGCTTAGATGAGTGACGGATGTGAACACATTTTGATAATAACATCAAAAAGGATGTTGTCTATTCCTTAGATGTCGTTTGAGAATGCTGTTCTTAGTAGTATTTATCATTGTGAGAAGTAACAGACTAGTAGCATCTTATCGATTGATCTGTCACAATCCGTCACATTGGAATTACCAGAAATAGAATTCGCGTGGCCATCTCCGGTCGAAACGCGAGCAAATCCTTTAACACTCTCTGGAAATCGTCAAGGGAGTATCCCCAAAGTTCTCAGTAGACACTTTTCCCCAAATCAAATTAGTTTTAAATGACAAGTGATGGATTAAACACGAAAACTGATCGCATTATAACTCTTGTTTCCAATGTTTTATAACTTTAGAATAATCTTCTATTTGCCCTTGTTCTTGACTTTTATGTTTGGTGATTGGTAGTAACTGTTAGTTATGTAGTTATAAAAAAACTGTACAGAGATAAACAATATCGTTTCCCATATGTCAGATATAGATAGCAGTAAATATATTTTGCCTTACTGATATTTTGACCTTAGGGTTTCGTTTTTGCAGTTCGGAAAGCTTGTTTGTTTTATTGTTGATATTTGTTATAAGCAGGGTTAACTATTTGGAATAGAAATGCAATTTTGATACGGTACACTATTATGTTTTATCATCATTTTAGATGCACGCACAGAAAAGTTAATTGTAAAAGGAATTTTCACTACTGTCATATAATGTGGAATAATTTCAAAGTCTAATAAAAAAAAATCTAGTCATTTGTTTCCATATTATTCCGGCTTTACGTAGGAGTTTATTTCACACAGTAGACACATTCCATGTAGAGAAAATCAGATTACAAAATAGTGTCTGAATGATAGATTCATTTCCTTACAATGGAATTCACATCACAGCTGATGATATCTGATCAAAGATGAAGCAAGAAAATGATATAAGAAATCGTTTATTCTGATACACATTCATCAGCTATATATCATTGGAATTTCATTCTATATTCTACAACGATGAAGGTTACCGGCCCCTTACTACTGAGTACGAATGCGTTTTATATTTAAGTTTACATGTACTTTCAAACGAGCTTACTTATGGAATACAATGCACACAAATGGTTGAAAAATTAAGAGCTAGACATCAATGATTTTATGAAGATGCAGAAAATCTGGCGTTATGTGAAAAACCATGATTAACCAATTTTCAAAAACGATGAAATAGCTTCAAACCATATCATCAGTGTATATAGTCATGCGTAGCAGAAGATAAGAACCAATAACATGTTTCATATTATATAGTGTGCTATCAAAATGTAATGTTAATATACAAAATGTGAATATAAATGGAAATAGTTTTGTCTATTCATGAATAAATTCTATATTGATTTATCACAGCTGTGAGCAGAAAACAAATCGTTATCAATATACAATACAATAATTGTATTTTCTACTCAATACATCAGAAAATATTTAATACTCTAAATTTAGTGTAGGGTTTTCATACAGCACTAATCTGCTGCTATTTTAATGTTAATAGCCACACATTTAGTAGTAGTAGCTTGCACAAAATCAGTGCGTTAAAATGTGTTTTAACATAGAGTAGAACTTTATGCAATAATATGTCATATGTCCAGGTTAGTTTATGAATATTACAATTTCTAGATTATTGTCATTTAAGAAAAAAATTTAAAACGTGTCAAAATGCTCTCATATTATTATCCAAATTTCGAGATTTCAGATCATTTCTGTTTTGTTTTTGTTAAAAATACGAATACAAATTTTCTTTATTCTTATTAATCTTTTTCACTTGAATGATTCCTCAGCACCAAATTTAAATTGGTATAACACTCATGTGTCTGTCAAGGATTTGAAGCGAAGAAAGCCTGGGATTGCGACTTTTAAGTCATATAAATCTCTTGTCCTTGATGTTTTAAATCAATATAAAAATTTAAAACAATCAGAAGAATTATGTTAGAGAGGCATCTAATACGACATTTCAAGTTCCTAGTCCAGACTTTTAAACGTACTTCAGGTTATTATTTAAGAAAGAAAGGATACATTTCTCTTTTGACTTCATTTCCTACTAAATTGGAAGTAACTGAAAATGGCGCTAAACTTAGCAGGAAGAATTTGTGAGCGACACGACGTGCTAAGTGTTACAATGAGAATAGAAGACAAAAGTTGTGAAATTTGAGGTCTCTTTCCATTAGTATTTATCAATAATTCAGAACCGATTCTCGAGTCAGCGGCTTGCTGAGACGACCAAAAGCAAATA
This sequence comes from Lottia gigantea, assembly GCF_000327385.1. Classification (NCBI taxonomy): domain Eukaryota; kingdom Metazoa; phylum Mollusca; class Gastropoda; family Lottiidae; genus Lottia; species Lottia gigantea. The sequence goes on from NW_008707443.1 coordinate 581,669, forward strand.
GCGAAAGATTGTAAATCAAGCAAAAATGTCTGCCTTATAATTAACGTTTACGTCGTAACTGCCTCCCTGGTCTCACGGCCGCCATTTCTTTTCGCGCCAAGAAAGACAGACAAAGGATTAATTTTCTCTGTCGTTGGAAATTCTGTGCACGACTGCATTGATGTATGCTTCTTCTGCCATTCCTTAGCGATTAATTTTTCGAACGATTTCCGCTATTTGCCATGACTCTAATTATTTTCTCGTATAAACTGAAGAAATTTAAGACGTGACTAGAGGTCGACATCGTCTTTTTATTGGAAACCAGAACATTTTCAAGGAATTAAATTCTATTTTTAAGTTAATGTCTACAAGCGAAGATTAGTTTTCTACGTTGGATATTCTTAGTTATATGGCAAAGTTATAATAACCAAAGATCTGCAACGCAAAGTTATAAAGTTGATACTTGAGTTTTTGCAGCTCTATTTTCGAATTCATCATCTAGTACAGTAATAAGGAAAAGGACGTAAGTATAATGTAGCCCCCAGGTCAGTACGAGGAAAGAAATGTCTGCAGTGGGAACTTACAGAACAATGGCAATTAAGTAAATAGTAGCCTTTAATAGAAGCCACAAATGGATTGTTTCGTAATATCCCATTATATTTCTCAAGATAAAGCGGTCTCGCCTTGTAAGAATAATTTACCATTGCAAATGAAACAATTTAGTTATTATATCAGTCCCCTCTCTATAGTAATAAGTTCATGTATTATGTATGAGGTTAATCTGATAAGGAATAACTACATATTATCAATATCCACAGTCAAATTCCCTCAGTCGATTTGAATTTCAAATAATCTCCAATAGATGATTATTAAACAAGAAATGGCGTCAGTGGCGCCTTGTATTCCGATACGGAGTTAAATCTTTTTAGAAAATTATAAGGATTGAGTATTGATTAATTTCTTTAAACTCTTAATATAAAAAATAGGATTCCTTTTGTCCATTTTATACAACGCATCATTTTAAGTTGTCTTCCAAAATATGTTAGACGAATCTATATCTTTAACTATTCCCCAATGACATGGAAAAACTTCTAGACTTTTTATTGGGACAAAGTACCAAGCCCCCTTGTAGAACATGTTATGCACGTGAAGAACACTTCGACAATAAAAAAAAAGAATACAGTGATACTGTTTTTTTGAAAAATATTCTTTCCATTAACATCCCACGACGTTTTTTGTCTTGATTAGGGAAAACTGGAGTCAGACGTCCAAATTCATTCCACATAATAATGTTTTAAAAACACAATTTCTAGTATTGTGCACAAAAATATATCCCGTGTCAAAGATATCCCGATGCGCCCATCTGCTTCAGAAAGTCTAAACATGTCGATTAAAGAAGCAGTAGTCTGGAAAATAGGAAGCATTACAGTATACAAATATATTCTTCAGAACCTGATAGTCCCATGATAAATAAATATAGTCTGCGATCATTATTCCAGTCTCCAGGCTTTACTACTTACTAAATAGGAATAATATGTTATTAGATTGCAATGCTTTTAGATATTGTCGTCTCAGCAATATTTTGTTTGCGCGGTTGTTAATATAATAAATGATATTAACGCTATTTAGTACGATGTTCATAGAGACCATTTGCTATAATCCTATAAGAAAGATTTCACTTCCTACGAAATTTGAATGTACCTGCTTCTCATTACTTAGTAAAATCAGTCATACGGCATAATACCCACGTTACTAAAAAGTCAAATCGGCCAATCAGCATTCACAAGTTTTTAATTTTCATAATTTTGCCGAACCGTTATCGAGAGTCGCACAAAATCGATCGTTCCATTGATCTTAATAACCAAGAAGAGAGCACCATCTTAGTTCGAAATTTTAATTATATAAAGCAAATCTTAACTTGTCAAAAATAACCATAATATAACACAAGTCGATGGATTATCAGAACTGTTCATTTATGTACATTAATATCTCATACATTTAAATTCCTAAACATGGCTGTATTTATTACTTATTGTCTGTCTAAAGTCTCCTATGGTTTCAGACAAATACAGCCAGACGTGGATTAACCTTCTGATATAGAGGTTACATGAAGTGGAATTAGAAAACGAGAAGCCACGTCAAAACTGTTTATTTAGCGCGCAAATATACTTTATGATAATTATTTCTGAAGAATTTACTGGATCATTTTCATGAACCAATTGCATCTTACTGAAAATCAAAGCTTAAAACTGTTCTAGGGTTTAAGTAGCCTGTTCCTAAAACGTGATGTACGGATGGGATATCGGCATGTTTAGGACCAAACCAAATAAGGAGTTGCTCCGACGCCTTTTTGGGTCGCTAATTGAGAATTTTCTACGTGTTATAAGCTACATTCCGGATAAATAGCTGAACTAATACCAAGTCGATCAATATATTCAGTAGGATATGCTTCTTAGTCCCTCCGCCAAAGTACGCAGAAGTGGAAACTCCTAACTCTCAGCCATTTCATGGTACCGTGTGATCCGAATATCGCACGATCATCCTGTGCATGTACAATTTTGTTAGTATGAATCAAATTATACAAAGCTTCAAACTACTCTTATTTGATTAGTGTGACAATTGAATGCATATCTTTTCATATTTTGCATATGATTTCTATTTGAAAATATGGTGAACTTATAATAATGAATTCTATTTTAGCGTGTGGTCTTTTAAGACCTTACACTTTTGAAGAAACCATAAATAATTTTATTGAAATTGAAGAGACACAAACTGCTTGAGTTTGATCTTTGCAAAATATATTATGACAGAAAGGCATATCTTCCAATAACAACCATTAAAAGATATTATTCTAAAGGTTGTTCACTCCTAGAAATTACATAATACTGCCTTAAGAAGGAGACTTGTACAGGATGAAATAAAAAAACTTATTAACACAAAAGCAGGATAGCACAGCTGGTTCTGTAACCGGTACATGTACAAATTTGAAAAATGGGTTTCTGGTATATAACTTTCCGTTGAAATTGCATGTTTTATGACTAATCTGAATAATTAAATTGAACTGTAACAAAAATCGAGAAATTCATTTTATTTCATAATTATTTATTTAATTTAATATTATATTGTAATTTATGTGAACTACAGAAATGAAGCAAATAAAACTGTTAAGTTAAATATATCATGATGTACTTCTTTATATACAAGTGTAATAACCGAAAGGATCATTGAGAACTATTAGATCACCGCCAACATAATGACGATAAAATTATTTCAAATTTACAACGTCTATGTTATTTAGGTCCTAAATTCACTGCTCATCCTTGTTTCATTTTGATTCACCAACATTGTGAGCGAGTAAATTGATTAAAACAATCAGCCTGCAGCTCCCGATCGGTAATACGGAGTAATTCTATTAACTTAGGTCACTCTTCGCCATTAAGTACACCTCGAGCAAAGATTGTTCTTGCGTCATTTTATAAAACAAATGACACAGTTGCCGAAAGGAACTTCGCTTTTCTTCCCAGATGGTAACAAAGAATGAAGGAACGTCAGACGCAAAAACAGTTGAAAATGTTGAAATTGTGAAGGCGAGACTCCTAACAACAAGTAAATATATAGCCTCAGTTCTTATAATTCTCTCGTCATGTGTTTTCAAAGTTTTCTCTTACAGGTAAGAATGAGAAAAAATTCTCCAAATAATACTTATAAAAACCAGGCCCTAACAATATGTTAATGCAATGAAATTTTGGTCAATTAGTCTATGTCATATACATCATGGATATATGTAACACAGTTAGTTGTGCAAGACCCATTAAAATAAAAAAAAATCCATTTGAAACCTGCATAATGTAGTGTTTTTATACGGATATAGAAATCTAGAATTTATAAATTGGGTTATTCAACCATTTCTATCCATCCATCAAACAAATTGAATCTACAAGTCAAAAGCAATTGGCTAATTCCATCATTCTGCTTTATAATAATACAAATTATTATTCACTTACATTTCCATCATGTAATACACAATTGTTAACTACGTCACTGGAAACTGTGATATTCTAACACGTCTGGTTTTTGCAGGTTTAACGAATTAATAACCTCCCCTGAGAAGTTCATGTGACGAAGCACTCAAAATGTGTCAAAAAGCTTTTAAAGCTGATGTTAGCTGGAGTGTTGAAGTCCGCAAAGCTATTGACAGCTTCAAAATGAATTATGATATTGAAATGTTCCTTTCTAGGAGCTAGGAACACAAGTTATTGTATAATCATTAAGCTAAGAATTGACTCAGAAGGAAATTTAAGAGGCTAGATTGTCAGGAAATCAATTCCAATTTCAGTGATCCATGTGTCTCTCTCTGCATCAAACAATGTTCGTATTTTATAAGCCCTTGGATGAGAAAATCAAATTAACACAGGAAAATTATCACGTATAACAAATTCTACTTTGCATAGCATAAACTTAAACAGTTAATCGAATTGACGTACTTTCATGACATATTTGTGCGGCTCTCGTGAATGTTAAACTGCAATTGTCATTCCTTATTTGTTCAAGCATAAAATCTACTTTCACAAGACTGGATTTCAACATTTCGATACTTGAAAAAACTACATTTTTACCGAATTATCAATTCCCTCTGACCTATTCAGCAACGTGGCAATCTGAGACTAAATGGCGATATCGCCCCCAACTTTCAACTACTTGCAGATTGCGAAATATTTATGAAGCCAATTATCAAAAGTTCGAATGTGTTGTCTGTAAGCGACGAATAAAATTAGGTTGAACGTTCCACGACTCAATTCTTTCACATAATCAGCATAAAATGAGTTATCACATTTTCTCCACTGAATTTATGTGTAAGGTCTGTATAAGGGTATTGGCTAAACTAAAAGTGAACGGATTTTCGGAATACGATTCTAAAATAATAGACCTTTACAATACAACCACTTATTTGAGAATAATAACCAATGTGTCATCTTATCGGAGTTGGTTTGTGGCACGCCAAGAGTAATATTTTCGAAACGATTCCCAACGCTCAGAGTAGCAAAATCAACATTTTCATAGAAAAACCGGCCTAACTTCTAAAGTTGCTTATTTCCCGTATCAATAACCGAATCGTAAGCTGTTACAAGTGCTTCATTCTTGTCACTTATCCGACATATTGTTTCTCGACGGAAGGTGTTTACTCAGTTACACATCCGCCACTTAATGATAACAATATGCTTTAATAGAATAGAAAGTACAATATGTAAACTCACCACTATGTTTTATCGATATTTTCTTTGTCGAGGTTTACGTCGCTATTTCTCTGTCATTTTCCCATTCAATCCATACATCGTCTGCAAAAGTTGTCTTACCAGTTTCTCGCCAAAAACCGAATCTCTCCGCCGCGCGCATCAATGTATGCAGACGGTAATCAATATTCTCCATATATGGCGAGTTTTATCATTCATGAGATGCGACCTTTGAAAAGTGGCAGAATGTAGGGGAGAATGTTTGTATTGATCGTTTTAGAATATCAAGTCTATATCTCGCCATGCTACCAGCCTTTGGATTGTCGATGCATTTAAAAACAGGCCACGACAATTGAACAAATTTAGAGCATCTTGTGGTACTGAACATGACGCTGGAAGGTCAAACTCGCGTGATCTGTGTCAACAGCCCGGATGATGTAGAATCAATTTAAAACTCATAGTCCCTTTAAAACCGGTTTCTGACATAAAGAAGTGCATTTGTAAATTTTATAGTAAACGGTTTTCTCAGCAATCAGCTGTATTCAGTGCGCGTGTGAACAAAACGCTTCATTTAATCAACGAATGCAACATGAATAAAGGATTAGGATATTCAGTTTAGGTATAAGAATAACACTGAGCCAGAGCAGCCACCCCACTACCTCCATTCATCATTATCTGGTTTTATCTATTATAAACAAATAATTAGCTTAATAATCTTGTATCATTAACATAATCATAAAATGATTCTTGCAAACTGTGGTTGCATATCAACTATTTAGTATATATCTAGGTTTGTAATCAAACGGATACGTTAAAACATCAATTAACAATAAATACCAATTCTTTGATATAAGTTAAACTAGCAATTCTAGACTTTGACTTGAATTATACATCACACAGTGTTCCTAATTTTCATGGATAACTGAATATGTATGTATTTATGAATATTGTTCCCCGATTAGATTGTAGTGTAAAACTTGCCTTATTGCATGACAAAATACATGTTTATGGACTGGCTCGGTGATTCATACGAATGCTAATGGAAATGTAGATAAGTTTTGTGTATGTGAAAACTTTAGCTCTTAAGACGTATGGCTCTTACAAAGCTATTTACGGTCTACAGAATGATAAGCAATTGTCTTATTGCCTGGTAGCGACTTTTGATCATTGTGTTGAACGTTTATATCCCTGGCTTTTGATGAAAATTCCAATTACTGATTTTTTTTTCTGTCTTGGACCCTGTCTATTCTCAAGTCTCCTTTAGGCCGTTTTTATTCTTCATGTCTCCTATTCAAACAACGAGATAGGTACCAAGAGATAGCAAGCAGTCAAAAATTTTGGGAACCAATGTAATCACTGTAAGGCTGATTATTACATCGCTACAAGACTGATATATCACCACATTTCATTTGTGCAATCGTTATGTAGCTTTTAATTCTAGAATATTTTGCATACAGAACTACATAGTGTAAGGTTGTTCGTTTCTATTTTATTATATTATATTATAGGTTTGCATACACATTTGAATCATGAAATGTTCTCTGATCTGCAAAATGAGCTATTACTACATTAGTGGTAAATCTGGTTCTAAATGCATAGAACGTCCAAATTGCGCCGCTTTCTTCTGTGAAGATTGGCTGTATAGTTGTATGCTCTTCGTTTTTTTGTTGAATATTTACAGTACAAGTATAAATTTAGAGGATTTCTAAATTGAAGAATTTTTGTAGATTAAGCTTTGCAATGTCACAAGTTCAATTCTGGTCACTACTAATGCAACGCTGAACCTCTCAACTGAACGGTTACGATGTAATACATAGCTTCTTCTGTGCCTCTACTCATACACTGTGGGGTATTTTACGACTGAAACATCAGCAGCTGATCTCCTTATTAAATCAGACAAGTAATTTTTATAAGAGATTTATCTAAATGTTTGTCGATAAGATTGCTCTTTTAATAGCCAGTAAATCAAAGTAAATTGTTAACCACTATTGATTCATTCTATTGATAATATTGACTCTTCCACAATCTCAACAAATTATTACATGTAAAAATGGGCTATAACATCGATTTCAATCGTTTTGAAAAAAACATATTACAATTTTAAGGTTTTTTTTTCAGCCTACTTAGTGAATGTTTGTAATTGGCTCGAGAAAAAATGTATGCTTTATATACCATTTATCAATCTCTCAACGTTTGGCTAAAGACTATATCGCGGAGTATGGTGTATAATGGAGAGAGATGTTCAATTCTATATTGAGAGGAGGGAACATTGGCCAAGCACAGCAAGATTTTTTTTTCGATACTTATAAGTAATGTTTAAAGTGAAAAGTTGCATTGTAGGTCCTCGATCTTTATGGTTATTTTTTAGATAATTGAACAGAATACATGTCGGGCATCTGGTTCATCCAAATTATTACTACCTATGGTAAACCCATTTCAATTATCGCCAATTTCCAAGGCCTATGTTTATAATTCTTGTAATTGCTAGCGCCAAAGCCGCACTTTGAGTAACTTTTATAAGCTGTCTTGGCCAACATTTCCTGCTAAATAATGATATATCAATATACTACAAGAAGGCTACTTTCATAAGTCTAAGAATAGTGTTGTTCTTTTTGCTGATTCTACACTTTTCGTGTTTTCAAGCTAGAATATGTATGCGAACGGTCTACGACGGATTGCTTTAGATTTAGACGAGGTTGCTCATATGAACACCACTTTTGTCACATTGTTTCCTGTACATTCCATAGGTTACTGTCTTAAAACGTATGACGGGGCCATTTGACACATTGTCTTAACTGGTTCGGTTCTGTTCGTGACAGGTACTCTTCATTATTGAGGAATGACCAACAAAGTATTAGGCCTACCGTTGGGAAAAAAATGCCAACATAGTACAAGATTAAATGTTTTTAAAAGGTGTAACTGTTTTACTACTAATTCAACAAATTTATTAATACTATATCTTTTCTTTTTGTAGGTACAAATAATCTCCAGGCAACTCTCCTAACAACTTTTTTTCCTTTGCATTAAGTTTAAATTCTCAAAGCATTTGGTTTAAAGGTTTTCATACCGATACTTATGACGTCAAGCGAAACCATGGTAACGTCGTTTTCTTGAAGGATGATTTTTCTTTCTAAGCGTAATCCACTTTTTTGGAATACTAAACAAGTGAACGTAATTGAAAAAGGCAATTTTTGATTAAAAACGGTACCGTTTATCGATTTGTAATAGTTCCTGACATTGACATTTCAAATATCTCTTTTTACTTCAAAATAATTCGCTAGACATAAGAAGATTATTCTTTGAAAATATAAAACATTAAATAAGCGCTAGGAGAATATGCTTTAAGGGAAAGGTGCATATAAGATTGCTTTGATTAGAACAAAGTCAGACACAATGAATTTGAAAAAAAATAAATGAAGTCACATTACATTTTCTACAAAAGACATCACAAAACGAAAATGAACATGACAAAAATAGGTAATATATTGTATGAGTAGACAGCTGTCTTTAAAAATTTTAAAAGGTCAGAATAGTAATAACAATAATACTATTTTTATTTCAAAATGGTAAAAATATGGTCATACATTATCCAAGACCATAAAGATCTTGTTTACCTAATTATAGGTTTTCCATTATGTCTCGTGTAGACGGGAAAACAAAACGCTTATTTTAACAGTTACATGGATGGCATTGAAGAATGGTCTTGGAAATACTTACAAAAAGAGGCAGTAATGAAAAAACTTAAAGACATAATAATAATGTACAAGCTATGACGTCAGATCTTTTGTTAGATAAAAACAAGCGCCCATTTTCAAATTTTAATAAAACTACACAACTGCTCAATTATTGAAAAATGACAGTTACAGTAATATATTTTTTTATATTGAAAATAGGAGTATGATTGTTACCTGAGCGTTCGGAATCCGAGACCTTCCAAATAGATAGTCGATAACTACGATATAAGCGTTTCTAAACCCATACTTTAATGCTATTTATTTTTAAATCGAGATCTCAAATTGAAAATTATCATCAGAGTTTTCATCGGACTGTGTCGATGTCAAGATAGGTCACCGCCTTTCGATGCAAAGAAGGCAAACTTTTGCGTATTTCTCTGCATAATAAATTTTCTTAATCGCGATTCAACTTCCTTTGTTATCAACGAGTATTTTGACATGTTCATATTGGCAATTAGCTACTTCGTCATTTGACTCTAAATTACTCATTGTGTCAAAATGTTTAATATCATAACTCAAGAGCCCATTGAAAATAAAAATGAGAATTCCAAGTGAATTCCGATGAGAATAATATTTATAAAAAAATCTTAATAGCTTTACTGGCTGGAACTTGTCAGAATAGATTATGTCAATGATAGGAAATAATTTCAGAATAAACTATTAAATATTGAAACAACACTAAGATTTAGGAATTGTGGCAGTCCTCTATTCCCATGTGCCTCGGCATTTTATCGAGTGAATAATAACTAAGTGTTGTAAAGGTATTCCCAAGACAGCTCTTGAACTGGCACTTAGCTGAATATTTTTTATAGATACGTGTGCAACAAATAACATTAGCTAGTCCAAGAGTGATGGTTGAGAAAATATCAATTTTCGCTTATTTTCCATTTAAGGTTCCTTTGAGAATAGCCTTCTAATTGTTGCCTTGGCAACGTCACATTTCCCCCCTATCTTTCATTGGAATATTCTGTTTATTTGAATATTGAATTATGAAATTAAAGGCCAACAACTGGTATTCCATACAAAAATATTACGTCTCGTATTACTAGTCTCTATGTAATGTAAAGTCAAAGGTTCGCTATAGCTTATTATTTTGAATTTTACGTTTCTTTAATGTCTTATTAGTGCACAACATGCAAATGATACAAAACCGTATACATTTCCACGTATTGGTCAAAATATTCAGCAAAGCCATAGAATAATTGACTGTTAGTGAAGCTTTGATGTAAAATTTGGTTTATATGAATGAATTATTTTTGGTGAGTACTTAGCATATTCAATACTCTATTGAAATTATTGATTGTATAAGACTCATTGTTTTGAACATTTGTACAACTTTCATGTCTATCGGCATTTGAAATTGGAACAAAAAGTATACTAGTGCTTTATGTAGGCGAATGGAATCGTTAGACGTAAAAGTCCATTAAGTTTACTTCCATCAAACACAGAAGTTAATATTTTATTTCTTTTTTAATATAACAGTCGCGGTGCCATACTCTCGAGAGTGATGGTACACAATTTCAGGGGACATACTGACTCAATGGAGGCCAACTGCGGAGCTTCTCATGAAGCGACTGAAAGGAATCTCCAAAGAAATTTTCGAAAATTTGAATTGATTTTGCGCATTCTGACACGTACATTGCAGCAAAAACTATAAGAGGGGGACAATTGGGGGTGCTAACCATTTTTCCCTGTACCCGCCATTACATTATATGGCTTTTGTAGATTGAAATACATAGCTACCATACTAATTCTGGATCCGCAAAGATAGCATAGTTTGTGTTTGTTGGGGGTAGAAAATCAACATCGATGAAACGAGAATGGTCTTTTCTGTAATGCAAAACAGGAATACAAAAGGAGAATTTACCTATTTATCTCTTGATGAATTACGATAGAAGGTGATAAAATTTCAGTTGGTATTCCTAGATGATGACATGTGTTTGTGTTTCTGAGCATAAGTAGAATATGCTTGAATGTAAATGCATTTTGTCACTGTACCAAGTGTTTGCAATCTTATAACGTCATTTAGAGATATTTCAAGTTCCGAAATAATCTACAGAAATAATCAATTCTAACGCAGTTAGCATCGACTCTAAATTGGTCTAGCCAATTTCGGTTGGGTTAACAACCAGGGAGACAGTTTTCAATAATGTCTCCTTTCCGCTCACTCACGATAAGGAAAATTATAAAAAAAAATTATCATCTGTTTTGCGTGGGGAACCATCGAGGGAGATAAATGCGCTTATGTAAATTGTCAAGGGGAACAATTTATCAATCACAAGGTAACTGAAGAAAATCTTCCAATTTCTATCTGTCGGGAATTTTATTTCTACTGTAGTTTTTTTCACATTCAATAAACATGACAAGTCCATCCGTCATTTATATTTTTAAAGCACGACATTCTTTTTTTGAATAAATTATATTAGGAAACAATTATGATTTTTTAAATTGTTTACGTTATGTTGAGAAATTGTGTCAGTAAAAAATGAGGTCGAATGGTAAAGTGACAATCAGGTGCTGATGGTAATAACGTTCTAAGGAACAATAAAGATCATTACTAAAATGTAATCAGCAATAGATTTTTTTCGTGAAAATATCTTGATATTACAAGACTGCCGCTATAGACATTGTGAGTCTTTCTATCAGCGGTTTCTCTCAAGATCATGTTTTTTTTTTGTAAATGGTTCAAAGAAGTGTGTCGATGGAATGAATGTCGGGTGCAAATCTCTGGATCAATGACAAGAGATCTGGCTAAGGATGAGTTGGTGTGCATGAAAAACTTGGTTGTTCCTGTCTTTCTTTCTATGTCTTCCAGTTGGATCAGAGCCCAAGTATTAACAACCTTGAAGCAGGTAATGTAATTGGTGGATTGGGCACAGATACATCTTCTGTCAAAAGTTAAAATAGAAATAAAGGAATCGTTTAATGCACTTATTGAATAATTCGTTGTTAATTAACTCGAATTTTGTAATTGGGTTAAAATATGGTATTGCGAAAAGATTGGCATATATTCATTCAACCAACTAATAGAACTAATATTGTAACTGTCCATATTCAGCTACATATCAGTTGAATATCACATTGACTTTAACCCACACATTCGACCATTAAGATCCTGCTATCAAATAGGCCATCCTGTACATAGTACACTGTCGGACTTTTCCCTTAAAACCTGTTCATAAGCAGTCAGAAATTGTACAGAAGTAAAATAGGAAGTTCTCAAAAAGATTGGCAGCTGTAGACAGGAAGATTCTTTAATTAACCAAACCATTACAATGTAAAGTCACCTGTACATGGAAACAACTGTCACAGAGAAATGCCGGGAGTGAAAAGAATGTAGCTGCCAATGACAGATCAGCTTATCTTGAAAGAATTCTCCCGAGACACTGGCCGACTGTACACTACCAAGATTAGAGTAATGTGCATTTCATTTCATTCTGTGCTCTCAGCTTAAAATTAAGCAGTTTTGTAAACTTTTCAACAACGTTCGTCCAACCTTTCCAACATGCTCACTCTACTCTTTAGCAACATTTAAACAATATGCTGGGCCTTATAAAAATGAACGACAAAATGGATGACATAGAGAAGGAGAAGCCTGTTTAGGGTACCTTTTCTGCAATTTCGATAAAGGGTGTGGACAGGATACGCCAGAAGGGACGAGTAAATTTTGTTTGAACCAGGCCCTGGATTCATCTAAAGAAGCATGGGGCATATAATTGAATCAGTGCATTCTTATTCCAGACATACTCCTCCATCTTCATGGCTGCCACTTTGTGATTCAGGTAATGTTGGTGACATGTTTAAAATTTCAATAGGTTCCAACAAAAAATACCTGGGCAATTCATTTTCCAACATTTCTCCAACAAGTAAAAACTTTGGTGTTGAAACCTTTATTCTAATAAGTTGTATAGATGGAAGGTACCATTATGGAGAGGAATATTCAATGAGCAACTTCATTTCACTAGTCACCAATGTAGTCATAAAGATATGTTATGAGAGTGGAGACATGATGCATGCAAATAATAGACAGTCTGTGACGAGATGGTAATTCATATCATGCAATACATTTTATGTCATATTTAATCAAACATTTGTATGCCTTTGTCCAAAAGATCGCACATACAATTTTGATGTTTTAAGATTGATCTGATCTTAACCACAACTGTGCACACAAAACATTGCTGGTACATTGTCGAAATATACGATGTGGAAAAAAATGGTCATCTGCTTTCGAGAATGCTATGACGACGCCAACAATAATATTTCTTGTGGTGGAATAAAACAGAAAGATGAATTGGTTCCGGGTCAAATAAAAATGCACATCATATTATTTTATGCTCTGGTTAGAAACTGGTGTGTAATTTAATTGCAAGATTGTCTACTCAAAGAAGGATTTTAACATGGTAAATGGTGTGAATTTATTGATTCGTCCAAAATGATGTCAAAGAAAATTACGGTTTTAAATTTGATTTGTGTATTTTATTCATTGTTATTATTTATACTAGCAGTGGTGGATTTTATCATTTATATCAATTATTTATCAAAGTTGAGTGCTTTCTGATTTTTCTTAAGAAAACTTAGAGTTAAGAAAAGAATATAATATCAGGAACAGAGGTGTGAAAATACACTTAAAAGCTGTTTATTTACAGTTGGTAACACTTTTAGAATAATATAAAAGGTTGCAAGTTTTAAATGTGAAATACCTTATTTAAAAATCTTCGTTCTATAATACAGACGTCGAAACTCAATGAAATGCTATCTTCTAAGTAAAAATTGTACATTGTTTAAGCTTTCTTGTTTATGTCACTAATTAGAAACGCTAATACAAGACAGACGCAGACAAATTATTCGAATTAATTGAGATAGCTTCTTTATGTCACAAATTAGAAGTCTATTGAACTTGAACGACCAAAAGCCTCTTGTTAAAAATCAAACTAAGGAACACAAGTTTTGACAGTGTTATTACACGCAGACCATAAAAATAATATTATATCTTGTCCAGGGTTAATCTTTAATCCCTACAAGACTTCTGACAAAATAATAACTTATTTTTGATTTGAAAGTAAAAAATCAATTAAATTGATGTTATGATAAACCAGAACTTCGTTCAAATGGCTTACAACTACTTTTACTTCTATTTATCTTAGTATTTGTATTTAAGTAAAATGTGCTACCATTATCAAAGCTGTTCTGTGTTGCGTGATATTAGTTTTCGCAAACGATGTCAAGTTGATGTACGACTTCCGGCTATCACCTCTTTCAGGACCATTTCTCCAAATCGATATGAAGAAGACTCACAAGTTTTGTAATAGGATTCAAAGTTGAGATATGCTCCCACCCCTTCCATAACAAAACATGTTCATTAGAATCAAATATTTTTTTCTCTCCAGAAATCAGTAGTGATATAATTAAACTGATGTCAATACTCTCTTTATATTGTCAGTAAGTGTCTTCAATTTCATCAAGTTAGAAAATTGGGGGAGTTATCCTGGTTTATAATCGGCAACTGAATTGTGAAAACAGTAACTAACCGTGGAATTTGCACACGCCTGTTCTAGCTAGCGTCTACAGTTTCCAAACAAAGTTGCCTCTTCATCATAGTGTAATCAAAAATGAATACATCAGTGTAAAAATGGTAGACTGTAGGTTATGTGAGGACGACATTGTAATACTGTACGCCAGTGTAAAGGTATCTGACACTTTAACACTAGTTCCTTAGTCAGATCACCAAAGGCATCATTGTATAGCTAGCCTATAAAAACTTCGTGATATATAATAATCTGTAGATTAAGCGCGGGTAGGATTCAGAAATATTGAAAAGTTTAGAGCTAAAAATAGTCCTCACATCAAGAATGTCGATGGGAATAATCAATTCATATGTACAAATATACAAACCAAAAGCGAAAACGATCCTTCAAATCTGCACGAGATTGTATCAAATATTTTTTACTTTGGCGTCAACAATCAATCCACCCTTCAAAAGAAATTGGGTCATTTTTAAACAGACCAATGGGCGGATGTATGACTCGCGTTGATGTTCAAAATGTATTCAAGAAAAGAATCATTTGAAAGTGATTAAAACCAATATATTGAAGTTCAAAGATTGATGACTTAACACTACAAAAAGACAAAAATTGTTCATGAAAGATGAAATATTGAATCTGTGCTAGATTTGGTAGGCCAACTACATGTCACTGAATCGTCCAGGAGAGAATTATCGGTATGATACAATTTAATTATGGATAAAGACGGAGTCGACATAAAACCATCAAAAATACAATGAAAGAAATGAACAAGCTAATCATCAATCAAATTACCCAAAATTTCATCTCCAATCGTTACAACTTAATGAAAGACAACGAAAGAATCCAGGGGGATTTCTTTCATTAATTCATTTATCATGATACAAAGAGGGGGTCAACTTTTCACCAGTGGAAGCCGTCGATGTCAGTCATTAACTTACTTCACTTAAAGAAAATGCATTCAGTTCTTGAAGAGATCCGGTCCTGGTTAAAACAATTTAATTTCATGTTTTAAATGTCGCCGAGCTTCGTTTAATTCTCTTTCACTCAATAAGATGATTGGTTTTAGATGTTAATCGCTCTTATGGGAATATCGGCATTATTTTCCCTAAATCGCTTCTCCGCATAAGAAATTATTCCTTTTTTCTTCCGAGATATTCCCAAGAGCTCCAATTACAGGAATCTATGAATATTGTGTTATGTAATAGAATAGAATTAACTCAATCCATTTGCCTTTGCTTATACGGCCAAGAAATCGATAGAAAGAGACTCAAGACCAGTCGACACCATGTCGACCAGCTTTCAAGTTTTCATTTCTTTAGTAACCATCTTATCCATAATAAACGAACTCGCCAAAATCAGGCAAATATCTTACAAATTTACGCGATTTTCGTAGAATTTCTGTAACTGAATATTTGAAAGAGAATGACAAGAATGAAATGAATATACATGTATTGAATAAAGTGAAATATCACTACAGCTATGACTAAAGCTTATCTTCTGCTGCCGGCATAATAATGCTTCGGATAACAGCTAATTTTGTAAGTGGAAAAGCGATGCTAAAATTATAAAATCACTATGTTCGTGAAGTGAAAATTAGATACAAGTTGTTGAAATTGACTCGATTTCAATGTGAAATAGGCCACAGACAAGAAAGAAAAGTGCATATAGTTTGTCGGACATGTTCAGACGTTTTGTTTCCAATTTTCTCTGTAAGCTACACGTAAAGTAATTTTTTGACAAATATATGAGCTAATGATTCGGAGTTCCTATTCAAGAACATCCAAACAGCTCAATAACTTTGACCCCGACTGCATATGGCGAAGGTAAAATGAGGCAAAAGATGCTCGCTTTGATACGACCTAGAATTACATTTAATAGTCAGAATTCATTGGAACATCGACGATTCCCTTCCATGACATACGTGACATCATTCTCTGTTTCTAATTTGTTACGTTCAGTGTGTCCAGTCCTTTACTTTCTATTATTTAAGAAAATATGGAGCTTAGAGTAATAAATACAGGAGTGTTAAATCTAAATAAACAATTTGACTTTCTTTAACTAATTCAATTTTATATATCACTACCTACTCTACTAAATTGAATTTTAAAAAGTTCCAGGTATATAAACGTCTAAATATCTGTTTAACCAACCGATTAGACGTTGGTTTCAGTTAATAGTAATCCATCTGTTCTGAAATTTTACAATTAAAAGGAAAGCAGATATTACTACATCATGGACATAGCAATTTTAATTTCAAAAATTGAAGGCTAATTTGGAAAGAATAACGGAGTGGTGAAAAGTTAATTATTGGCATATATATCGATGTAGAATTAAGGTTTTATGATGTTAACTTTTTTGCCAATTCTTGACGATTTATAATGAGAGCTGTCTACTATCAGCGTGTTGTTTGGTCCTTCAATCCTCATCCTTTTGATAAACCACGGCAAAAAGTATCCAATTTGCCTGTCTCGTTGTCAATAATTGAAGGTCAATGACCAGAGCACATACTGGGCATGATATTAAATATCAGACACATTCTGAAGATAGTGCCGCGTTATCTGAATGGTCATATTAAAAGATGACGTAGCAACGCAGATGGGGGTAATTCGTTTAAAGGAACAGTAAAACAACGCCTAGATGTTGATGACATTGATGAATAAAGATGGCAATCCCACGATCCAATATTCCTGTTGTTCTTTACCTCACCAATACCTGATTTTAATTATTATAACCTTGAATTACTTTGGTTTTTTTTCGCATTTGAACGATAACCAACATTTCGTGAAAAATTTATTTTACCCTTTAATACCGTAAGTAAAATTGGAAATGTGTTAGTAAATAACCTTTAAAATAAGGCGTTGAACTGGATAAAAAAATATCTTTGTTTTTATCTCATGGTTCTAAAAACTAGTAGAGAAGACGATGAACACGTAGATTAAAATAAGATATATCGAAATATAACGTGAACAATGTTATATATTTAGAAACTTTAGATGATCTCTTGGTATTTTTTGTCTTTTTTGCTAGCAGACGGTCGCTACAATGCCGGCGGAAAATCGATTTTGTTTAACAATTACACTTGTCAACTTGGAATTATACCTTCTCGACAAAACCCCACTTCATTTGAACATCAGTTGCCTTTTTCTCTAGTAGAATTCGTTTTTGCTACCCTGTTATCTTGAACTGAAAATTGGCGGCAAATAATGATTAACGTCAAACTAACTGCTACATGGTATACATCAACCGCCCATAGTAAGTTACAATAAATACCATTTGTGAACATTGCAAATCCACCATCCACTGAGAATTGACAGTAAGTTAGAGAAATAAAGTGTGAAGTGTTCTAACACCTACTCTTTTAATATCTCAACAATAACGACATTAATTGCTGGGATTATTAAGATATAAACACGACGTTCTTTATTCCTTTGTCGTAAAATTAATCTCCTCGTCTGCTAGAATCGAATGGGTTAGTAATCTAAATATTTTGCCTGTGATCTTATGATGGTATATTCAAGTTATTACTGGTGTATTTTATTTCTACCTCTGGCATTTCAAAGGAATATGATAATTTAATGTAAGAATACATGTTTAAGGGTAACTGTCTGCAATAATATGACCCAAATAATTTATCGCAAAGTAAGTCGATCAAACCCTTATCAGTTGTTTTTGGCCATCATGAAAGTCTCCCAAAACAAGTTTGTTACCATCATTGTACGAAACATAATCACTAATGTGACTTCTGGTCGGGCTTCATATATATTTTATTAAATGAAGGGCATGGGTGTTTCCTGTTTATTCATATACATAACAACATGTGACGTTCTAAAAAGCGGAATTCCTTGATCCCAGAAGCCAAGATTTCACATGAACAAACCACCACGATCGCCAATATTCTCATCGCTCGACAAGTTAACTTAAATGTTTTAATTTGCTCATAATTTGGCTACTATTGGCAAGTATTCGAATTGTTAAGTCTTGGGACATTAAGAAATACCGAAATCACACGAAAAACTTGGACCAAAGAAGTAAAATTGTCACTTTGATGAAAAATATCAAATATTTTTCACTCCTAAAATGAAATTTCTGAACTATTGTCCCTCAACGATGCAAGATTATTAATCTACTATCTGTAAGTTCTATATTTTAGTCGATAACTTCGATAACTTTACCATGGAAAACAGCGGAGGCTGTTTCATCTGTTGAAGGATAAGCTGTGGCTGGGCATAGTTTTATTGTTCAATCAAAAACATTTGGTCATTATGTAGTTGTTAGCCCCTCCGACCTGCATCACTGAAAGGGTGGGCAACATCTGAAGATATCTTCTCTTTGTGATCTTTGATCGAAACAATTATTCTATTAGTATGGTTGTCAATATGATCGACCATATATTTGCTGGCAGAATGTTTGTTTGTTCTCAAACGACACATTGCAAGAAAGGGCGGTTATTTGAAAGATCTTACTTATTTTCAATTAATAAAAACTTAATTCTCTTCAGAATTCAGAGATTTTAGCTTATTTTATCAAGTGTAGTCCTTCATTTGTAGGTTATTTTCAAATGACCACAGATTGTGTCAAATATCACGTGTTGAGTTGACAAGTATAATATATTTAATAAATAAATAACAGCAGAGATCATGTAAAAGATGCACCTTTCCAACGAGAATTGTTTATTTTACAAGAATTGTGTTCTATAATAGTACATTAAATTATTTATATAAAAATTGTGTATTTTTTTAGAATCTTGTTCTATAATAGTACACTAATTTATTTTTGTAATAGTACATTAATATATATTATAATAATAAGTGGGTATTTTATAAGAATTGTGTTTTTTAATAGAAACATTAATTTATTTTTTATATAAGAATTGTATATTTTATCAGAATTGTGTTCTATAATAGTACATTAATATATTTTAATAACAATTGTGTATTTTATAAGAATTGTGTTCTTTAATAGTACATTAATTTATTTTTATATAAGAATTGTATATTTTATTAAAATCGTGTTCTATAATAATGCATTAATTTATTTTTATATAAGAATTGTATATTTTATTAGGATTGTGTTCTATAATATTATATTAATTTATTTTTCTATAAGAATTGTGTATTTCGTAAGAATTGTGTTCCATATTAGTACTTTAATTTATTTTTATGGATAAAAGATAAAAATTTTCGCATATATACAATACTTTAATAAAATTAATTCATTTCTATATAAGAATTCTGTATTTTATAAGAATTGTGTTCTGTAATAGTACATTCTACTCTCTTCTTATCTGAAGTTTGCAAGAGAATCGCACGATACTTGTTTACATCAACACAATGCACATGTAACCTACATTATCTTATGTCGATTGAAATGTGTCTCACTTGTCATAGTATCTTACCACATTGAAAGTTGTGTTCCGATATTATTCCAACCGGGTGTTGAACTAGTCTAATTTGGAGACAATGGTCGTTCCCTGGGGTTGGTACGAGTGCCACTTAAAAGATCGTTATCTTAATGTGAAGGGAGTATCCAACCATTAGCTCACTTTGATCAACCATTCCCTTGATACCATTTCGGACCAGGAAATCAAATTATGTAGAACAAGATTTTTACTCTTGAATCAGTATTGCGCTTATTTCTCCCAAACGGGCGAATGGAATGTCGTGATAAAGAACTGGATTGGACCATATAAATGGGTATCCTCCATTTCTCGGATGTTTGTTGTCAGTCCGAATGTTCCAATAACAATGTAATTGGTTATATACTTATAAAAGCTTTCACCAATTGCAATGTTGACAAGATTTGAATAATATTCATTTTCGATCGAACCAAGTTTTTCACAACCCATATGTATCCAGGAATATGTATTGTAAAATATGACGAAGTCCTGAACGATGTAATGTACGGAATGTTATCTTTTAAAACGTATAGTTCAATCTCCTCATTTAACCCGCACTTGTATGCAAGGAAGTCATCTTTGTTGACATTGTTTAGAGGTTAAAGAAGACTAATCCGAGATTATTATTGAATCATTTTGATTCAGAAAGCGAAATCACAAATATTGGCATTTCTTAGTATTGAAAAAACTGATTTTACGTAATTAAACTGAATTTGAACTGCTAACAGGTTGAAGCACGGTTTCAGGACAGTCTTCAAAGACATCACAGAAATTTGATGGTTATTTTTTACGTCAAAAGGAGATCTAAAAAAAATTCCCTGAAAGAACATTGAAGTGTACAGACAAAATCATTATCTTGTGATTCCTGCATTTATTACAGTCGGGACAGATGAACTTTTTAAACTGCAACTAAATCATAACATAATTCGGATTGGAGCTAAATGGTAAATTTTATTGCGTTAAAAATGAATTCGTCGGCGTGGGCATTTCTTACGATTGAAATTGTGGAAGAATACTGATTCTACCTAAATTGTGGACGTTGTATTAAAAGAATGAATTCCAGGCACGACTATCTATTACTATCATCGATTGGTGTAGGGGAAATAAAACATGTTGTAGCCATAATTGAATTAGTTTTATTATTGTCTTTTTACCGTCAAATTGAGTCGTATCATAACCCTCTCCTTGATCAATATTGCTATTAGATGTTTTACAATTCATGTTTTTCTCCCTCGTTTTTTTATATAAGATTATACCAACATGGCCAGAAATTTGTTACCGTCTGTTGTACAATATACTTACTGTTAATAATTTGGCTTATATTTTAATACATTGTATACAAAAAGGTTTTCATGCAAAACTATATATATATATATGTTAGCATTTTAATGTTTTCATACAAAATTGTTTTTATCTGCAAATTGACTACTTTATGCCACCTTGTAATACAAATAATCAGGTTTTAATACAAAACTTTTTATTGTTTAGCCTGTAAAGCATATTGTCTTCAAAGTTATTACTTCATGCTACATGAACGTTTTTGAATAAAATTGTATACATTCTACAATGAGGTTTTCATACTAAACTGTTAATATTTGTCTTTAAATTGACTACTTTATACCGCATTAAAGTATTAGTAGAAAATGGCATTTATTCTATACCATATAAGATTTTAATACTGTTTATAATTTGGTTGTAGCTATTATAAAGTAAGTACCTTATACTGCAATATATAATGCCAAGCTCTTACACATGGTAAGATTTGTGACTACTCATTTATATGAAGCTTTATTACTTTATATTAGGCCAAGTCTTTTTGTATTTGTTGAGTATGTTACTTTGATCCTCTTTTGGGCAGTCAAACATTATTATGCAGAATAGAAAAAAAAGAAATTTAGTATTTAACTCTGCTGTGATCACAGACAAATAATTTGAGGGCTAGTTTACCGTTATCGGCTATTTCGTAACGGATTGAAGTACACATATTGCATCACCCACTGAAATTCCAATAGTCAGCCATAGCTTATCTGACGTAACATTATCGTTGTCATAGCAACTGTAGCTAAAGGTTATTCTCAGAGGAACTTTAAATAGATAATGAGAGGAATTGATATTTTTTCAATCAAAACTTAGATAGCTAATGTTATTAGTTGTCTACATGTATTTCTGGAAATATAACCAAAAACCAAGTATTAATGATCTCTCCATGGAATCAAACCGCGACATTATAGTTGTTTTTATTATTTTGATTGCCATCTCTAAGGGTTGATGGTAAAGATGAAGTTTCAGCTCATTTGCATAGGAAAACACTCATCAGATATAGTCCATTGATTTTATCTTTCTTAGTTGGCATCGATAACACAGCAACCAGAATACATTAACAATTAGTGCAAAGGGAGTGTAATAGATTCTACTATCAAATTTGTATCCATTTCAAGATTTTGTCGTAAAAAATAATATAAAGTAGAAAGTTAGAAACAATCATAATTTACTGGGATAACAGCTAAGGTTGTCAAGGGCCAAGTTTACCGCTTAGAAGAGGTCCATAACGCTTGGCATTAAAGGCACTGATCTCTCCTAAATCATCAGTAGCCATTTACTACATGATCTCAGAAAAAATAGCATTATCCATGCTTACTAATCATTGACATTATGATTTAGCTGATGAATTTGGCCCATACTTGTATATGTGTAACTACCCATACGTTGACGAGTGGATGTATGAATGCCATTGCGAGCAGGTCAGATAATGAATGAAATTCCGTCCCATTTTCCTTCAACTATTGAAGTCGGGTAGTGTGATGAAACGAGCAATGAACTTTACCGGATTATAGAGAAATAAAGATTTGTATCATTCTGTCAATGACCCAACAGACAGGCTTTTTTTGCTTTTTCTGTGTTGGTCCTCAATGGACACGGTTGATAAACGTCCGAAGGTACTACCTCGATAGTAAATATTCATAGTACACTTCTTAACACAAGAAAGGTAATTGACCTAAACTAATTACTCTTGACTGTAAAATGACTGAAGCCATAATGATTTTTAATTTGTATGCAGACAGTGGACCTCGGCGGGGTGTGTGTATTTTTTAAATACAAGTTTTCCCCATATAATAAATACAATCCTATTAGTCAATCAACTGATTAATTCAAACAATATTTAGACGTTTAGAATCCTTCGTAAACTTCAGATTTTAGTCGTGGCGAGCTGGGGATTGCTGTTAAAAGACTTTGTAGACGTGTTCAAAAGCAACTTCTATCCATTAACTAATTTCATGCAGATTAAAAACACTGCGAGACACTACAGAAAATCCCAGGAATCATGATGGATTTGTGTTTTAAGTTCCAGTGGGTTAAACTCTTGTTTATCTGAAATCATGCAATTTAAGAAAATGTACGTGACTCTCGGCATCGAGCATGAAAAATCATCAAAAAGTTAATTTAATTTGCAAACTCAATTTAGACTTCGACATTAAAGAACAAAAATGATATGCCAGACCTAATTATAAAGCAAAAAGACAACCGACATTAAGTAACTAATACGGAACATTCAGAAGATTAAGGGATGAATACTTGGACAGGCCAGAAGACAAAATCAAGAAGTAAATTATGCATCATTAATTACAATGGACGGCAGAAGAAAAACCTTGTCTTCTTACAAGAAAAGTAAATTCAGTTGGTATTGTTCGGATGCTTCTGAAAAAATAATCCGTAGCGGGCAAGCAAGCAAGCTTATGTATAAAGACTAGTAATAGTCCTCTATTGCACACTGCGTAGCGATACATATTTCCAATTGCCTGGATGACATATTGCAATATTTCATTTCATGTTTTATGTCATAATATTATTGCAAACAGAATGTGAGCTATACGAGCAATGATAATGATTAGCTATAATCAAGTTCGCTGACTTTTGGTTCGATCCTAATATCTATTCTGTACCCCCATACGTATTCACTTATTAGATAGAGGCAATTATCGTAACTCTAATTTCTCATTCATGCCAAATTAATTTCATTATTCTGGCAATCAATCGGCATTAATTTACGCCGTATTGGGACTCGATTTCTGAATAAATAACAGAGTAGTAGTGAGACTACTGGATTAATCTTGGTCTACCAGATCACTCTGGAGATCAAACTAAAAGTCCTTGGGAATATTTTTCAAGGGGAATCTGTGCTGATGTAGGAAATCGACCAGATTTATATGAAGATTATATTACTTATTATCAAGAGATTTAGTTTGTGAAATATTGGATATTTTGTAATAATCTTGAATCTTAGTGAAAATTATATCATCTACAGCAACCAAAGCTTTTATTTTAAATAAACGTCATTGTAATGAACTTGAAACTAAATTTCCTTATGGATGTAAAAAAAAAACATTTTCTCAATTTGTGATTTCATTGAGTTCGAATAGCCTTCTGTGGATCTTTGATTTGGTCAACGATTAGGCTTCTGTGCTTTTGTGAAGTACAACGATATCAAATCGAACATTACTGAATGAAAACTTACATTCTGGACAAGTGTAAATTGATACACTGTGGGTTTTATTAACTGGATAATTAACGACATGAACAATTACATGTATTAAAATATAATCAAAGAAGAGCCAATTGGTTTGGATTCTTTCATCCTACTTTATTTCAATCTACTAGGTACATATGTACCTGAAAGTACACACGCACTATGAACTACCATATTGTCATCTCATAAGCACATAGATCTAAAAAAAAGAACCCCTAAAAATAGACAATCGACAAACTTACTTTGAAACTACTTCTTTCCTATTCGATATCATGACGTGTTCCCAAATGAAAATTGTATATCCCAAGATCAGCGATGATTTAAATGATCGTTGCACGAAATAAAAGTTTAAAAACTTCCATAACAGTTGCACTAAAACTGATTCATATGCGACCATACTGCGTTCCCAAGGCGCAATAAAATAAAATATATGGGCTTGTTGCATTTGACTTTTATTGCGTTCATGGAGATGCTACGACGCTTGTCTAAAACATTATCGATTCCTTGGCGATCTCAAAGGCGATTATTGGCGACAGTAGCGCCCACCGAACGATTCCTACAAGCTAATACCACGCTTTTGGCGACCTTAACACACTCTAAGCTAATTTTCCGTCGCCGTAGCAGCTCAGTAAGGACGCCTTTCCGGTGTGACGGGGCTATTACTCACTCATGTCATGAACAGTACATTCACTGTCAGAATTGCTCTAAAAGAT
Source organism: Lottia gigantea (assembly GCF_000327385.1). Taxonomy (NCBI): domain Eukaryota; kingdom Metazoa; phylum Mollusca; class Gastropoda; family Lottiidae; genus Lottia; species Lottia gigantea. The sequence goes on from NW_008707443.1 coordinate 606,771, forward strand.
TATTCCAATTTAATAACTTCATATACCCAAGTGGATTGCAAATGATAGAATATAAACGGCAAAGAAAGTACCATATTGTCGGTTGAGTATAAAGCTCGAAAATGAATTTCCATTTATTATTAAATTGTATGGAAGATTTCGCTAAACCTGTAAGCTACAAGATTGCGAATAACCCATATTACATTTTGAACATTAAGATTCAATGCAAATATGATATGCAATTAAAATATCAGATATATATCTTCAATATTCTAGTTTACTATATCACAAATAGTGTCTCCCACATCATATTCATCTAAGTGGTCTACAGACCCAAGAGAAATCTGTGACATAATTTAGGTTTTTCATTGCCACCACTGCTGTATGGTTTCATTTCAAAGGAACATAACTTAATAAACGTTGAAGATATAATAGTGTTATTTGGTTAATTATCGTATAAGAGATCAGATTAAGATCTCAAGCTTTCTCTCAGTCTATAATTAGAACATTTCTAATCAATAAAATTGGCCCAAATGAAGACAATATTGGAACCATGTTCTTTAAACACTCAAGTTCCTTCATCGATCGGTTTTATAAAGGAATTTTCCGAATGGTATCTATGGCAACGACAGTTATAGTCGCTCAGTTAGCCTCCATGACAATTGAGAAATAGCCTCAACAATTTAAAGAGACAACCTTCAAAATATTTTGATGTAATATCGAGATGTATGAAATATCAAAAATAGCCCTTTTCATCTTGTCTTTGCAATTTCATCAATGTCGATGGATTATTCATTGTTGGTAAGAAATACACAAATCATCATTTTAGACACTTTCAACCCCAGGACCACACTTCAATTCCGGCATATGTTAAGGATACTCATCCTTTCTGCTGTACAAACCGACATAACTAATTGTTATAGGGAATTATAACTTTAGTGATTTCACCTTATTTTATTTTAAGAATAAGCATGTCGATAATAGACAAGTGATGAATAGTACAAAGTTAAGGTACAATCTTAATATGGACAAAAAATAGTTTGCTATTGTACAGTTTTAACGTTGTAAAATTTTAGCCTGTGTCCCAACTATATTTTTGTATCATTTTTTTCTTGTACTTTGCTGTATATTTATATTTGTATGTATATAAGGGTACAATAATGAAAGTTTTTCACTGTTAAAACAATGTTCGGTACATTTACAGAGCGATATAGAATTTTTTTTTATAACAGAATCATGTTGTTACTCATGCAATCTGCGATCTGTATATTAGTGTAAACAGGTTCAAAACCCACTACATTATATTAAGAAATAAGAATCATATTACGTGAAGATACAATACCATTACAAAAAAATCCCCAACTGAAACGAAAAAAAAGTAAAATATGAGGAGAGCCTATTCTCTTCTTGACATCGAAAAATATTCCAAGATAGATTACAATTGCCATAGTCGACTTGCCTCGGACGAGTTACCAACCCTTAATTAAGTAGATTTACCTCCATTTAAGTTTTAAGATGTACGACTCCGGTAATTCATTTGCCATCATTCTGTTTCCATGTCAAATCTCGAAATTCAACCTTCTATAAATTTCTCCAAAAATCTTGTTGATAATTCTCCGATATATCACATGCATCAAAAGCCTGGCCAATTATTAGTTTCTGGACAACAATTCAATATAACATGACCAGGAAAATCTTGAGCTAGCCAAACTGAAAGTAAACTGCTTGACTGTCACTGCACCTAGAAGGACTATTTTTAGAATTATCCTTCCTCGTGCAAATCCCTCATCATCTTCCAAAATCGGAAAGAATGTAATTTCAAACATCAAATTCCAATTATAGACCGAAAGTAGTCACATGTAGGCTAGGGTGCATTATCTGCCCCTTTATGTCACAAATGTCTTGTCCCTAGTCTTAAAGTGTTCCAATGCCTAATTAATAATGATTCTTAATAACCGTTTGGAATTCTGTTGATGCCTATGTGGTTCACCTAAAGGTTCAAATTTACATATATTTCACTTTTTATGTGCTTTTTCGCAATGTTACACATGATAAACAAAGCGCTGTATTGTGATATGTAATTGATTTTTGGCTGTCAGCCTATTGAAAGGTCTGATCAACTTGCAAATTTGATAAAAGTGAACTAGGATGTTCTTCAGCAGGTAGAAAACATGTAAGGATTATTCAGTTAAATTAAGATATAAGCCTTCAAGACTGAACCGGCCCTGCTACCGGAATATCATAAAATGGGATTGAAAGAAGCTATACACAGGTTGGGTAAAAATGATAAGTACAAACAGAGTAACTGCATATTATGAAACGTGTTTAATATAAGACAAGAATGGTGAATTCTCAGTACTACCAAACAACAGCAGTACCAGGGTTAAGAATATCATAATATGGACATGCTGGTATTATGCTGGACAGATTTTACTGTCTCGCGTATTCACAAACTTGAAGAATAAGTTTCAAATTCTCCTGATATCTTCCTCTTTCAACCGTTTTTCAAACACTTTGTCTTGCTCTTGCTACTGCCTTTCGGAATCTTTCCAAACTCGACCCTGGCATATATACAGTGATGCATGAATGAATTATAGACCTCACAGCGAGTGTACTCAAAAACGCCCAGTTCAGTCTAGACTAAAGTCAGTTTAAGAAGTCAATTGGTATGACAGAAATGAGACAGAAAATCAAATTTTTCGAAGATGGCTGAACATAATCTGTTGCTTTTGTAACTACTTGCGAATCGATCTAAAGTGATTAATAAGCATAACAATGTGATAACATTAATAGACTTGGATAGAAGTGTGGATATGATGTACTATGCGTGATGTACAAAACTGTTTGTTTTCAACGCACGGTATGTTCACAATTTGACCATTGCAGACAAGCATGCTACAGCCATCTTATAAGGTGGAAGTAGACGGTAGGTTACTGTCATCTACGTATTTGACTAAGTCGGTACACATGTTTCGGAGACTATTTTGAGTATGTTGAACTATGTGCAGCATTATTATCCCCCATTGAAATATGCTTTAAGATATAGAAACTACATCAAGGTGCTATCCTGAGGTGAACTTTCTAACGCTACTCTATTTCCAGTGGTGGATGACCTGAAGATCTGCAGTCTACGGGCTATGGCATGATCTTTAGCTGATTTGGTTCTTATTTGACCAATGAAATGTGTTAGAACTGGTTTCTGCAAGCCTAGGCTCCCATGGAGACCAATCTATCAAACAACTATAGCTGATTTGGCTACTTTAGATTTTTGATTCATATTTCAGTATCAACAGCTTGATCCATTTTTCCTTAAGTATTGTGATTACTGGGCTTACCATGATGCCTACCAGGAATCACTGAGCCACATTCAGGCTCTGAACATAATTAATGACTGCGCTGAGTGAGAAATCAAACTGAGCTGAGACTCTCGTGTCTGCTAGAAGTGTAGGCCTACAATACTTGAACGTTCGAGTCGTGGAACATGATAGAAAGCACAACCCAAACAAGCAGTGCTGGAAGTTATGCAATCCATTAAAATTGATTGATTGAATTATGTGTGTACCTTGTTTTCTTACATTTGATGATTCTTATTTGAAAGTTTGTTATTAAAATGAGTTGTCCAGAAACGAGAATATGTACACACTATTCTGTATTTTGTCAAGATACATCATACTTTTAGGTGCCCAGTGGACCACATAGATATTCTCCAATTTTCATAAAACTTCGCATGATTATCTTTTAGGGGCATTGGAACAAATTATAATGGGGACAGATAAATTTGAAATATAAAAAAAAGTAATGGGGCAGATGATGCACCCTAATGTAGGCATGCAACAATCCCAAAAGGGAGGGGGAAAGGGGAGACTTCTAAAAAAGAGCACGGACTACAAAGATGATTTCCAAAAATAGCACTATACAATCATTTGCATAAAAAGTTTTCTGACGTCCAAATGTTGCACAACAATGAAAAGGATTTAAGAGGTTTTCTATGTATTTGAATAGGGCATATCGATAGCTACTTTTGACATGCCTGCTCTTCTTTAGATGTCCTTGACCTGTGTTATTCCAGAAAAACGAAACAGAACAAGACTTTGTACAATTGCAAACCCAACCAATCAAGACAAATATAATATATGCTTTTTGCTCCAAGTTTTGTCAATGTTTTCGTTTGAGGAGTCCCCTACAATACCATTATTACTTCCAATGATTGGAGAGCATGCAAAAGAATTAAATATTTCATCAGGCATAAATTTATCAGACAGTTCATTAAACTAAGAACAGGTAGCGCGGCATCACTGGTGGGATAACAAGCCGAGTCCGTTCAATCAACACCTAGTACAGAAATCACACTATGTTTTGGGAAGTTTAAAGATAGGTCATCCGGTCTTTGCTGGTGATTCCAGCATGGTTGGGAAATGTGTATTGGTTTCAGTATTGTTTTTTAACGACTGGAAGACGCTCGATAAGAAAATTTTTTCAATTGAAAGTTTTCTTGCGTGAGTTAATGTCTTACTTCTTCGGGAAATGATTAAAACAAATTGTAAGGTGATTTTATTAATATGTCCGTTCAAATGAATGAATTATTAAGACCGGAGTCAAGACTTCGACCGCTTTTTTTGCAGTAGAATCAATAGAAAGCCGACTTTCTGTTGCGATCGAATATTAATAACGAATTTTATTTTTCATTTCGTACATTATTGGACGATCTTTTCAGGAAACATTAAATCCGTAATTTCGAAATATTAGTGTCGACCATGGTGATTTTAGCCAATTTACAAGTTTACATTTTGATTTTCCCATTTCAAGTTTTGTGCTTTGAAATTCAAGCTGGATCTTATATACAAACGTCAATGTTTTATGAACCTAGTACCTGTCATCAAAGTGCATTTAATAATTTTCTGTTGTCAATCCAAGAAGTTTCTGTAAAAAAATGTAGTTTGAGATGTTCGGTAACGTTAAATTGTAGGAGATTTATGTTTGATGTCAAAACTAAAAATTGTTTTTTATATGAATCTGGTGAAAATTGTTTTTCTGATGGAAATATTGGAGATAAGCGCTGTTATAGACAGGTAAGATAAGCATTGACAATATTTACAATACATTTTCCTCTGTGTGATTGATATATGGCTAAAATTTATACCATGTCTTATATTCATTTTAATTCAATTAATTAATATTAATGGGAATAAAAGACCCACTGTCATGGCAAATTCATTGGTAAATCGAAATTTGCCGACTTTTTAAAATTTGAATATCAGAATGGATAAGTTGATAATAACATAAATTTTATTCAAATAGTAAAAAAAAAAAATTGGCTGAAATTGTCTCCTATAAATAAATTTTTTTCTCATCTTCATAGTTTGTATTACCAACGCAAAGATATTATAAAACTAAAGTACTTAATATTGGTAGGTCTTTGGTCTTCTGAGCAGCAATATTTGTCAATTCCCTTCCAATGCATTTTATTGGTATATTACATCTTAATTTTTTGATAGAGGTGGCTGTGTACAGAAGTAAACTGTGTAAGATGTCCCATTGGTTATTATGGTGATGCATGTCAACATATTATACAAGGTATTAATTTCATAGCATTAAGTATAAGACAAAGATTTTGAACCATGTTCATAGATTTTTCTCTGAACATAATTTATTGCTTCTAAACATGATTTTGGTCATTACACATTACTCATGGACACGTTTATTTATATATATTATTTATTTGTTCATGAAAATGTTTATATATGTTTATAGTTTGCCCTATATATATGAATATGTTTTTTTTATATAGATTAATCCTTAAACATTTTGTATCGTTCATGGTTATATTTTGTAAAATTTAGTTCCTGAACTTTTTATTTATGGTTACAGAAACTCATTATTATGTTATTATAGATTGTTCATGAACCTGTATTCTATGCTTATAGATTGTTCCTGAACCTGTATTCTATGCTTATAGATTGTTTCTGAACATGTAACCTATGCCTATAGATTGTTTCTGAACATGTAATATATTTTTAAAAAAATCGTTATATATGGTTAAAGATTGTTCCTGAAGCTTTTTCTATATTATTATAGATTGGCCCCGAACCTTTTTATGTATTGTTATAGATTGGTCCTGAACATGCATTATATATTTATGTTTATAGATTGTTCGTAAACAATTTATGTAAACGAATCATTCCTGAAAATGTATTATAATTGGTCCTGGACGTGTATTATATTTGTTAACAGATAAGTTTATTTTATCTTTATAGATTGTTCCGACCAAAACTTGACTTTATCAACTGCTTCGTCATTTATTAAGTCGTACATCAGACCAGCTAGTAATGGAGTTATATTGGAAGCTAAATGTGTGTATAAACCAGGTATATTCCAAGCTACTTTAATCCAATCCCGAGATAATAATTGTAGCGAAGTCAGTTTCACCAAAACTTGGGACGAGTATGCTAATGGATTCGGTTACATACACAGTGAATATTGGCTTGGGCTTAACCATGTGTATAACATCCTACAGAATCATCCATCGTTCCAATTTTATTATCGCATGACATCTTTAACAGAGACAAAAACTGGAATTCACCACAACTTTAGCATATCAAATGCTGCTAATAGTTTCCGAGTGATATCTGCATTTGATTTAAGTCAAAATCCAAGACCTATTGTCAACAGATTATTTTCAACATATGATGCAGACAGCACGAATAACAATTGTCCAAACAGATTTAAAGGTGGATGGTGGTTTGCAGATGGTCCTAATTGTAATTTAGCAAATCCAAATGGAAAGCGAAATGATTCTGTTTTTGAAGCTAATATACACTGGTTGGTACAATTTCAACAGACAGATAAAATCATACAGGTAGCTGTGATGTTGAAAAGGATGACCTAGTTTTATTTGACTGTGATTGGGGGTATATGTAGATGGGATTAGCATCAAGAGAATGTGGCATCAATGAAATATTCTATATCCGGTGATATTATTTAATCAGTTAAAGTACACCATTTCTTTCAAAAATCTATGTCGGAACTTCTGTGAAATTCCATTCCATCACTTTCAAGAATTCTTTGTTTTGTAGTGTATCGTTGTGGCTTTACACATTATATATACCCCCGATGTACCTCCAACATATCACATTTGTCAGGTCGTCAATTACAATGGAAGAAACGATGATGGTCAAGTATGTCCAGGGTGACACATACGAGATCAGATAGGTTAGGTGCGTAGCTTTAAAAAGAGTTGTTCAAATTTACGGACGGTGAAATATTTTAATATGACTCTTAAAATTAAATATTTCTAAGTAGCCCAAATAACAAAACTATGCGTCCAAAGTGTTTGTTGAAGTGGAACATGACGTGACGACTACCCTACCTGTGATTAGTACAGTAAATTGTGATAAATGTTACATCTGGAATAGAATAAAATGATACCACTTCTGGGCTTATTGACTATTTCATCCCAGAAAAGACGTTACAAATGTTGTAACAACTATCGCAAAAGATACGCCTTTATGTGGCTATGATTCCAACGTTCTAACCATCTGGCATACAACTTGACCTAAAGAGGTGTCACGTTTCCATCTATCTTGAATATAAATCAGTGGTTTTCAACCTTTTTCTTCTATTACCATTGATCGCTTGCATTAGCCCCTTGCCTTTAAAAATTCTTACTAATTCATGCTTTCTCTTTCCCTGTGATCTTTATCATCTATATAACCCAACTTTAATCATAATTGTCAAAACTATTCTATGCTAGACTACAAAGTGTCCCACAAAATTTAAAAATTATCTCTCTAGTATAAATGAACTCCCCGACACCCCACACTCGAAACGCTTATACAACTTATATGTTTTATGACTATATGTATTTGCGAATAAAAACACTAGTGCTAACGAACCGAACCGCTAAACGAAACCCGAAATTAACATTAATAGTTTGACAATACATTGGTAGCAGCTAACGAAAATTTCATATGGAGGAGTTTGATCCCACAATAGGAAGAAAAAGAACCAAATGTTATTTCAAGACTGTGTTTAGACAGTACGAAAACACATGAACAATACGCTTTGTTGTATTTTCATCATTAACTGTAAGCAGTTAATTAAAGTAAGTTGTTATGTCTATGTCCCTTGTGTACTGAATAGTTTACTTATTGTTAAAATAAATGAAATACAAATAAACAGAAGTTCCTTAAAACTTTAAAAAAAACAAAATATGTATTTGATCGTTATAGGAAAATAGAAGTCTAAAGGTGCGGGCACATGAACAGACTCGAATCGAGTAAAATCTCGAGTGTGTCTGTGCTTCCACGACAAGATTAATTTGTTGCCAACAGGATTTATAATATCAAAAGTTTAATAATTGACTCCGATAATTTCATCGTCTGTAAGACCAACTGGTTTTGGTCGAAAATTTTTGTCGGCGACTAGAATCTTGTCAAGAGTTTCAACGACCGTCTGCAGGAACAAGAGGAGACAAACATCTTATGGCGATAAGCACGATCTGATCACGGAATTGAAGTGAAAATGAATCTGATTGGATGATGTTGCTTTGTGGAGTCTTCGTCGTGGTCAACAAAGAAAACAATCACCGACAAAGAAAAAATTGGCGACAAATATCAAACTGCTTTGATGTTCAAAAACTGGTCGTCTGTCCGCAGCATTTACGAGCAGAATTACGAGCAGAGTAATTCCGTGTCCCATCACTGTCATATATTTGATTAGTTATCAATTGTGGTTTTTAAGACAGTAGTACAGTCCCTTTGATATTAAATTGTGAATTCGCCTCGGTGTGACTAAATGCCCTCAGCAGGCTTAAACAGAACAAGTACTAGTACTTGTGTACTAGTAATACAATAATTGTCATTGATGAACTTTGCACTTAAAAAAATGAAATAATGTATTAAATCTCAATTGATTTTTTCTGCTTTAGATTAAAACATCTCAAAAAACAAATAAATAAAAAATACAAAAACTTTGTGAAGATTGATCTAATCAAAACCATCCTAGTATTGATCTATATCTAAATCGGAAGATGCAAATGTAATATGATAATGATTGTATATTACTTTTGAGAGTCAATGACCCAAAGAAGAACATAATTACCACAATGTTAAAGTTAATAAATAATAATTGTCATATTAAGGTGAAATCAGAGAATACATGTACACGTGCAATATAATCCGAAATAAATATTATATTTAGAGATGATCACTTACATAATGTATATACGTCTGAATATATACAAATATACAATTTGATAATATAATTGAAGATTAAATAGATACATAAATAATTCATGAAATATACTTATACACATATATTAACTGGAAGAAATATTTCTCATCTTTAGTGCATGATAGATGAACCTTGCTTTGTGTATCTTTCCTTCAAGAACTCACAAAATATCTTGAGATTCAACTCGGTAGGCCGTCAGAATCGAGAAATATTTCCTTCAACCACATTAAAACTAGTTGGTTGGTTTGTAGATGACAAGTTAACGTACGCTTTCAGCGTAAAGTTGGTAGTTGGATTGGTTCAAATTGGATGATTCTGTGTTGTTGGTTTGGTTGTTGATTCTTCGTTAGATCTGGTCGGGTCAAATGACATGGCGGTGAAACTCGGCCCTGGATGGTGTGGCGTGAGTTACTCGATCTCCTTCATTCTTCCAAACTCGTTCTGATCATGGTATTTCTTGTGGATTGTAGTCGAATGGTAGTCGTTGGTTTGGTTTAGTTTGGTTTGGCTAGATTATCTAATAACTGTTGGAAAAATAGAAGACCTGAAAAAATAAGATAATAAGAAAGAATGTGAGAAAAGAGGGAGAAAGAAAAAAAAAAGGGGGGGGGGGGAGCTTTAAACAAAAGGGGGAAAGATGTTCTCTGATGTTTCTGCAATGAAACTTGTTAAATTGATAGGATATAATTAAAAAGTTAAGAAACTTTGAGAATAAAGAAACTTTGACAATAAAAACTTAGCCTATCTGTTCTGTTTTTAAGACAGATTTGGTTATAAATTGGAAGATCAAATCAAAGCCGCCAGTGGGCGTATATAACCTTGACTGTAAGCTTTAATATTATTTTTACTGTAATACTCAAATCTTCGTTTAAGATGGGTTTCCTTATTCTTTAGTGTCAAATTAAACAAATATTTGATTATTGGTGTTTCTAATGAATAATCATGTATTCCTAATCATATCATTATGCTCTTATTGCATATGGTTTTAACCAACCATAAATGTCCATGTATGTACAGTCTGGATAAACAATAAAAACCGGACTTTTTGACCTTTCTTGATCGGTCACTCATTGGAACTTTGCTGGTAATTCTCTTCTAATTTAGCGAATTCTTAATCAAGTCATTAGAACACCTCTACTTTCTATCCAGATAAGTATTAGCATTTCCATTTTTATAAATGAAGATAAGGGAAATGGAAATAGAACAAAGATCATATAATCATAAATACAATAGAAAGACATTTCTATATTCAACAATTTGCACTGTTCAATATACATGTAATTTTAAACCTAGTTAATTCCATTATTATTTAAACTGTTAATTTTATAGATTTTACATATTTTTAAACACGAAGGTATTGGCATAATATTAGGTATCACCGGCTGGGCAAACACGCTTTCCCATAACTATATTATACAAAAGTTCCTAACTCTATAGAAAACCTGTGGCTTCTACAGCATGAATCCTTAATGTATGTGGGAGATCTATTGGGTCTGGTTCCAGTCAAAAAGTTTTGTTACAAAAATATTATTTACAATTAAACATAATTACAAATATTCATATTGGATGTTCAGGTTAGTATGTACAGATCGTCAACACGTAATAAAAATAATGACTTAAAGGGAAAGTTGCGCCATTCTTTTTGACTAATCATACTTTAGTCTCAGCAACGGAATCATTTTTAGCTTAGCCAATCAGTAATAGTGTTCACAGCTCGCCGTCGAAATTTGAGCCTTCAAATCCAAGTGTGTCCAGAATTATCCGCATTTGAATGCTATAATGACGACTCGCCATTTTAAAATACTCTGTGATATATAGATCACTAGAACTAACTGATGTTTTAGCTGATTTCCTTCCGGAATGTCTGCATAGAAATAGTGAGTAAAAGTCATAGTTTGAGGAATATTTAAAAGAATTATGCATACGTTTCCAGTACCTTTGAAGACTATTTACATATATTCAACCCCCCAAAATGGTGCAGCTCCATATGTCGTATGTATACGAGACATACTTCCTCAAGTGTTTCCATTACATTTTACTGGATATTATTATTATTACGTATGCCAATTTATGATTTATGATTTCAAGATGAAGAAAAGCACCAACATTGATTCGGGGCTCTAATGCAGTGATTTCAACCTTTTCCATCCCTGACACCCAACAAGCAATCATTAAACCCCTGAACCCAAATGCAAATCTTTCAAAAGAAAATTTATAATTTTATATATTTTATAATTTTTCATTCAAGCTAAGCTTAATACTTCCCTTCCGGACTAGTTTTGATCAATGGTTGTTGCTGTTTCACGTCTATCTATTGAAAAACATGCACCAGAAGTACTAAAACCATGTACATCCCCAAAGATATTTATTCTCTTCTAAACAACATTTGGTCACACCCCTGGCACCCTAGTACCAATACGTTATAGGGGATAACAACGCCCCAAGTTAGGAAATAGAGCTCCAAGCTCGCTGTATACCATTACATTGGAAGAAGAAGATCTGACCTACAATACAATCTTTAGAATCTTACGAATCTGAACAAGGTGTAAAGGAGGTGGTGTCTTTCCACATCATATCTCAAAGTAGTCATATCTCAGCCCGGCATTCAGTGTCTATAGCTAGGTTGAAGTGATCAATGTTTTTACCTGATCAATAGTATCACAATACTATCACACACTTTCCAACTGAAGTGATGCAAACCTTGTCAAAATGTCCAATATAGATATAGCGTAATTACTGTAATCTGAAACCGACAACCCTTCAAGGTTGGCAAAGAATGTAAAAATTGGACTATAATCTTTGGTAATATTTTGCACCATTACCAGCCTTTCATCATTACATATATGCGATACCAGATGAAAAGTCATGACCACGAGGGGATAGCAATTTCTATACGATGTGTTTATTTAATGGAATTTAGAAATCAGTGATATATTTGAGATCTTCGTATTTTAGTATATTTGACTCAATATCATAAAGATTTTAAGTGGTTCCTAAATATAGTGCACTAAAGCTGCCTGTGGTTCTCAAAGACTATGCAGTTTACACCAAAAGTTAATTACCAATGTCAAATGTCGTAACATCGTGATGCTAATAAGACGCGAAAATTCACTTATCAAAATTAAATGATAAGAATTTAATGATTTTATCAGATTAAATGATATAAAATCAATAATATCTACAACGATTTTCCTTATCCGCTTGATCAATCTTATGTCTTTGAAAAGATTTTAGAGATTGATCACAATCACATTTCTCTTAACGGTTAGGCTTTCTTTAAAAAAAAAAAACAAGCAGCTGATGCGTTTAAACGTTGGATATATTGCTATTTTAAACGCTTCTGTTCAAAACGTTTTATTCATAGTTTCAAGTCTGTTTAGATTGTGGTTCCAGAAAGAATTTTAAACGTCACTATCGCCAAATCAATACTTTGCTCTTATGCTTAAAACACTCACCTTTACAGCTTTATGAACTTCATGAAATTGACGTTATGGCATGCACGTTATTAGATGACTCTCTCCTAATCTTTTTCATATTTTGTTGTTTTTGACCAAAAGATTTCATATTATTTTTTTCTATTTTAAGAGGAACATTTTGGGAAAACATTTTATATCTACATTTAATCTTAGTTTATTTTAACTGTGTCTCATTTGTTAGCAGGATGATCACTATAATGCAGTCGCAATTATAATATCTTATGATCGACATGGCAACCTGCAATAATTTTTTGTCGATCATCATTTCAGGCTCATTAACAAGCGCCTGTCAATTAACTAATTAAATTCAAATTGGAAACACGCATTTTTGTTTTGTTTTAGATTTCATGCACATGTAAACAGCCTTTCGAATGTTGTCTTTGCCGGTGAAAATCTTCCATTATTTTTAATTATCAGTTAAGATTAATTAGTTTAATTACTAATTGAAATTGTGATTCACAGATGAATGTTTAACTCACGATAATCCTTTGGATTCTTTAGTGTGGTTCTGTATTACCTCTATAAATGGCATGCTTTGCCAAAAGTTCCGTCCTTGACCCTTGAACGTATTTTAACTATTAAATATGGAACATTGATTTCTCGCCCAAGAGATATCAAGAAACGACATAGCGAGGAAAAAAGCAAGAAAGGGGAGAAGGGAGGGGTTTGGGAGGGGGGGAGGGGGGGGGGGTAAAAAAAAAGGCGAGAAAGGGAGGTAAAGGGTGAGAAAGCTAGGAAAAGGGCGAGAAATTTTCCTCGCCTTATTTTTACAATCGATTTTTCGCCTTTTTCTTTACTTTCTCGCCTTCTCCCTAACCCTTTTCCTCACTTTCTCGCCCTTTTCCCGCTTTCTCGTCTTTTTCCTCGCCTTTTTTTCAGTACAGATTTTTTTGAAATCGTTCATTTTAATAAAATTATTTAAAAATTCATACACAATCTTGCTAAATTGATTTCGAAAGAATGTAAATTAAACCTAGCACATATTACTTCAAAATAATGAGTTTTGCTATTGTTTCCGGAATGTGGTATTTTGCTCAAGTATTTAATATCGGTGCCCATGTCGGTCCGTCTTTTCATTGTGTTGGTAATCGATAGAGAATGTAAGTTTAACTCGATTTAACTTTCAATAATAATTTTGAATCTCTCCGAAAATTAACTGTCGTGATATAACCCCGTGTGATAGCCCCGCTTGTATTAGGAAATTCCATAGCTCATTCAGCTTTGCCCGATTTCGAAAAAAGTGACAAATGCACTAGTTGTTTAAGTTTTGAGTAGATTTTCATCATAGAAATGTGACTGTCAAACTACCCCGACATGCCCACCTCCCATGCAATCGTTTACTTATCTACAGTCTTCAGTGGCTTAATTGCCATTACTGGTACGCCCACCCTCAGACACAATGTACCAAAATAACTGTCTAAAAGGTTGACATACAATATAATTTACGTTGTTCACTACTTTAGTTAAGGGCCTATCAAGGGTAATACTGTCATTACAGACGGGAAATCTTTCAATCGTTTATTAACAGGCATTAAATTGACTTACAAATGGGTCTCCAAATGCATAATCATGTTAAAATTAAAATGGGGTGGTCATCCCGCATGACCACTCATCTAGATGAACTGAAAGTTTTTATAATGAAGGATTTCCAACTTTGGGTCAGAGAAATTGTATTTGATCCATGGTACTTCATCCATGGTTGTATATAGCCGAATAGGATGTGATAAACCATTCTTCTGAAATAGAAAATATCTCCAACTTACATCATCTGCTAATTTAGGTGTATAAGAGATGTATTCTGTAACTGTATTAACTATACGACGGTTTGATAACTTGCAAATTCTCAGCTTTAAATGGAGGTATGTTTCAAAATTAAATATACAAATTTTGCACAGGAAATATAAATTAATCTTTTAAGGGCAAAAAAAAAAAATAACCCGATTGATTTGTACGCAGTTTGTTTTGTATTGCCATTATGTTCATATCATGTAACTTTCAGACCGATTCGATCCGAACATGAAAATTTTTAAATTTTTTCAATTGAATGCGATAAATAGAAAATTCCAGTTAAATCGGTCCGTAAATCAGTGCGTACTTCTGAAAAAAAAACTAGGATAAAGTCGAGAAGGAAGAAAGGGAAGAACAAGGCGAAAAGGCGAGGAAAAAGCGAGAAACCGAGGAAAAAGGTGAGAAAGCGGGGTAAAAGGCGAGAAAGCCTGAGTAAAAAAGGCGAGAAGTCAAAAATGTCTTTTTTCTCGTCTTTTCCTCGCCTTTTTCTCACCCTTTCGCTTCCGCCTGGGCGTGAAGTTAAGTTTTCTTGCTTTCGAGAGTAGATATGGCCGGCTTCCATAATTAAGCTATGTTTTCGGAAGCTTTAAAATCTAAAATGATACTTACGAAAACCTAAAAACACAAATAACTACAATATATTGTTAAGACTGTATAAGCCAATATTGAATATAAAATATTTTGATATCTGTATTCTATAGCTAATTTCGTATACTTACGATGCAGGGAAAATATTTCAGATAATATTATTTCGAGTCCAGGAACGCATATTCATGGGCTCTGCTTTTAAAGTTTATTGAAAGTTTTGACAGTCATGTAAACGGAAAAGCTTTTCAGACAAGTTTCTTAAAAGGGGCTGTAGAAAGATGTTTTTAAGATTTGTATCTATCAAAGTCATGTATAGCTTCTATTTGCATCTTTCAGGTTGCCCGTCGTATAGAATATTTGATGATCATTTAATCCGATTAAAAATATCCATATTTTATTGTTATTATATTATTTGTGCAATACATTACTGACAGGAAATTAAATGCTTCTTTTATGACAAAAAAGTCTATAGGGGCACATAATCAATAAATGCTAGTTATTATTCATGGAAGAATTATAATACGATTATGGGATATTGTAGTCAATCAATAATTGCGCAGCGGTATCATGTACATCACTATTTTTCAAAATTCATTATATATAATGTATATAATTCATTATAAAAATACTGTTGATCCTCTCTAAATGCACCATCCGATCCATTCATGATATTTGCGATGCTAAAAGTAAAAGAATGAATATGGTCCGCCATAAACGTCTCAGATGGTACTACTACTACTGTAATTCACTACTACAACTACTGTAGTTTACTACCACTACTACTGTAATTTACTATTACTATTACTACTGTAATTTACCACTACTACTATTGTAATTTACTACTACAACTGTAATTTACTACCACTAATAATACTACAACTATAATTTAATACTACTAGTACTACTACTATAATTTACTACTACAACTACTACTACTACTACTGTAATTTACTATTACTACTACTACTGTAATTCACTACTACTATTGTAATTCAATACTACTACTACTACTGTAATTTACCACTACTACTATTGTAATTTACTACTACAACTGTAATTTACTACCACTAATAATACTACAACTATAATTTACTACTACTAGTACTATTACTACTATAATTCACTACTACTACTACTACTACTGTAATTTACCACTACTACTATTGTAATTTACTACTACAACTGTAATTTACTACCACTAATAATACTACAACTATAATTTACTACTACTAGTACTACTACTATAATTTACTACTACAACTACTACTACTACTACTGTAATTTACTATTACTACTACTACTGTAATTCACTACTACTATTGTAATTCAATACTACTACTACTGTAATTCACTACTACAACTACTGTAATTTACTACTACAACTAATACTACTGTAATTCACTACTACAACTACTGTAATTTACTACTACTACTACTACTACTACTACTGTAATTCACTACTACAACTGCTGTAATTTACTGCTCTTACTGTTATTTCAGAGTACTTTGTGAGAAAGTAGAGTCATACGTATTCAAACTGATCCCTCGGTCGCCTCAGGTAACTTGGCAGATTCTGAGCCTGTGCCGAACACTTACACGAAGATTTTCCGCACTCAAAACTTTGAGTCATAAAAAGGTTTTTCATATGAATACCAAATTCAGTATGGATCACCATGACCTTCAATCGAAAAGATTTTTCCAAACCGCATTGGTCATAGTTGAGTAAGAAATCATAACCCTCACTTTCAGGTAATGACACAGTCCATCACTGAAAATCAATAAACAAAAATGATAAAATCGCCATGAAAATCGATATCCACATACTTGCCTTTCAATAAAAACATAAACCAAAAATCAAATCATTCCATCAAGAACTATAGTCTTTAAATTGAACACTTGATGGGACCCTTTCAGCCGTACTTTTTGTGCTTGTTTTATATTAGTAATACATCCTGTTTAGAAGGATCGATAATTTTCAGATTTGATGTTTTGAATTTCTTTTAAGTAGCAAGCACGGTTTCACGATCCAATTGAAAGAGAGAAATCATGTCAAGGAATTAAATCATAATTGATTCAAAATTGTTATCTTTAACTTTTCACATTCAGGAGTTGCAATGTAACAAGATGGTTGTTCTGTTTTTTCTTGTACTAGCACCAAACCTGGGTAAGTGAGATTTCTTTGTTTTTTAATTCAGGAGAGCTTCCTTAACTTTGAATTTATATTTTATATGTTTAAAATTTGGAATTGGGAAGTGGCATTTTTCTTCATAATGGTAAGTTTGTGATATTTCTTTATCATTTTTTTCATTATTAAAATTGATATTTTTCTTTACGCTTTTGACTTTATTGTAATTCGAAACTAACTAAGAATGGTTGCATAATTTTATCCTTTAATGACTTACTATGAACAATAACTCAACTACAAAATTTAACTCGTTTAAGATAATTTTACAATAAACAAACATGCCTTTGTCCGATTCCTGAACGAACATGGAAATATGAAAAGACAAAAATAATGACAATATGTCAAGTCATGATGAACATGAAATTATTGCTTTAGTCATAAAACATAAAGTGTAATGTGGTATGCACAAGTTGCCATGGATAAGATTGTTGCAACGCAGAGGGATTTTGGATGACATTGCCATAATATAATACATACATGAGGGTAAATCAGTATCGACACGTCGCTTATATTTGATCATGTTATAAAACAGACTTTCCCGCCATTTTGTTCCCTATCACCCCTACCCGCATGTGCATGATCTGAGTCAATATTGGTCAGAACTTATTTTTGGAACCTTATTAACTTTTCAGAATTTTTTAATAGAAAAAATGAGTATAACAACGTATCTTTTCTATTCTTTTCAGTTTTTGGTATGTGTCCTGAACCAGATCCGGTCATAAATTCTTACAGGTATAAAGATGATAATTTTCTTGAAGAAGGAAGCTGGTTGAATTATACATGTTATATGAATTATGTTCTTTATAGTGGTGATCTTGACAGACAGTGTTCTAATGGGAACTTTACAGGACAACCACCTGTATGTGTTTGTAAGTAATTATTTTATTCGGAAAACCTTTGTGTAATAAAATTGTGTCCGTCGAGTGTCATCTAACAAGAGGTATATTCTAAAGTAACAATTTCAGTTGCGTGATTTCTTGTTGAGATAGTAGTAGAAATAATGGTAGAGATTATGCACCCACCCCCTCTCGGATAGGAATAACCCAATCCCCATGAATAGGTTACATTTGCTGCGTTACAATGAGGTACATGTCTTGTCATTGCGATTTAAACACAATGAAAAGGAGCAGTGCTTTAAATAACACCCTGGACATAATCATGTTCATCAGATTGGGGTAACGCGTTTTATTAAATCAAGGACATCACTGCAAACGAACGGACGAGATAACATGATTCAATCTTTGAAAACAGAAATATAATGTAAAAGTATTAAGCGTAGCATTGTAACATGAAGGAAGGGCATTGATTTTTTATTGTATAAAAATAACATCGAATTCTGTACCCCGATGAACACGTATCCAACTGAATTAAAATAACTCTATTTCGAGTTTACAAAGTCGTTTCTTTTCTTCGTTTCAATATATTGTCTCCATTGTAATGTAATAAGTTTTCTACCATAGTTCCAAAAGAATCAAATGCTCTCCTTTTGGGTTTAGATATTCCACAATTCGTCATTATTATGGCTATGTATTGGCAATATTATTGATGTAGATAACATAAGCTCTGTACCTCAAACACCCGACCCCTTTGTGATCATAAACGCTTTAACATTAAACATTTGATTAAACTTGGTATCTACATAATTATCAAGAACAAGAAATATAAAACCAGAACTTATAAAAAGATTGTTTTAATATTTCTATATCGCTCTACAATTGGTGTATTGAGTACTACTTTAGCAAGGAGAATTTTTTGTTATTATTACCAAGAACTAGACAAGTTTGAAGTTTTAATTTTAGTATTTTGCGATAATTATAAATAGTTATAAAAAGTAAAGTATATTGCTCTATTTTTTTCTTGAATAACTTTCCTTGTAGTCTTACGGATAATTTTGATCCTGAGATTATTTTGAGAAACCCGATCAGATTAAAATATAGCTGTTTTTATTTTTTTTATCTAAATACATATTGGACAATGTTAATCATACTGAATATTGATCAATTGATCCTACTAAATATTGATTCACTCTAAAAATCGATCATATAATAAGACAACGTCATTGAACAACAATCACCGGTTAAAGTTTTAGGGGTCCATACACTTTCAATAAAACCATCAATATATGAGTCAATATAATTGAACGTGTGTGCCTTATATTGATGAAAAATATTGTCAATAACCATCATTGAGTCAAAATATCATTTTGATTTTTATTGACGATTCATTAATATAGCGATAAAGCGTCAAATATCAATAATGACCTTGTGTGGAGAAAAACTCAATATATGTCAATTTTTTTAGAATTTCAATGAACGAAAGTAATGACGGAAATATTTTAATCGTATGTGGGAATTTTCTGTCAGTAGTATTGAGTCAATGATATTGATGGTTTGGACGTCTATAGGCATTGTTTCTTGTCTGAAGACGACGGGAGAAACACATCGAAACGTTACATAAAACTGCGATTGTTTTTCCACAAAGCTGTGTCTATATATCGTTGTTACAATTACTAAATGTCATTAAAAGAGTTAAATATGAATCAGACTGAATAATTATATTCGTCACATGTCGTTGGCGGAGATGACCAAAGTCCATATATGATCGTACTCGATAGGATGAGCATCGTGGAATGCGTCACATCTATCCAAATGATATTCTTATAATGTGTCCATTCAAATTCAATTTTGAATAAAAGAAATATGAAACGAATAAATATGACCAGCTTCTGTGTGTGTATTACATGTTGTAACTTGTAACAACTTGTAAAAACAATTATTCCATTACCCGAGCCTTGGTGAAGGAAATACTTAATGCGACAACGAACTTCGTAAATTTTATGTCATATAAGCACGAGTGAAACATTCTATTTATCACACAACTATCAACAAACGTATATTGTCTTTAAATTCTTTGCACTTTCTCTATAAAGGGCCTTCATCTAGGTGTCAGCCTTTCTGCACCTTTGAAATAAATGTAACAAAAAAGACCTGGGTAAAAACGTTCATGTGATTACTTAATTTAAACTTTTAATCAAAATTATGTTATTATGAATAATTTCAGGCCCTTTACCTTCCATTTTAACTGAGTCGTCAATTTCAAAGATTGCCATGTTATCTGATTCAGGATTGTCTGATTATGTTGTTCATGGTGCATGAATAAAATACCTAATTTGCATAGTTATTAACCTAAGCTACATATATAGGTATGTGTTAGGTATTGTTGTGTGATAAAGCCGTATATTAAATCAAGGGCAGTAACTCATAAATACAACGTTAAAGTATTAAGCGTAACGTCGTTAAAGGAACGAATGGCATTGATTTTTATCGTAAAACAAAGCAACATTAAATTCCTTACCCAGTCAATTAAATCAAAGTCATGGTATATCGACCTTTGCCTGTCTTCTTTTATTTTCGTACTAATACCGAACATACTAAAAAATCCAATACTTTTTAAATCCCACACTTAATTGCGATATAGATGCTTTTTTTGTCGATACCCATCCTACCTCCATGTGCAGCCTTTGGTCCCAATCGAATTTTTGTAATGGGTGTTTTTGATGTTGTTATAAAGGAATGGGATAAAGTTTGAATTTAAGTTCTTAAAGATGATTAGAAGAGTTATTGCCCATTTCTCAAGAAAATGAACTAATCAAGTTTTGCACGAATCTTTCTTAAATATTAATTAATAAACTCAGCTGAAAGTCATGTTGACGTTTTCGAACTTTGCGACATATATTGAAATTCGGAACTTCACGTTACATAAATTAGAATTTATAGCCCTGTTCCCTGTTCCACCAAAATTTACTGTCATTTGTGAAAAATGTAACGTTAAAAAATTTGATCATGAGATAATTTTCTGAAACAAAACAAGGCCGAGTACGTATTCAGCGACAACTGAAGGCTTTTGTTAGATGTTTTCAAAACATAATCGGTATTATTGATTTGACAAGCAGACTGTTTGACATTTTGATCAAATTGATTAAATAATTATTATTATCTAATGTCATGAAAATGACTTTTAACTTTTTTTTTAAACTTTAAACAATTCTAGCATGTCATGACAAGAAAAGGGCTTTAGCATCGATCTATAATTGTTGTGTTTTGATGCTTGATCGATCTATTGATTCCACTGATGGTTTTCTTTGTAAATCAATTTGTCAATGTAGTTTGCGATGAACATTTTTTATATATTCTGTTAATGTCAGAGAGACATTGCTTCAGGTATTCTATGCATTTGCTTCACTTCAAAGGCAACCATTGTTGGTTTGATTTGGAATCCAACATATTTTGCTATATTCTGTATGCCCCGTAAACAGGGCAGAAAACAGCAACCCCTGTCCGATTTGTCTTGTTTTTCAGTCACTCTTCAGTACATTCCCGAAACCAATGTTTTGATCCAAGTATACAGAAGTACAGCAGACTTAATTTCATGTTCTGTTTTTGCTCAAAACTATACAGCAGAAAAAGAGCGGAATACTCATTGAATTATTGATAACACTAAACATTGATCAAACTGAATATTGATTTGACTGAACATTGGTGATATTGATCATACTGAATATATTAATTTGTCTGAACATTGGTGATATTGATCGAACTGAATATTGATTTGTCTGAACATTGGTGATATTGATCAAACTGAATATTGATTTGTCTGAACATTGGTGATATTGATCAAACTGAATATTGATTTGTCTGAACATTGGTGATATTGATCAAACTGAATATTGATTTGTCTGAACATTGGTGATATTGATCAAACTGAATTTTGATTTGACTGAACATTGGTGATATTGATCATACTGAATATTGATTTGTCTGAACATTGGTGATATTGATCAAACTGAATATTGATTTGTCTGAACATTGGTGATATTGATCAAACTGAATATTGATTTGTCTGAACATTAGTGATATTGATCAAACTGAATATTGATTTGACTGAACATTGGTGATATTGATCAAACTGAATTTTGATTTGACTGAACATTGGTGATATTGATCATACTGAATATTGATTTGACAGAACATTGGTGATATTGATCAAACTGAATATTGATTTGTCTGAGCATTGGTGATATTGATCAAACTGAATATTGATTTGACTGAACATTGGTGATATTGATCATACTGAATATTGATTTGTCTGAACATTGGTGATATTGATCAAACTGAATTTTGATTTGACTGAACATTTGTGATATTGATCATACTGAATATTGATTTGTCTGAACATTGGTGATATTGATCAAACAGAATTTTGATTTGACTGAACATTTGTGATATTGATCATACTGAATATTGATTGTCTGAACATTTGTGACATTGATCAAACTGAATATTGATTTGTCTGAACATTGGTGATATTTATTGATTTGTCTGAACATTGGTGATATTGATCAAACTGAATATTGATTTGTCTGAGCATTGGTGATATCGATCAAACTGAATATTGATTTGACTGAACATTGGTGATATTGATCAAACTGAATTTTGATTTGACTGAACATTGGTGTTATTGATCAAACTGAATATTGATTTGTCTGAACATTGGTGATATTGATTGTAACGATATCTGTTTAACTGTATTTACTTGTAATCTCCCTTTAATGTACCTCGCATGCGCGCCGTAAAAAGGAAGTTCTCAGTATGTCTCTCTCTAATAAATAACGTTGTTAAAACTCTCTAGTCTTTTCTGACTCACCAACTTAACATACAAGACAACAACGTTACATTGATCAAACTGAATATTGATTTGTCTGAACATTGGTGATATTGATCAAGCTGAATGTTGATTTGTCTGAACATTGGTGATATTGGTCAAACTGAAGATAGATTTGACTGAACATTGGTGATATTGATTGTAACGATATCTGTTTAACTCTATTTACTTGTTATCTCCCTTTGATGTACCTCGCATGCGCGCTGTAAAAAGGAAGTTCTCAGTATGTCTCTCTCTAATAAATAACGTTGTTAAAACTCTCTAGTCTTTTCTGACTCACCAACTTAACATACAAGACGTTACATGGTGTCAGAAGCGTGTCAAGACTAACCCAAAGACTCTGTCTACAATATGTTTTACTGATTAAAACCTTTGGTGAGCTTAAAATCGTCAACATTCTGGTGAAGGTGCGTAAATCTATGACGTCACACACATTCCTTTCTTCGCGCTGAAGTTAAAGGTCATCTCACGCCACATCGAACAATCTCAACTAAGATGGACAATCAAGTTCAACAAGCCCCTCAAGCACAAGTTCAACAACACGACTGGCAAGAAACTGT